>NC_056666.1:37825000-38131250 GCF_018350195.1 Panthera tigris
AGATGAACAACCTGAGGCGCATCACACATCAGGTACCTATCAGGGAACAGGATGTGGTTTCTCTCCTTAGAAGAACTACCCCATAAAGTAGGTATTATCATCCTCATTTTGCAGACAAGGCAACCAGAAATCAAAGTCATGAAGCTTTTTAGTAGAACCAGTATTGATTCCAAGTCTGTTAAGAGTCACAAGCTTAATTTGTGACAGAATCCATGTCCGCTGACAGGCCAGCACTCCATATTGTGGGGCACTACGTTGCCCTCCACCACGTCGGGATCAGGGGCAGGACTCCAGGCTCCTTCCTGTGGCACCTGTGATCTGTGGGATAGCTGGTGGGGGCAGGTGCTCAGGTCCCCCACCAGTGGAGGAGGGCAGAATGTTTGCGGGGAGTGTGGCCCGTAGCAGCGTGGGGCCGCCCCCTCTGCGGCCTAGAATGTGAGGCTGTGCCATTGAGTGGCCTGCTGTTTGTGGAACCCAGAGACACCCGCCTGCCTGGAGGATGAGGAGAAGCAGGGGGAGCGCGGTGAGAGGGGGCCTGAAGGCCCACATTCCGCTCCTGAAGAAGTACGTGGAGGGAACCTGTCCCCTCCTTCCTGGCCGGCTCCAGCGGGGGAGGGGCCCTCCCTGTGTCCAGCTGTTGTCCCCCCTGCACCTCCCGCTGCTGCAGCTGCCCCAGCTCCATCAATCTCATCCAAGGCCGGCTGGAAGGAGGAGGGGAAGGGAAGGGGGGCCTCTCAGGCATGTCCCGCCGAGGTGCCTCTGGCTCCAGCCTCTAAGAGGTGTCTCTAGTCAGAGAGGCTGCCCCCACTGCTGCATAAACAGTGGGCTGTGGGCAGCTCAGCTGTCGGCCAGCCCTCCAGCAGGGCTGCTCCTTTACCGAAAAGAATAGGGGTAGCTAAATCCTTCCTTCACCTCTGCTTGGGACACAGCACCTTCCAAACCTCCTCTGCTTGGCATCTCAGCAGTGCTGGAATTTTCACGAACGAATGAATGAACGGCCCTTCCCCCACCTCCAGGGCTGGCCTGAGATGAAGGGCACAGGGCTCTGTCCCTCTTGATGGCCTGACACTCGAGAGGTGCTGTGTCTGAGGGGCTGACTTGGGGTGTGTGACTGCCAAACAACAGTTATGTTTTGTCCTTCAAGTCTGTATAGGAGGCGTAGGTATGTCAGTCCTGCAGCCAAGTGTGTGGTTGGCCTTGTTCTTCCTTTTTGTTTTTGTTTTTTTGGAAATGTAGCCGAGTCCTTGAAAGCTGGAGTACCCTGCATTCTACTGGAACTCAAAGGAGAGGTGAAAAGAGGAATTAATACCCTTTCTTGGGCAGACCTCAGTTTGCCGACCTACAGAATGGGGAGGAGCACTGCCATTCTATTTTATGGTTTAGTTCAGTAGGTAACAGCATCACGGCATAAAAAGTCAGTTGGAGCTCTTTGGAGAAAAGGCTGTAGGAGAGAGTCACTTGTTTTGTTTTTATTTCTTAGCTTCATCCGGTCCCAGTGCAGGACTGAATGGGTGTTAGCCAAGTAATATACATCAGTGATTCCAGACCTGGCATTGAGCTAGAGACATCTGGGGAGCTTTTTAATAATTCAGATTTCTGGGCCCCCAGCCCAGATCTTCTTCTGAGTCTGAAACTCTGGGAGTGGGGCAGGAATCTGTATTTTGACAAAGCTTTCCAGATGATTTCAATGCAAAGTTAGGTTTGGGAAGGTCCAACTTTTCTACCTTTGAGGAGAAATCTGGTAAACAGATATTCATGAGTGCTTTCTTCTGAAGTGTGCTGGCTTTAAAAAGGAGCATTTGTTCATGCATTCATTCATCGACCCACTCCTTCAACCAGCTGACATTGAATGAGTGTCTGTGGCGTGCCAGATGCAGCTGTAGGCAGAGGGGTGCAGGCAGAATTAGGTGGAGTGTTCTTCCCCCAGGGAGTGCACAGTCTGGGGTGGGGGGAGACAGACAGGAACGCAAGAATGCTAACAATTATAATAAGGCGTGAGGGCTGGAGTGTTGCAGATACTCACCGGGGCTACTACTTTTAGCTAGGGTTCAGAGAACCATGTTGAAGGCTCC
Organism: Panthera tigris; assembly: GCF_018350195.1. Classification (NCBI taxonomy): domain Eukaryota; kingdom Metazoa; phylum Chordata; class Mammalia; order Carnivora; family Felidae; genus Panthera; species Panthera tigris. The sequence continues at coordinate 37,827,073 of NC_056666.1, forward strand.
TTCGTCTCTTTCAGTTCCTCTTCCAGAGTTACGGGCTGACTTACCCTTTCCATGTGTACGTGAACAGAAAGGGGCAGCCGGTGAGCTAGGTGGTGGTGTTGTTGAGGGAGGGGTCTGGGGTGGAGAGAGTTCACTTTAGGGAAAACTGGACCATGAAACCCCCAATGGAGTGTGGTGTATCTGGAGTGTGGTATGGCTTCAGTCTTGGTTCCAGCCACGTGGCTGAGGGTGTATCTCCTGGATTCCTAGATTTCTTGTCTGCGGTATTAGAATAATATACCCACTTTGCTGCAGGTTCTTAGGATTAGAGGTATCATGTGCTTGGTCCACGCTAGGTGCTCGATAGATGCTAGCTTCTCTTGGGTGAAGGTAGCATGTTTCTTTGGCCTCAGTTTTCTGGGTCCTCCTTCTAGCTGGGGATTGCCCTCAGCGAGTTCCCACTTAAGGGCTGATTCAGGGTGCTAAGTCCCAGGCACTGCAGGAGAGCCCATGCTACCCCTTCCTCACCTTGTGCCTGGCCTGGCCTTGGGGAGCATAGCCTCCCCGCCCCGAACGAACTCAGTACTCCCTGTACAGCCCCATGCAAATTGCTGGAGCACTCAGAATGCCTTATTGCTCAGTAAGGCTCCTTCATCCAAGCCTTTGTCCTTCCGCTCGACATTCAACTCTGTCAACATTTTTTCCCAATGAAGTTCTTCCTCCCCCTGCAGTCCCCAGTCTCCAGCCGGCTTCTCTAGCCAGGGACACAATTGGATTGCAGTTGCTAGCACTTCCTGGAGATCAGGTCCCTGAAGAGCTATAAAAGTCCAGGAGTGTCTCTGGCCACCTTTCCGTGTGGTTTGTAGAGCCTGGAGTGGCCGGTGCACGCTCTCGCACACCTGCGGAGCTTGTGAGCATGCGTGCACTCAGCTGTAAGGGAGGCTCTCTGTTGCCTTGCCTCTGTCACTTGTTTCTGGCTGCCAGTTTGCATTTCTTAAACGGATTTGCTGATTACAGGCTCTGGAGGGCTCCCCCCCACTGGACGTAATTGGGCACGGAGCCGTGGTGGGGTGGATTTGGGTAATGGCTGTGCTGCATGCCTCCCATTCTTTTCTCACAGGAAAAAGTGCCTGGAAATAACCCTGGGGTGGGGATTGCTTACAGGAGGAGGGACCGGCTGCCTGCTGCGGCGTCTATTCCGTCCCGTTGGCCTTCTCTTGCCCTTGCCTACCACCTCCCCTCCAGTAGGCACCTGGCTTGCAGATGCCCCTCAAGGGTCTTAACGACCTGACCAGCTGGGCTGCCCTCTTCCCACCCTTGCTTGTCGGGACTGTCACCCCTGTTCCTGAGGACTCCCTCTGTGAACCCCAGACACTGAAAAGGATGGGGCAGCAATAAATGCCTTTCTCCCTCTTCCTCACTCCCTGCCGCCCCCCCCCCCTTTACCCCAGCCCCCTTTGTAAAAGAAGCCAGTTTTTGGAATTGAAAAGTAACAGTGCAATCATCGAGTGTAAGTGAATTTCCCTGAAAATGGGAAGCCCTGCTGGATTTGGGGTGTGATTCTCAGAGGAGGTTTTTTCCTCCTCCGGCTGCCTCTCAGTCCCAGGGGGAATTCATAGCAGGAAATCTCTCCCTGGGGAGTCTGATCAGCTTGGAGAGTGTATGTGAGAACATGTCTTGTTCTGTTTTCTGAAGCACCAGCTCTCTGTCACCGCTTACAATAAGGCTACCTTACAGTCCTCAGCTCCTGGCCACCAGGAGGCCACTGTGGGGTCATGTCTTCTGGTTGTCCACATGGCCCCTGATGCTCAGCTCCTCCCTTGTCTTCCCCCAGCTCACGTGGGGTTTGGCTCGATGCCATGGTGGGTCCCCTCCATTTAGCAGGCGCTTTGGCGGTCCTCCTGTCCTGATGCTCTGCCTGCCTCTGCCAGCAGCCTCTTCCCTGGACTGATTCCTGAGTCCCCAGTGATGGATACAATGCAAAGTGTATTGAAAAGGAGTGAGGAGTGGGACTGTTGGTGTGGCTGCTTCCAGCCTGGAAGCCTTGGAGCCTGCTCCTTTCCTGAAGCATCCAGAAGATGGGGATTCTGAGACCACAGCTGGGTGACAGTGCCATAGAGGGCCACATGCATGTGAAGGGGGGCCCTGGGAGACAGCACCTCAGTGAGGAGTGCTGAGCTTCCTTTTTATAGTGTATGTGTGGTGGAGAAGGTGCACAGAGTGCCCTCCAACCCTGCAGACTGATCTGTGGCAAAACCTTTGCCTCGTGCCTGACCCCTGTGGGACTCCTGGAAGGCCCTGAGCCAAGGAGACATTTTCTACCTAGCCCTCATCATTATCTGGCTTCGGATTGTGCTAGCTTATTTTAGGGTCAGGAGTGGGTTGGAAGTTCAAAAACAAATAGTTATCCTATAACTAATGCTGTACAATGAGGGTACAAATCAAAGGAATAAGAAAAAAATAGCCTCCCAAACCTGCCACCATGAGAAATCAACTTTCCATTTTCTATGATGCCTTCAGTCTGTATTTACTTGCAGACATAATTTTCACATGATTATAGTCGTAGTGTAGATAGAATTTTCCATTCTGTTTGCTTTACTGTTCTACCACAAGCTACATAATCATCACAATTAGGCTTTTAAGTGCCTACATAGCAATCTTTGAGTATTTATCAATTTCCCCATTGTCGAACATTTACTTTGTTCACACTTTTTTAGCTTACCTAATGTAGGAATCTGCATTGATGTACAACCATGTATTAATATTACACACATGTGTGTCTATGAATGTGTCTCTTTTCTCTCTCTCCACCCCTTTCTTTCTCCCACCCCCCCCCTTTTTGTATAATTGTTTAGGATGAGTCAAGAAGCCAGGCATTCTTTCCTAGAGTAATGGGAGATCTCATTCTGGGCTGTTAAATGCCTGCCGGAAGTCAGGTGCCTGAGAGCAGCCACAGGATTTAGCTCAGATCTTGGTCTAAGTCTGGCCTTACAAAATACCCTTGGAAGTGAGTTAGGTAGCAGAGTTTTAAAGGGTGGGAACTCTATGTCTGTGGTAGCTCTGGCTCTGAAGCCTGCCGGCCTGGGCACACAGATTTTGACTACGCATGTTTAACTCATTCGGTGATTCTCTAAGTGCATGTCCCCATGGGACCCCATTGAAAGCATGTGAATAGATCCAGCTCTCCCCCTCAGGCATCTTGTAGTCTTAAATGACCACAGGCCCACCCATTCAAGTACATGCAACCAAACTATAGGCAAAGCTGCCTACTCAGAGGCGCGGCGTGGGCCAGGGTCTGTGACAGATTGAAGACCCTGTTACCCTGTTCCTGTGGTTCGGTTGCAGCTACTGGTTCCCATGCTAGAATGTGAGCCTGCTATTGCCAGTGTTTCCAGTTTTCAAAGGAAGCTTGAGCTCCTGATTTTGGAGTAAAGTCTCCTGGTTTTTAACTATTGGCAATTGATAAAAAATTAAAAACATGGTACAGATCAAACAAAGCATATCTGTGGCTTAGGGTGCTAGTTTGTTAGCCTGCTTTATGTGTTAGGGTCAATTGTTATGCAGGGCAGTTGTGTTATGTCAGTTGTTATTCAGGGGAGGGTACAAGGAGCATAAAGCTGTACAATTAATAAAAATCATGGGGAGGGGAGCACCTCGCATACACAGCGACAACACGGAACGTTACACAATTGGTGACACCAGTGAGAAGCGCCCAGGCAGGCATGGGTTGTGCTGTTGTGAGGGTTTGGGCCATCCTCACTTACTCTCCCTACACCGTTCTGGTCAGCGATGAGACTGGGCATCTGTGTCTGTTGGTCCGTCTTGAGCAAGAGACTGCAATTCAATTTTCTAGTCCCTCCGGCAAGGCCTTTGCGAGGAGCTAGGTCTCAAGTGAGAGAGGGCTTGGAGTGCACAGTCAGAACTGGGAAAATTGGATTAGGTGGGTGCTGAGTAAATTGCCTTTCCTCCATCTTCCCATCTGTGCGGTGAGGAAAATCATCCCCTTTGGGCAGTTAGCAAATATTTATTGTAGGCTCTCTGGAGGCAGTGTTGCCAGGGGCCCCTCTCCCCAGTACCCTCCGAGAGCTGTAGAGAAGACGAAGGGCGGGGTGGGAGGGATCCTTCTGTGGTGCTCTAACTCCTCAGGAAGAAGAAGGGACTGGAAGACGCCAGCATCACTCTACGGTTTCCCCAGATGACAGCCTTGACGTACGAGCTGAGTGATACTTAAGAAGTACGACTTGCTAGGGAAATAAACACCCTGTGTTATATATTATTTATTAAAAAAAACAAAGCTTTCCTCAGCTGGGAGGCTTCAGATCACTGACAATGTCAGGTCCGATTTTCCTCTATTAATAATAGGTCGATATCCTTCCCAGCTTGTGTCAGAAGCATCAGGATGTGTGTCTGGGTGTACGTTTGGCATATGATGACTACCCAAGGGGAAGGGAACATGCTATTAAAGAATCAAAAGGCTGTGTGGTGCCTGGGCCCAGATCTTGTGAACAGTAAAGAATGGCTAAATCTTGGTGCTGGGCACTGTACTGGATGCTTTATCTGAATCCTCTCATATAATCTCCTCCAGGGTTGGGGCTAGTGAAGGGAAGCTGTGGGGGAACCCCAGTGAGCAGGACTGGGGGACTCATGGGGATATGCACCATCTTCCAATAGGGTAGACTCTTGTTGGAGTTTGGAACCCAGATGAGACTTGGACTTTGCTTCCAGGGGTCGAATGGAATCCAGGGACCAAGAGCATCATGGATAAAGTGACAGTGGGTCAGCAGGGTGGAAGGCTGGGCTGGTTGGAGGGCTTTGTGTAGGAGAAGGGCCTGGGGCTAGGGCCCAGTTGAGGTGAGTTCTAGCTGACATGAACCTTTGAACCTTGAGTAACTACAGTATCAGTAAAGACAATACTCTTACAGTGTTGAGAGTGAGTTCTCCCCACTGAGCCTCATGGCATAAGGTGAGGGGAAGGAAGAGCAGGTTTTATTATGTCCACTTAATTTACATTAAGTGTGATATTGTTTAAGAGTGTGGATGTTGAAGCTAGACAAATATGGGTTTAAGCATAGCTTTCTGACTTTGACTAACCAATTGAACTTCTGGACCCTAGTTTCTCCATCTGTAAAATGGGGAGACTAAGACTTACCTCATAGGGCGTTTTGTAAGGGATAAGAGCCCAAATAGTCCCTGGCACATAGACACTTAATAGTAGTGGCTATTGCTGTGTTGAAGTCTAAGAAACTGAGACCTAGGGAGGGGAAGTGTCTGACTCACGGTCACAAAGCTGGAAAGGGAAACATCCAGGACTTGAACCAAGGACTCTCTCAACCTCTTATGCTGTCTTCCCCGTTCTCTTGCGTGTACCTGGACCCTTCCTCCCCCTCCCTGATCAGGCTGGTGCATGGCACACACTGGCGGGCAGGCGGCACTGCTGCCCATGCCTCGGCAGCAAGGCACGGGCTGTAGCCCCGCATTGCGTATGATTATAGGGTGCAGACAGAGCGACACACCCGGATGCATACAAGAGCAAAAACGTACCAGGCTTTTGTTCACTAAGCAACTCCATTGTGTCTCTCTCCCCTTCCTCACCCCTCCCTCTAGCTCCTAAAAAAAAAAAAAAAAAAAAAAAAAAAAAAAAAAAAAAAAACCCACCGCAGAAAAGATGAAGGGCTGTCAGCACCAGATCACAACATGGGCTCCGGGAGTTGGCGGCTTTTCAGTGCCTGCAGAGAGTTCCCTCCTCTCCTTGCTTGCCTCAACTTCTTGCTTTCCCGAGTCTAATTAAGACAAATCTGGGCGAGCTCCCCTAGAAGCAGGGAGCTCTCCTCTTCCCTGAATCCCATCGGCTTTTTCCTTTCAGCTCTCCTTGTTACCATCCTCTCCCGTCCCATGAATGTTTCGTGTAAGAGCATCCCAGTCTGGCTGTAGTGGGGCCACCTGTCCCTAGCACTCCTCGGGTGCTCCCCACTCCTGGCCCAGAACCTTCAGTGGCTCCCTGTTGCTCATCTCAAGTTCATGCTTCGAGGCATAGTATGCAAAGCTCTCTAGGATCTGACCTCAGCCTACCTTTGCTTTGTAACCCCCCACTGCTCCTTGGACAAAAGCATATGCTTCCACTGCACGGGCCAACTTACTGTTTCCTGAACAGGTCTGGAAATTACCTGCATTTGGTCACCTGGCCCCTTTTGCTCGGAAAGCCCTCACCCGGTGGAATTGGGCCCATTCTTCAAGGATTAGCTGAAGTGCCAGCTCTTCTGTAGAGCACATCTTGCTCGGTAACAAGCTTCTATTTCACATGGCACACAGCAGATACAGAATTAATGTCAAATTTGCTCACGGCCTCTGCTGGCACTGTGCAGGTCTCTCCCAGGGCCTCCTTACAGCTCTGCCGTTGGCCCCCTTTCCCACAAGCCGCGGGGCCTATTTATTTCTCGATCGCACATGATCTAAGTTCTCAGGCATTTTCCTTAAGTTTAAAGTTCTCTTCCTTTTCCCGTCATTGTCTGTTCAGTTTCCAAGCCCTAGAGTTTCAGGTGGAAGGAAGATGTAGGAGAAAGAGCACTGGACTTGTAGCAGCAGCCGTGAATTCTACTCCTGGTTGCCTCTGACCAACTGTGATTTGGGGGCAATAGCTCCTCATCTCTGGGCCTCAGTTCCCCATGTGCAAAACAAGGGATTGGGCTTGCTGATCTCTAGGATTTGTGGATGGGATTTTACAGATAGTTATATGTTGAAGCCCTAACCCCTTGTACCTGAAAATGTGACTGTATTTGGAAATAGGATCTTTAAAGAGGTAGTGAAGGTTATATGAGGTCATTGGGGTGGGCCCCAATCCAATATGACTGTTGTGCTTTAAGAAGGGGAGGTTAGGACACAGACACACACAGAGGAAGGACCATGTGAAGACACGGGGAGAAGACAGCCATTTACAAGCCCAGGAGAGAGTCCTCAGGAGAAAGCCAACCTGCTGACACCTTGATCTTAGACTTCTGGCCTCCAGAACCATGAGGAAAGAAATTTCTGTTGTTTAAGCCCCCAGACTGTGGTACTTTGTTGTGGCAGCCCCAGCAAGTGGACACACCCATTTCGTGTACAGCTCAGGGGGTTAGTATGTTCACAGAGCAGTATTACTACCACCGCAGTCTTTTTTTGAACATTTTATCACCCCCAGATTAAACCTCGTACCCGCGAGCAGTCGTTTCTCACTTCCTCCTCCCGCAACCCAGCCCTGAGCAACCACTAACTATGTCCTGCGTCCACGGACTTGTCTAGTCTGGAGATTTCTTGTAAGTGGAGTCCTACACTATGGGATCTTTTACGACAAGGTTTATCCATGTCGCAGACCATACAAATATTTCATTCCTTTTTATAGCTGAATAATAGTTTGTTGTATGGGTGCATCCCCTTTAGTTCATCCATTCATCACCTGATGGGCATTTGGGTTCCTCCAGTTTGGGCTGATATGACTAATAGTGCAGTGAACATCAGCGTACAAGTTTCTGTGTGGACATGGTATCATTTTTCTAGGTTCAGTACCCAGGAGAGGAAAGGCTGGGTCATGTGGTAACTCTGTATTTAATGTTTCAAGGAACTACCAAAATGTTTTCCAAAGTGGCTGCATCATTTCACATCCCACCAGCAATGTGTACAGGACCTTAATTTTTTCACACCCTTGCCAACACTTATTATTGTCTGTCTTGTTGTAGAAACCCACCCACCCACCCAGTAGGTGTAGGTTGGCATCTCATTGTGGGTTTGGTTTGCATTTCTCTGATGGTGAGTGATGTTGAGCATCTGTTCATGTATTTATTTGGGTATCTTTCTTGGAGAAATATCTATTGATGCACTTTCTGTTTTTAAATTGAGTTATTTGTCTTTTAATTACTGAGTTGTAAGAGTTCTTTATATATTCTGGATATAAGCCCCCTATCAGATATAGGGTCTATAAATATTCCTTTATATTCTGTGGGTTGTCTTCTTATTTTCTTGGTGGTATCATTTGCAGTGTCAAAGCTTTTAATTTTGTTGAAGTACAAGTTCATCTAATTTTTCTCATATTACTTCTGCTTTTGGTGTCTTAAGAAACCCTTGTCTAACCCAAGGTCACAAAGATTTACCCTCTGTGTTTTCTTCTAAGAGTTTTATAGTTTTAGCTCTTCCATTAAGTCCATGATCCCTTTTGGGTTAATTCTTGTGTATGGTGTGAGGCAAGAGTTCAACTTCATTTCTTTGCGTGTGGATATGTTGCTGTCCAGCAGCACGTGTTGAAATGGCTAGGACCTTAAATGTCATTTGGAGCAGCCTGCCATCAGAGGGGACAGTGTGGGGAACAACTAGCCTGGGAGCCTGGCTTGGGGAGAATTCTCTCTGTCGCCTTTCCCTTTCTACTTGCAGCAGCAACAACACTCAGCTGCCCAGGCCCTGCTTGACAGTCTTTTGTGTTGGGATTTTACAATTCGATGTTTGTTGACCTTGCTTCTCACAACTTTCAGAATGGTGTTGTGTGCACATGCATATGCTAAATAATTGGTTCTGATGATGGTGAAGGTCAGAACAAGAGGTTGAGGGCTTCTATCTCAGCAAAGGTGTCCCTGGCCTGTGAGACCCGCTGGAACCAAGAGCAGAGAAGTTAGCCACTCTCCTTCTACCTGGAGAGGTACCTGAGGGTCCCAGAGTCCACTTGGTGGGACCCTTGCAGGCCCTCCATCAGGCTGAGGAGGAGATGACTGTGACAGCTGAGGCCAGAGGTGACGGATGTTTGGGGAAAAGAGGAAAGAGGGCATTTTCAGTTTTTTGGATCCTTTAATCTGACTCTGCTTTCAGGCCAGGGGAGGACCATTTTCTTTCCCCTCAGCACTTTTTCAACAGAGCTAATAGGTCCCCCGGGTGGATTTAAGGGAAGTTAGTAAGACAAGTTATGGTTATATCGGGCTCTGGGTTATATGTACCCCTCTCTCCCAGGCCTCCCAGCACCATATTCCTCACCAGGAAAGCTGAAGTAGGCGCTGAGGCACTGGGCAGCCTGCTGAGTAGAGTACCCATGGGAAGGCAGTGGGGGACTCAGAGGGCACAGGCCTTCTCTTTCTTCCCTCTGTTGCCAGTCATTGGCAGATCTCTCCAGTAAGGCCCAGCTCTCTTCTCCAGGCTCATTCCCATCCTCTTCCAGGATTGCTGTCTCCAGTCAGCACAGACCTCCATGCCTACATCTCCAGCATGTAGAGACTGTCTGGCACTATAAAGAGTTGTTGAATAAGTGGACGGATGGATGACAGAATGAACGAATGCTTTTACACTGTGTGCCCAATCTCTTCCTTTTACCTCATTCCCCACTGCCCTTTGGCCGACTTCCGGAGCCTATCAAGTGTTCCCAGTATAGCTTATATATCTTGTCCACAGAAGTTAGCTACTCCTTCTTGTCCCTATAATTGAATACGTTGATCTCCTCTCTCTCTCTCTCTTTTTTTGTCTTCATTATGTTTCTACCTCTGTTTTGCCACTTGGCATACTCTCCCCTGTTGTAAAATATCTTTATGTCTTAACCCCAGAATTGAAACACAGGGCGTGAGATAGGGACCATGCTTTCTCGTTCTGTATTTTATTGTATTCCTTCTCCCTTGCCTCCATCCCACCACACCTAGTGCTATGTTTTACAGACATTGGTCACTCAGCAAAGTCTGCTTGATTACAGTGCCTAGGTCACAGATGACTAGTACAGGTCTCAGCCCGCCCCCTCCCCCCAGGTGAGTGTTCTGCCTACAGTTGACCCAAGCTTTATGTTATCCAGTGAATTTTCCTGGGTTTCACATCCTGGAGTGGGAAGTATCTGTGAGGCACAGATGCCAGTGTGTGGCCCTCTCTATCCATTGTGTATAATTTGCATATCTCCGTGTAGGGAGCGTCCAAGAGACCGTATTACTAAGGTATGATACTTGACTCCTGGCAGGAAGAATTGGAGCAGATAACACATCAGTGGTAATCCCTTGCTCTGCCCTGGAGGATACAGAAAATCTCTGGTGTGAGTTGCTGCCTGTGGATATTAGAGACTCACCTGCTATGTTTAATGTAGCGGCTGGATTTCTCCCTCCCAATTGTTCAGGCAGCTCTTGTCTCTCTGTCCTCATCTCTTTGCAGTGCTCCCCAATAGTTCCTGATCTGGAAGACTGTTGAGCTACTGAGGGCCTGGGGGGAAGACCGACTGGTGAGGAGGCTCAGGGTTGGTGGGTGCTAAGTCCCTAATGAGAGAAGAGAGAGAGGAGGAAATGACGGAGACCCTCTGTACTTATGTGGAAGGGGATTTCTGTTCCCTAACACACTTTCATATAGATGTTCGCTGATGAATCTTACAAGAATCCCGGGAGACGTTTTGATGTCTGTTTTCAGACACAGGGTCCGCAGAGCAGAAAGGAAGTTGACTTCTTCCTGAAGTTAGTAGCAGGGACAGGAGGCAGGTTTGCTGTCTGTGGGATGTAGCATGGGTGAGGAAGCCACACCATACCTTGCACACAGTGGGCATCTGATGCATGTTTATCCAACATATGCATAGGGGGCACTCAATAAAAATAGTTGATTTGAGACAAAAGCAGAGTTTTCTGGATTTTACTCTCAACCCATTCTGGTCTCTTTCACTCTTTGACTCAGTTTCTTCTCTTCCCTTTAGGGACAGTCACTCTGCCCAGCCCTTGCACATGTCCCAGACTGTGGAATGACAGTCAGAGTTTCTGGATAGGGAGATGCAGAGTGTTCACCCTGGGAGTCAATGTGGCTTCGTGGCAGGCTGGCAAATACTTGATGCAAAACCCTCCTCCTTGGCTCAAGGTGGATGTTGCTAATTGATCACAGCAGTCTTTCTTCTGCATCCGACTCAATCCTTTTTAGCAAAGCACTGCAGGTTGCCACCACCAAAGGGCCAAAGTGGCACTTGGATGTCCAGTTCGGTATAGTAAAAAGAGCATTAGGCTGAGAGAAGACCTAGCTTTGAACCCTGCCCTCTTCGTTCTGCTTTGGGAAACTGGGCTAATGCCTGGACATTTTGGAGCCTTGAACTTGATGGTTTCTCAGGTCCCTTATGGCTCTGAAATTCTAGGATTCTGTGGTTCCCTTGGTTGGGAGGGAGAGGATCATCATCGCGTAGCCTGGCCACAGAGGGGTAGGATTAACCTCCAGGGTCAGCAGGCTTGCAGAGCTCAGGAAATGCCTCTCTGTGATCCGTATTTGGTCCAGAGACAGGTGGTGGAGCCTGGAGGAGGGGAAGTGCACTCACAGCCCCAGGGTAGGGGGAAGGGAGGCCTAGCTCAGCTGCCCTTTTTTCTGATGGAATGAAGGCCTTCAGACAGAGTCCTCTGTAGTGCATTTAGATCTTTAGCAAAGAAGCTGGATCCTGTGAGTTAACTTGACCCAAGTCAAGTACTCTGCCACTAAAACCATCTCCCACTCTCTGTTGGTGGGGGGAAAGGAGAGCTGTCAGTGGGGAGTTAGCTGGGAGTCAGGTTCACTCACTCACTTTTCAGCAAACTTTTGTGAGATGCCTGTTTTTGGGGCAGACACTGCTCTTTGGACTTGCATCAAGGCCTCCAGGAAATTACTTCCTTTGAGCCATGATTCCTCCATACTTTCTTATTTGGCGGGGGAGTCCAGAGATATTTGGAATGTTCGTGAACAAGTTCCTGTGCCATCCTGTCAAAGCAGGGCGAGGGGCATGGGAGAATTTCTTCCCATTGTATAGAAGGAGGTGCTGAGCCCAAAGAGTTGCCAGCAAGGCTGTGATTCTGCGGGCAGTCGGGGAGGGCGGTGCCTCCGGTTGTAAGCCCTCAAGGCTGCGAGGGAGCCTTAGTCTATCTGTTTGTGTATTTGTGAGGCGCCCGTGAGATTAGCTACTGAGCAGAGGTTTTATTTATGATGGCGCCTAGCATTCCCGTCCCGCTGCCATCATTGGTGTTGCTAGGCTCCCAGGGGTGTCTTAAGTCTCCCCAGTAATCTGTGTGTCAGCCATGTTCGAGGGCAGCCTCATATGAGAGGACAGCCCTGGAGGAGTGGGATCAGCACAGGGCTCAGACCGGGCTCAGCTTTTCCCAGGTGTGGGGCAGAGGCTTCATCCAACAGGGATGGAAAAGGAGGTGGCTGGGACTTGGAGGTTATAGATGTCTGGGTCTGTGTTACCATCAAAATGCTCTAATTTGGTCACTTATAATATCACAGATGCAGTACTGTGGCATTCACGACTCATCTTGATTAAAATGGTTGAAGGGAAGATTTAACATGGGCAAGACACAGGACTTTAATAATATCTAAGCAGTATTAAGTCGTGTAAGCCTAATGTGTATTGTAATTTTTTTCATTAACTTCAATTTAGTGGACATTTATATTTCAATTTGTAATGTGCTTAGTTCTTGAAAGCTGTCACACTGCCTTCTTTAAACAAAGGTTCCATTTTTTTTTTATTTTTCACTAATTTGGAAACAATTTCTTATTACTGATTAATGAGGTTTTACTAAGAATAGGATCAAAGCATCAGACTATCTAGAGCTGGAAGGTTCCTTAGAGATTATCTTGTATTCTTCATTTTAGAGATGAAAAACGACTAGCTTATTACACACACTGACAGGTGATCAGTGGTTTCTTTTACATGAACAGCTTTGTCCCTTAATATGAAAGGGCTACAGGGTGAACAAAAGGGAACAGAAGTGGAAAACTTTTCTAGCCTTTGATTGAAGTAGAACATACATACATGGAAATGTAGCATTAATTGAATTCGTACGAAGAGCATACATCAATAGGACCAGTTCCCACATTAAGAAACAGAACATTACAGCACCCAAAAGTCACCCTCATGCCCCTTTCCAGCCACTACCCCCAGTGAAGGGTGACTACCATCCTGACCTCTAATAGCATAGATTCATGTTTGAGTTTCACATCAGTAGGATCATATTGTATGTGCTCCTCTGTGTCTGGCTTCTTTTCCTCAAGGTTTTTTTTTTTTTTTTTAATTTTGAGAGTTGTCCATATTACTGGAGTGGCTATATAGTTCATTCATTTTCATTGTTACGTAGCATTCTGTCATGGAACTGACTATGCCATTTTTGATCCAGCTGTTCTGCTGATGGACGTTTTGGTAGCTTCCAGAATTTTTTTTTTTTTTTTAGTACCTCTTTGGGTATGCAGGTGTATCTTTATCATTTTTTTTTTTTAAATTTTTTTTTCAACGTTTTTTATTTATTTTTGGGACAGAGAGAGACAGAGCATGAACGGGGGAGGGGCAGAGAGAGAGGGAGACACAGAATCGGAAACAGGCTCCAGGCTCCGAGCCATCAGCCCAGAGCCTGACGCGGGGCTCGAACTCACGGACCGCGAGATCGTGACCTGGCTGAAGTCGGACGCTTAACCGACTGCGCCACCCAGGCGCCCCTGTATCTTTATCATTAAATCTAATTTGTATAGGTCTGTAGTAAAGGGTGGGCATAGAATATGGGAATAGTGCACTTGCATAGATATTACCAGTTTTCCAAAGTGGTTGTCTCAATCTGGATTCCCAACAGCAGTGTCTGAGAGTTCCAGATAGCCTGTATTTATCTGATGACTTGGTATTTTCTGTTGTTTTTGTTTTAGCCATTCTGGTAGATGTGTGGTAGTATCTGAGGATGGCTTTTGTTTGATTTTGCTGGTGACCAGTGAAGTTGAGCACTAGAAATGGGGCTTTGGGCACGCACTGGAATTTTTAGCTCTTCCATTAAGGAAGTTACTCTAGGCCAGCCAATGAGGACACAGAGCGCCTAAGACATATTTCGGGGGTGGCAAATAAACCTATAACTGCTGTCTAGTACTGGTCAGCTTAGGATAGAGGAGCTACAAGCCCCTTGAGGCTGGGGTTATATTGTATGCATCTGCACCTGCCTTCTCCTTTAGTGGTTGGGAGAGTGCCAGGCATGTACGTAGGTGCTCAGTGAAGACATGTGTTGAGATAGACCCAAGGTTCAGCTGGAGGGCATGATGGAGACAGGCTAGGGTGACTGTGGGGGCATGGAGCCTGTGATGGGTTGGATTTAGGGCATGCATAAGCCCCTCAGATGAGGCTCTAAGTCCAGATAGCTGCTGCCTAAGTGCTGTGAACATGGGTCACCTCTGCAAGTTGGTGATGGCAAGGACCAGGAGCTGCTGGGGACAGATGTAGCTGCTTGCCTGGAATGCAGGGACCAGGGCTGACTGAATTTCCTCCTGTGGCCTTGACCGGCATCACCCAGGTGGTGGGTGAGGTACCTTCTACTGGACCTGTGGAGTCCCTGTCTGGGGCAGTGTTCTCGCTTGTGCTGACCACCCCCTTAGAGCCATGCTGCTGGCTCCTTGGGGAGCTCTGGGCCTGATTTTGCTGGCTCAGGTTACAGGCATATACTTTTGGAGACAGTGGAGTCAGCAAGGGTTTTAGCCCTTTGTGGATAAAGGCACAGCCTGGGGTGATTCTCCCTGTATGGTCCTAGGGAGCCCCAGGGTTCAGGGGGGAGAGCAGCCCCAGGAGGCTGCCATCATGTCATATGTAATGCACCAAAAAGCACTATGGAAGTCCGGGCTTGGGAGAACCGACAGCACCATTTAGCTCAGTCTCCTACAAGGCAGGGGTAGCATCAACCATTCTTGACAAAGAGCCATTCACTTTTTATCATTAAAAAAAAAAAGTCATCTCCCTATGCTGCACCAACTCCTTCCAGATGCTTCAAACCTATTTAGTTGATAAGGTCTTCATAAAATCTTCCCTCTGGCCTTTTTCTTTATGCCTCCTTCAATTTAACGCCAAGAGCCAGTATGTGTCATTCCCAGTGTGTATGTGCCAGGTGCTTTGGGCTGGAAGAGCAAGCCCTGGGCTCTGCCTGAAGCCCCCCAGTTCCACAGCATCCAGCACACAGAGAAGAATGTGTGTACTCAAATAACAGATCCGGGACAGGGTACGAGAGCATACGAGGGCCCTGAGGAGAGGGGCCAGAGCAGGCAACAGCCCACTTACTTTTTCTGTGTCTTTCCGTACCCCTCCCCATTCCCCAGCCTCTCTCTTACCCCCTTTCTGTCTAGGAACTAGTGTTACTTACTGGTGAAGTGCTCCATCCAATATCTTTACCAACAAGTGTCTCAAGAAGGGTTACAGGGACTGGGGAAGAATGGGCTCTGGGTGAGGAGGATCTGGTCAATCTCACGTCTCTTCCCAGGTCAGGCCCTGTCCCTCCAGGAAGCCAAGGTGGCCTCCCACCCCTCCTTCCCTGTGTGTCTCCATCAACAAAACTCTTGTTGAGCAAATGAGAGAATAAGATGTGGTCCGTTGCCGGGCCCGCCTCTGCTCCTGGCCGGCGCTAGCATATGCTGATGGGTGAGCTCAGGTTTGGATGTGACTCAGGAGGAGGGTAGTGGAGAAATATGAGGTGGTGATCTCATGTGGCATTAAATGGAGCCGGGAACATGAAGTGTGTGCATGCGTATCCGCTTGTCATCTCTCTCCCCCTTTCAGAGCCCCTGGCAGCCGTCTGCCTGGATGGGACTCTCTGTGGATATCATCAGGTGGAGAAGACTGGCTCTGTTTTCATGTGCTCATGAGTTTCCTCTGACCATTCCAGCTTCTGGACGGGGAGTCGGAGAGCGGCAAAGGCCCTCCACACGCGGGGCATCTTTTCTCTGGGGTGCTCTGCCTTTCCCTGTGGCAGGCACAAGGCGCTCACTCTGTCTTGGGCGGTTGGGGACACTCTGGTGGTTAGGGACAGCTTGGCTTCAGGCCAGAGGAAGGTATGATGGACTCTGGCACTCTCAGGGAGGAGGTGTGGGAGGAGACCCTGCTCTAGGAAGTCAGGCCAGAGAGTTCATCTGGTCTAGCAGAAAGATCTTTGATCTGGGATTGAGAAGCTCTGCTTTCTAGTTCAGGCATTAATTAGTTTGGTGTCCTTGGAGAAGTCCCTGTCCCCTGTATCTCCATTTCTTCGTGTGGCAAGTAGCAGTAGGCGTACCTACCCTCCCTACTGCCCAGGGTAGTGGTAAGGACCATGGGAATTAACAATATGATAGCCTAGGAAGAGTGAAAAGTGCTGTTCAAAAGTAATATGATATCATTATTAATAATAAATACTGTAAACACTCAGAGCCATAGGTGTCAGTGAGGGTTGTGAGTAATTATAGCTGGAGAGAGGTCTTGGTCACGCATGCAGAGCCCAACATTTGTGACGTTTTTCCAACTCTGTTAGCTCATTGGGGGAGGTAGAGGCATGGCATTAGTTTGGAGAGCTTGATCGAGGAGGCAGTTCTGAAACACATTTGAAGGAAGGAAGAAGACTATGTCAGGCATCCAGGTGGGCAGATGACTTCCTTTTGGCCAGAAGTAATTGGGTCTAGGAAGGTGCCAGTCCTGGAGAAGAGGGTGGAGGGGAAGGATGAGGGGAGCCTTGAGATGTGCTCAGTACCCTGAGTTAGGCTAAGCCATCCCTTTAATCTTGATTTGCGGGGGGTGGGGGAGGCTTTCTTTCCTCATTTTTGGGAGACTGTGTGGCAATGGAAGGGTTCTGATTTACGAGTCAAAATGTCTTGGAGAAGGAGCAAGGTGTCGTCCTGAATCTCATCTCCATCCTTTTCTAGCTTCTGTGACCTTGAGCAAGTCCCTTAACTTCTCTAGGCTCCGCGTCCTTCATCTGGGAATCCTAATACCTGTCTCACAGGGTTGCTGTGAGGATTGAATGAAGCAAAAGAACAGCCTGGAAATAGAAGGTGCTCAATAAATGTCACTTAAATCTGAATTTCTCTCCCATCCATCTCCTTTATGGTGTTTGCAGGGAGTATTCTAGAGCCTTTTGATACATCTACATTGGTCCATGCCAGGGCTTAGGATTTTCCTTCCTTTCAGTGGAGGCAGACTTCACATTTCATAGTCTTGTGTCATTCCTAACTATGTCCACTTTGCAGCCAGACATCAGGTAGCATGGATTTGGTATTTAACGTCTATTTTGGGGGGAAAAAACTCAAATTCATAAGCAACTTTTATGAAAAATCTTCCAGGAGCAGAGATCTTTCACTCCTTGTCATCAAAATTTCATGTCTAGAAACAAAGCCTAATTTGTGGGTATGTGTAGCGGAGAGAAGACATCACTGAGCTGGGCCCTGCAGTCGGGTAATAGAGGCCCTTCACAAGTCCTTTGGCTCCTCCTGGCCTCAGAGCACCTCACCTATAGAAAGAGACAGATGCGTAGGTCGGTCCTCCCAACGAGCCAGGCAGGAGTGCCGGGGGTGATGCCACAGACCCCAGAGCAGGGTAGAAGGACTGCATGGCAGTGGCACCCGCCGGGAGAGCTACCAGGTGAGGCTTCGTGGTCACTTTCCCATCATTACCTGCTGGGTAAGGACGCCAGGTCGTTCTTCTCAAGTCTGTTCTGTTTCTAAAGTTCTTTGACTCATAAAATCATGGGGTCATATCTCCACGTGGATGGCTAGTAGGCATCTTAATGTATCTAAAACTGGACTTTTGGTCTCCCCCCGCCCCCACCATGTCCTTTATAGAACAGCGAGGATCCATTTTCTTCTTCCTACTTCCACTGCTACAGCCCTGGTCCAAGCCACCGTCCATCATCTCTTGCTTGGATTACTATAATGGCTTCCCCACTTGTCTTCTCCGGTGAATCGCTGAGACCTTCCCCGACCACCCTGCTCAAAACAGCTTCCCTTCCCCCACCCCCTGTGTTCCTGGTACCCCTGTCCCTCTTTATTTTCTACAGCACATCAGACATATACTTTTTTTTTTACTTCTTTCTTGTGTTTCTTTATTGTCACCCCCTTGTCCTCAAATAAGAATGTAAGCCATAAGAAGGGATTTGTTTTTTCTTCTGGTTTTATACACTGCCATAAACCCAGTAACTAGATCACACAACTAATCTGTGATCTTTCGAAATGGTTTGCTGTCAGTCTGGGATTGATTGTCTACTCTCTTGTCAAATTCTTCTTGATGCCAGCCCCAACCCTGTGGATCCCTGAGCCCTGGACCTCTCCTAGTGGCCCCTGCTGTCCCTCCCTCTCCCACGGGACCCTTATCCTTCCTGCCTTGTTAGTTATTCAGCCCTGTGTATTCTACGAGCAGATCTGCTAGATAAGACTGAGAGCCTGGTTTTATAGTTTGAACCCCCTTTGCCTAGCACAGACCTAAGATGCAATGGAATGTGCTCAATAAATTCATTATTCATCTGTTGACTGGCAAATGTTTTAATGAAATACTGTTGGCAGATGATTAAAACTGAAGCCTAGAGATGACCTGGGCCCCTGGAAGTCGTGTGATACAGTCCCACACAAGGGGTTGTGACCGGATGGTAGTTTGCGTGAGGAGGTAGGATGCGGAAGGGTGTGGATGGTGCAGTGTCCAGGATGCATCTCTGGGAGTGAGACGGGTTCTCCTGGTGTCTGCTTCGAGAATGCCCACGGCCCCCAGAGGATGAGGAGTGCACCTATTTCTTTAAATTTCCATGGAGGATCGAAGCTGCTCCTTGAGATTTTAAAATACGCTGCACGGTCCCGATGGTGTCAGGTAGCTAGTTTATGGGTCCCGTCCTGGTTGTGATAACTCAGGCTAAGCTGGATAATAAACGAAAGTGGGACAGAGCCGCAGGATAAATATTGCTACAGGGCATCTCGAGCGGCACAAATCACGGGGAAAATATCTCCCAGGCTTTTCATTTCTCCTCTTCCTCCCTGGCCCTCTGGCAGCAGCTGGCAAAGCAGGATCCATCCATCTTAGTGTCCCCGCCCCCAGCCCCAGCTTCTGCTCTCCATGCACTGCTGTAGAGGCAGGGATGCAGATTGGTGCTTGGGTGCTGGGGCCTCTCTGCGGCCAGGGTGGCACGGGGGAGCCAGACTGCACTGGTACAGGTCTCCCCTCTGTGGCTGTTCTCCATCAAGCGATGGACCGCCGTGTAGCCTCGCAAGCCTGTTTATATCTAAAATGAGAGAATTTCGCAACTGGTTGGTATCTGGAGTGAGCATTTGAGTCATCCAGGGAACTTAAAAGCAGCTTGCTGAGTCTCACTATAGTGCACAGAATCAGCATCATGGGAGTCTAGTCTGGAGTGTTTCCGTGGACCGTCCCCTGCCCATGGGGGCTCCTGGTGCCCACGGCTGGTGGGAGCCACTGGCCGTGTGACCCCATTTGGGGACACATGGAGGAGGTGAGGTTGGTGGCGGGTTGGGTGGCGAGAGGGGCTGGTTCGCGTGGCCCGCTCTTGTACTAGATCCATCAGCACTGTCACTTAGGAAGGCTTTCTCCAGCTGTGGAGTCGTGCTGGCTTTGTAATCAACGTCCACCTGCAGGGATCGATTGGGCCTGTGGGGAATACAAAGCTGTCCAAGGCATGTAGGCACAAAAAGTAACTAACTGCACAAGGCAGGTGAGTCTATTAAATGAAGAGGGCGGTCCCTGCGAAGGACGTTACCACCTATCCTGGCCCTCCCCACACCTGGGCTCTGTTGTCTCCACCTCCACTCTGCCTCTGGACCCCACTTTCCCGGTTGAGGTGCTCCAGGTGTCTTACCCCATGTCATAACAGCTTCCTTGTTAGCCCCCTCTGGGCTGTCCTCTGCCATACAGCAGAGTGGCCATACCTGCTCACCTGGTTACCTGTGCCTGATATGTGCAGGATGCTCATTTCTGTTGGGTGGATTGACTTCATTGGTGCCCTCTTGTCCTGGGGGAAGGTCCAGAGTCTGGGGGGTGCCTTCCAGGCCCTGCACATGGGACCCGGCCCTGCCTGTGTGGCCCTCACAAGTGGCACCCAGCAGCCACACTGCTCTTCTGGTCCTTCTCGATTTTGCCAAGTGCTTCCAGTCTCTGGGGAGCACCCGTGCCATTTGCTGTCCCTGGGATGGTGACACTCTCCTCCTCTCTGTGCTAGGCGGGCAGACTCCTGCTCACCCAGTGGGCCCAGCTCTGTGCCCTGCCCCCTAGCAGAAGCAGTCACCTCCCTCTCTGTGCTCCATTGGTATCATACCACCTGCACATTCTTGTGCTGCTCAACGGGTTGGTTTTGTTTTAAAGATTTTGTTTCATATATCTCTCCCTCTGTCTCTGTCTGTCTCTGTCTTAAATTCTAAGCTTCTTGAGCATAGGGACCAACTATGTCTTAAATCAACCGCTTGTGCCAGTGTTTGTTGAATGAAGAGAGTATAGTGGAAAAGACACTGATCACACAGTCAGGGAATGTGGGCTTTCCTAGCAGTTCTGTTATGGCCTTGCTGGATGACCAGAGAAGAGTTAATTCTTTCCTCTGGAAGCTCATTTTTCCTTTAATCCTAAAGAGTGTTTGCACCTGCATGTCTTCTAGGTCACCTTCTGGTTCGGACATTTCCTGATTCTGTGCATTAGAAAACGGAGAGGGGTTTGTGTGTCCGCCTTCACAAGTGTGTGCATCCTGCTCGGCCTGGCGCCTTCCTTGGGGTGTCTGGTTACAGGCCCAGCATGCAGTGGTGGTTCAGCTGTGGTGTTAACCAACGTGGCCGGGACCTCGGGAGCCTCCTGATTTGGTGGTATAAGAAGTCTGCCTGGCTGTTCAGCCTCCCCTGCCTCACCTGTCATCTTTCCTTCCTTATTTTCTGAGGAGGTGGCCAGGAGCACTCATGAGGCTTCCGTCACCGGCTTTGTGCCCTGCACGATGTGAAGTGTTGGGCCGAGCCTCCGACTTCTTGTGTCTCCTGGAGACGTGAGCCCTGCTAAATGTGATGTGCTGGAACCCGGGAAGCATCTTGCCGAGGTGCGAGGCTGGGGAGAGGGACAGTCCCTCAGAACTGAGGCCCAAATTGGGAGGGAGAAGCCCAAGATGGTGACACGATTCTCTCGTGTCTCTCTTCCTGGGCCTTAATCATAAGGGCGCCGGGACGTCCAGGCTCCCGGAGATGGGCAGGAGGACAGAGAGATGGAGAAGGAATTGGGAGGTTGGCTCTTGTGAGCCAGAGCGTGACTGCCTTGGAGAAGGTATGAGATGGGGAGCTGGCGGATGCGGGGAAGGTCAGAAGTCTGGACTTGGAAAGTCCTGTCCAGAGGGACAGGCTGCTCGAGCTCCCTGTCCCTCTGGGCTCATTTCTCTCAGTGCTTCGTAGACTCACTCTGAGAGGCCCAGCCTATCTGGTGGTGGTCACGAAAGCCGAGAGGAAGAGAGCAGCACCTCCCAGCTGGCCAGCAGGCCCTCCACTGAGAAGGCCCCAGGGTAGGAGGAGAGTCTCTCTCTGGTGTGTCCAGAGATTGTTTTGGGGCCTCAGTTTCTCCCTCTGCCCCACTCTGCCCCACCTCTGTGGCTGGGTGTAGGACCGGCATTGCACCACTGCAGTGAGAGTCACTTTATAAATAGAAAGATACTTAATACTGACCATGGAACCAAGCAGGGAGGGTGGCTCTGGGCAACCGTGTTTTAAAAATGAGGATTGAGGGGCGCCTGGGTGGCTTGGTCGGTTAAGCGTCCGACTTCAGCTCAGGTCATGATCTCACGGTCCGTGAGTTCAAGCCCCGCGTCGGGCTCTGTGCTGACAGCTCAGAGCCTGGAGCCTGTTTCAGATTCTGTGTCTCCCTCTCTCTCTGCCCCTCCCCTGTTCATGCTCTGTCTCTCTCTGTCTCAAAAATAAATAAACGTTAAAAAATTTTTAAAAATGAGCATTGATTGCTGGGAATCTACATGCTGCATATTAAACAGACCCAGACTGGCTCCCAGGGTTCTGCTCAGCCCTGTCTCTGCTCCTGTCCCCTCTCGGGAACACTCATGGGCCATCCTAATCCTCAGAGGGCCTGGAGGGTCACGGGTTTGGGGTTTGTGTCCCTTTACTTCTGGGGCTATTCTCTGCCTGGTGTGCATCTGTTCATTGCTTATTCATTCATTCATTCATTCATTCATTCATTCATGCATTAATGCATTTCACCTCTTATGAGGCAGGCACTGTTGTAGGTTCTGGGATTCAGAGTTCAACGAGAATCACCTCCTGTTCCCTCTCTCCTCCCCATTCTCAGCATCAAGACTCACACAGCAGTGTGCAGAGCAAGAATCTTAGTCGGGGGGGGGTATTCAGAGAATGATGAGGACAGCATCCAGTTTTGCCTGGGTTGGGGAGGGGAGAGGCGCCACAGAGAAAACAGTGGCCAAGAGAGGGAAGTACATTCAACACAGGAAACAGAGTGTGCAAAGGGCACAAACAGCTGGCATGTAACAGGCATCTCCTCACTGTCACCTGAGTTACCAGTTACCAGTGGGCTGTGATGTCCACTTAATATATCTGCTCCCTCGCTGTGTCTTTCGGGTGATTAAAATATTTTGTCTCTTGTCTAGTCCCAGTGAAGAACTTAGTGAAAAAAAGACCAAAGAGTTGAATAACTTCACCACCACTAAGACTTCCTCCCTTTTCATTTGGTGATTTGCACTCCATCCTGGGACCTAGTCACAGGGGAGAAGGTATTGTGTTAGAGAAAATCCCTGGAAAACTCCCAGCAGGTTTCCCATCTCCACATTGCTCCCCTGCCTGACCCAGCTCCACCTTCCCACTGCCACTCAGCCCAGAACTGTGCATCCTGGAGGCCCTGCGGAGTCCTGTCCGGTCTTCTCCAAATGACCCAACCCAGCTTTTCTTAGTCACTCCATAAAAACTGGAGCCATTGAAGTGTTTCCACAGTGGAGCCAAATGAGCAGGTCTGAGTGTTAGGAAGATGCTGGTCAGTCTTCTGAGGAGAGCCCTGGGGAGGAGGGAGAGCCAAGGCCAATCAGTGGAGGTGGCTAGGCACTGGGGAGTGGGAGGCCCCGAGGAGATGTGCCACATTCTTGCTAGCATTGAAAAAATATATAAATCAGTACTTACATTATATAAAAATTATAAATATATATATAATATATATATATTATATATATTATATATATATAACCTGATAGGTGTAAACAGTGATAGTTTGGCTACTTTGATTTATATTTCCGTGACTTGTAGTGTTCCCAAGTCTTTTTTACAAGTCAGAAGCCAGAGCAGTGAAATCCCTTGTCGCGGAAGTGATTCACACAGAGCGTTTCTCTGGTTGGAGGCGTGGCTGGTGAGGGTGGGCTGGGTGCCACCTGGGAGTGTGGGGTCCTTCGGGCTCTGCCTCGTGAAGGGGTCTTTCCCGCTGCTTGGCCTCCAGGCAGTTTGCTCGACTTTTTGCGGGCAGCAGGGGCAGTGGGGAGCGGGGAGGTAGGCCAGGGTGTGCTTCAGCCTCTCCCCACTGCACACTTCGTTCTCTCTTTCTTCTCTGCTTTTTTTCACCTCTCCCTCCTTCTGCTTTGTCTCACCCATTGCTACCACAGTAGCATAATCTGTTGTGCTTTTTTCTCCATTGCCATTTCTGTCTTCAGTGTGCCTGTTGCCCTATAGAGATAGAGAAGTTTTGGACCCCTTGTCCTTCACCCAGTGCCTGACACTCAGGTTCTCAACAAACATGGGCAGTCTTCTTCCTTTCCCTGAGGGTTTAATGGGGGTATTCACAAAAAGTCAGGGGGAAGGATGGCATAGAAACTTGGACACTTGGAAAGCAGTGTGTCTGGGCCAAGGATACAGGTTGGCTTGGGCAGCTCACACCTGCTCCTGCTGCCAAGGTTTGAGAGTGGGGTCAGCCTATGGGATGGGGCAGGTGAACCTTCTGGGCGGTCTGTGTATCTGCTGCAGAGGGTCTGATGGACAGTGGTGGAGACACCCTATGGCTCCCGCCGTCCCCCTTTGTTCCCATCACACACGGGATCTGGTTGCTTATCCTCTGATGTGGTTTCTCCTGGGAGGGTTGAGGAATGAGAGTTATTCAGTAGCTTTTCATGAAGAGGAATGTGTGATTTGAACAATGCTGAGCCCAGGATGCCCTGGATTCCTCAGTCCACGCTGGCATTAGACAGGAACTATCAGGAGCTGGAAATAGGCCGTGGGGCCCCGGGGGGAGGGCCGATTGTTTGTGGCAACCCCACAGTCACCATCCCGCCTCATCCTGGAACCATGGATGCCACAGACAGGAAGGCACCTCCCAAAGTCATCTAGGAAGGAAGGGACCTTGCTGCTTCCATGCTGGGCGCATTACACACCCGCCACTCGGCCGCTCGGACTGCAGGTGGACCAGGGTTCAGCCTGCCCAGGGTGGTAGCTGGCGCGTGCTTCGCTCACCTGCCCCTGTCCTTAACAGCTTTCTTGTGAAGGCTTCCCCTTGCATTTTGAGTCCAGTCCCCTCATACTGCCCTAAATGAAGCAAGACGTGAGGCCATCGTCCTCTGCATGGAGCCTTTAAATGCATGAGGGTATGATGTCTTCCTTCTGTTTTGGAGAACCAGTGGGAGATGGTGTCTACTTTTGACACATGATGCAAGACAGCTGAGTAGAATTTGTAATGGATAAAATATTGGCTCAATTCAGAATTGGTTTGCTCTCATTTAATGGGGTAGGAAGGTATAGTTCTGTGCTGAGCTAACTTCATGCATTTTTTAAACCAACTTTGTTTCAGCCATCAAGAGAGGAATACATGAATAAAGAGTCCATATTATACATTGTCCATTTGAGACTTTGCTTCAGTTGGAGGTGGGCTCTGTTCTCCCAGTTTTGCAAGCGAGTACCCTGTGCCCACATTTCTAGCCAGAACTCTGCCCAGCAGATGATGTCGCTGGATCAAATGAGCCAGGGACGAGTTTTCACAATGACAAAACTTGCTGTGTTTTCTCATGGTGCACATAACATTTTGGCATCTTTAAGCACATTTCCATCTCAGAGGACGAATCTAGGGTGTTTCCTGTAGCTGGGTAAACCTTCCTGACCAGGTGTGGCCCTTGCAGAAAGTAGCCAGCTCTGAACTTCATGCCTATAAAGTCCCTGTTCTCATGTGTGCACGCATGTGTGTGCGTGCATGCGCATGTGTGTATGCACGTGTGTGTGCATCTATGCCCACATACATGTGCATGCTACATCTGAAAAAATGTTTCATGAAATTACCATGTGAGATATCTCATTCTAGCATTTTCTGTTTAGTTTTTAAAAATACTCTTCCTGACCCACTAAACTGATTTCATAACCCATTAATGAGCAATGACCTGCAGTTTGGAACAAACACTAATCTGGGAGTTGCTATAGATTAAAGCAAATGGAAACAATTAGCAAGTTAATTCATTTGGGTCATAGTCACACATCTGCTACAGCTCAGATTCTTTATTTTTGCGGTTTGGGTTTTTCTTTTCCTTATTGTCATCGATGCCTTCAAAGCAAGCTCCTGTCCAGGAGGCTTGGATTTCACACATCTTTTAACAAGGACCCCATCAGTCAGTATATTAACATCATCTTTCTAAAATAAATTTGATCCTAAGACACAGGTTTTTTTTTTAACCTAATGGGTTGTTTTTCATACTAAAAGCATAAACAGAGCCCTGACTTATGAAAACAGCTAATTTCCTCAACAGTTATTCATAGAGTGTTTTCAAGGTTGAGTAAATTAGCAAATCCACGGATTGGAGCCGGGGATTCAGAGATGTCACCTTCCTGCCCTCAAGGAGCTCACCTCCAAAGGGGTGAAAGGCTTGTGAAGGAAGTACAGTGTGTGAGGCACCACGGTAGAGGTGCTTGCAAAGCCTTCATCAGAAAGACTGACTGACTCAGGAGAGTCAGGAGGGCTGGAACCAGAATGAGGGTTGAGTTGAGTCTTGCAGGATGCATAGGAGTTTGAGTGACAGGCCTGCGAGGTTGTGATAAAAGAAATTTGGAATAGAATCAACAAAGGTTTTAAGCTGGAGCAACAGAAGATCAGTTTCTTTCCGAGAGATGCTGGTGAGGGCTACTGTAGAAGGTGTTCAGGAACTGGAGCAAGCTGGGAAGGGGGAACCAGGCAGGAAGTTTTGGGAATAGCCTTTTGTTGGTTTTATGAGAAGGAGATACAACTGAGGAGTTTTGGCCAAGGGAATGGCATGGGGGGGGAGGGGGAGGGGTTGTGGGGGCACAGAGGCTCGCTTGAATCTGCAAGGTGAAGAGATAAAGTAACAGAGTCTGAGGAACCTCTCTAGGTTTCTAGATCAAGTGACTAAGTTGGTGGTGATGCTATTAACAGAGTAGGAGTATTAAATAGCAAAGGAGGAACAGGTAGGTGGCGGGGAAAAAAGTAACAAATATAGATTTAGGCCTGATGCTTTGCATTCCTGGTGGACATCCTGGTGGAAGTGTTCCAGTGCTTGACGGCTTAGAACAGGGCTTCTGGAGAAAGAGCACGTTCCTTTCCTAGCTTGGCCATGTACTCCTGGTCTATGTGGTCCAGGATGAATCACCTAAGCTCTCTCATCTGTCAAGTAGGGAAAGCAGTGTTTGTCTTTCAGGCTTGTTAAGAGGATTGGGGAAAATAGCTATTGAAATCCTTGCACAAGGTAGGTACTAAGATTTTTATAGCATTACTATTAGTGATCTGGGCTGAAAGGAAGGATCCAGGGCTCAAGTCTCAGTTTTGCAAAATTACAGATGTCCTTGGGCAAGTTACTTCATTGGTCTGGGATTTCTTCATTTGGATATGGCAGAGATTAAGCTTGATGATCTCTAACATCCATTCTAATGCAAAAATTCTGTGATCTTCTGAACGTTAAGAGAAATAATTTACCAATACATTGGTTGATAGAATCAGGACTTTAACAAGTGTGCTGTAACAATGGAGAGAAACTAACAAGATGAAAGGTGAGGGGCGAATGTTTACAGTTATACTTAGATTTAGAAACCTGCAGGAATGTGGAAGGGGGAGCTCAGGCTTCAAATGCTTGATGTGACACCCCCAGGCAGGCCCTGGTGCTGCTCGGAGCTTTACGTTTGTGACGGTCTGACACACAGTATGAAGGGAGTTCAGTGCCTGCACCACTGCACTGGTGGAAACAGAGTGTCCAGATCAAGAGCTATTGCAGCCTGTTGCCCTTTGCAATGTTCAGACTCCATGGAGCATAGTGTCCAGCCCCTTCATCACTGCTCTGTCACCAACAGTTGCTGCACCCCTGCTATGTGCTGGGTGCTGAGGTAGGTGCTGGAGGTACTGTATCGATCAGATGCAGTAGTTGAGGGCACTGCATCTTAGGGAGGGCGTTGGCAGACCGGGACACGCCGGGAGGAAAGTGGGCAGGGAGGCAAAGGATCTGTAGGTTGCTGCATGAGTGAGTACCAGCGGAAAGGAGTGGGGATGTTTTGCTTGGAGAAGAGAAGACTCAGGGGCACGTGATACTGCCTTCTTACATGGGAAAGCTAGGCCCCTGGGTGAGGAATGAGGCCTCTGTTTTACTGCTCCGGAGGGAAGAGCTAATTCTATTAGCCAGAATAATGATAATGATGATAATAATTAAAAGAAATATTATCTACTATTTATTGAGCATAGGGTGTTCCAGGCACTGAATCAGGCCCTGTATGTAGATCATCGACTCGGCGTGTTGTTAGGCATTTATGGGACTCATAATTCAGATGAGGAAACTGAGGTTCAGGGCAGTTAAGTAACTTGTCAAGGGGCAGAGCTGGGATTTGATACTGATGTGACTGAGTTCGTGGCCCATGTCTCCCCACACCCCATCCATGTCTCTAAGGTGGAGAGCTCAGAATAAGGAACGGCTTTATGGTAGTTAGAGCTGCGAGGTGATGCCCAGGTCGCATTCAGGCACAGTCACTTGGCTGCCTTGTACGGTCTTCTTCAGGAGGCTTCTGTAGAGGGGTGCAGATTGGACATCAGCGAGCCACTCTTCCTGGGCTCACCGGCTCCTAGGACAGCCCTGGAGGGAGGGAGGGAGACATTATGCCCATTTTGTAGATGGGGAAACTGCAGCTCACAGGGATTAAGTGGC
Source organism: Panthera tigris (assembly GCF_018350195.1). Classification (NCBI taxonomy): domain Eukaryota; kingdom Metazoa; phylum Chordata; class Mammalia; order Carnivora; family Felidae; genus Panthera; species Panthera tigris. The sequence goes on from NC_056666.1 coordinate 37,854,861, forward strand.
TTGCCCGAAGTCACACGGTTCTCAAAGACAAAGCTGGGCCCCACACCTGGGTCTTGTGGCCTCGCCCTATGTGCCTTCCTGCTGCCCACTCTGCCAGCCAGCCCTTTACAGCAGTCGTATACCTCTTGTGATTTGCATTAGTCTTTGCCCAGATTCATTCCACCTGCTCCTCCCTGCTCCTTTGCTGTATCCGACAGGTTGCCTATGATGTCCCTTGGGCACCAGAGCTCAAAACTGGCCTCAAACAGAAGCCTCAGTTTGAGCTCAAAATAGCCCGTATCCAAGCAGATTGAGAGGTGGTACCACAGTCAGAGCACATGCACTGCCATGAGCAGGGTTTGAAGTCTGGCGGGCTGTGTGTGCTGTGGCACAGGCTGGTGGAGAAGGCTGCAGGATCCCGAGGGGGCAAGTGGTCTCTCTCCTGCCCCTTATCAGCCCTCCCCTGGGCTGCTGCTATCCCTTTCTGGAAGGCAGGCCTGGAGGGAGCAGATTAGGGAAGTTAATTACTCAATTAATTCACCCAGATCAGACAGACTTTCTGCTTGGGAGATGCTCTGCTGATGGAACGAGGAAATTGCTAATTTGCCAGTTCTGGTTACTGACAGAGGATATTGGGAGGTATGGAAGCTGTCGGTACACCCTACCAGGCTCCCTTGGGCCTGTGGCCCTCTGAGCTGATTGCCTTGCTCTTGTCCTTATGTGAGTGAGCATGTCTCTTTCTCTTCTTTCTCTCACCCCATGGTTCCCACCCCGCGCCCCCCCCCCCCGACACACACACACATTTTTTTCTTGTAAGCACCAGATACCACCAGGAGAGCTGGCTGGGCTAGATTTTCAGACTTCATTCATTCACTCCACAAGTGGTTACTGAGTCACTGGCACATGACTGGATGCTAAGGGGACACAGCAGGAATTGACTCGTGCTCTGCTCTCTTGCAGCTGACAGTCCATTTACAAAGACAAGACTTGCCCGCTCGGGCTGCCCGGGCTGAGTCAAGGAGACTCATGATTGGGGGTGGCGAGCAGGGAGGGTGGGGGAGCAGGTGTGTGTTGGGGTCATGAGGACGGGGAGATCTGTAACTGCGCCATCAACCTGAGGAGCCTCCATGCCAAGGGAGGGGATGCTAATTGAAGCCCAGAATTGGGGCAGGCTGGTGGAGAGCTGAGCCAGCCCATGTAGCCCTCCCTAAGGCTGGAATAGCCACACAGGAGTGCAGTCCAAGACAGAATGGTGGATACAAGGTCAGAACAGATGATGGAGGGCGGGTTGAAAGCCGACTCCAGGGCTGACATAGGGAGAGCTGGGTATCCACTTTGTCAGGGTGAAAGCCAGGGTGAGAGCATATCTGAAAGTGAACAATCAGAGGCAGAGTGCTATGTCTTTGATGACACATGCAGGAGGGAAAGAAAAGCAGCCCTGGAGTGACCTAATCCTACCATTCTGTTCTTCCTTCCCTTCCTACCGCCCCCCCCCACCGCCCCACCGTGTCCCTCTTCATTAGGCACGTCTGTGAGTATGGGCTTAGGCTGACAGAGTGATTTTGGCAGATATGTTCCTGCTGGAGAGGGGAGCTGTTGGCCAGGATTGTCTTCCCAGCTGGTGTGACTTCGGATTACTGACAGAAATGTCTCAGGGTGACTTTGGTGATTATGTGCAGATGTATCTTCAGGAGATGAACCAAAGGGAGCAGTGGGGGTCTTGTACCCAAACAGCCTCTAGGCCTGGAGGATTTGCTAGTGTGTAGTGAAAAGAAGGGCTGGCGGGGCCTTTCCAAGTTGAGCACACTTTAGAGTCCCTTGGAGGTTTTATTAACAGGGGAGGTTGTCATGGTAGGGACTCTGGAAGGCCAGAGTGGGCTCAGGAATTTTCCTTTGGTATCAGGACACTCAAGGATTTGGAAGTAGGTGGCCTTGGGAGCCACACTAAGAGAACTGTGTTTTGGAGGGAACTCAGCACTTGGAAAGGGCACTGGATCAGGGCTGTGAAGACCTGGTTGTGGCCCTTCAGTGACTGGCTCGGTGCAAGTCGCGTCACCTCCCATACAGTGGCGTGTGCTGCAGCCTACTTTCGTGAGGCGAGACCCTTCCTTATGCAAAATCTCTGAACAGTATACACTTTTCTGTAGTTGCACGCAATCGTCATTGCTTTTACAATTATAATAGAAATGTTCCAAAGCATCCGTCTAGGTTGATTAAAGCCAGGGAAGGGGAGGGGAGGAGAGAAGTGAATCAGACCATCTCTGAAGACCCATAGCTTTTGGGATCTTCTTCCAACAAGAAAATTCAAGGAATTTCCCCCTCCATCCCCCTAGACTGGGTGGTGAATCTATTGCTCTACCGTGTGGGTGGCTGCTTCAGCCTTGAGATAGATGGGTAGCAAGAAGAGAGGTCCCAAAGCTCCCTAATTAGAGCAACTTCTGGGTCGCTTTTCCCTTTTCTTTGGTGCTGATGTTGCTTAAACTGAGCAATTAGAGCTGTGGGTTGCTGCCGGGAGCTCCCTGCACATGTGACCCATCCTGCCCTGGGAGGGTCTACTGATGTCCTGTAGCATCAGGTTGGGGTGGGAATAGCCTGCACTCAGACTTTCTGTTCTGTGCGTTGTTTCTCAAGCCAGTTTGTGGTTGATGGAAGGGGCGGGGCCTCCATGTCGCACAACTTCAGGGGACATGCTTCCCAGAGAACACAGTATAACTATCCCCCAGGAGTTGAGGGGTGGCAGCTCTCCCTGGAAGGGGTGCGGCCTGGGGCATCCCTATTTTGTTACTAAACTCTACTGGTTCCTTGGTCCTATAGTCTTTATTCTCAGTTTTGGTGCCTGATGATGGCAGTAGAAATGCACATATATATATATATATATATATATATATATATATATATATGTGTGTGTGTGTGTGTATACATATATATATATGTATACACACATATACATGTGTGTATACATACACACACATATGTACATGTGTGTGTATATATACACATATATATTTAAGTATTTATTTTGAGAGAGAGAACATGAGTGTGTGCGAGCAGGGGAGGGGCAGAGACAGAGAGAATGAGAATCTCAAGCAGGCTCTGAGCTGTCAGTGCAGACACAGGGCTTGATCTTATGAATAGTGGGATCATGAGCTGAGTCAAAATCAAGAGTCAGATGCTTAACCGATATAGCCACTCACGTGCCCCCGAAATGTATACATTAAAGATGATAAAAGTAATCAAGACTAGCTTGTCCCCTGACCATACTTGGTTTCAGAATACATTTGGAAATACTCACTTAGTAAACAAGTATTTGTTGAGTCTGGCTGTGTGCCTAGCAGTGTGCAGAGTCACTGAGGGGGGACTGGAGTCGGGGAGAGGGGTGGAGAGGGACTCGGTGAATAAACTGTTCTCAGACAAGAGTGGGCCAGCTCCCTTCATTCACTCTGCATTTGTGGTGTGTGCTCGTGTGGCCAGGTCCTGGAAGATGGGTGCCCCGCTAGCTCCAGCTTTGTTGGAATTTCTGAGGTTGTCTGGGTGGGGCAAGGAGTCATTTTAATGTGGAAACTCAGGGGGTCACATTCAGAAATGGAATCTGGGTGTGCCCAATGCAGCTCTTGATTCACTTTCCCCATGGCTGGTGGATTTGAGGGTGTGGACTGGGAGTTTCCGGCCCCACCAAGGAAGGGCTGGTGTTATGCAGGGTGGCCGGCACTCCCTTTCTGAGCTCCCCAGGTCAGCACTCTTAGCGAGTTCTCCTACCTCCAGCCCGGGCCTCTGGCCCGCTGTGGCTACGTGCTACAGCTGGGCCCGCAGAGCTTAAAATAGCAGTATGAGCTGGCTGCTTTGCATGTGGGGAGCCCGCCTGAGGCATGATGGGGCAGCCGCGTGGAGTTGGGGCTCCACTGGCTCTAACTACTGGGGTGGAGAGTATTCTTTGGGGGTTTCTTCTAGGCTCGGGGCTGGGGGAACGGGGGGCTGGTGTGTGGTGTTGGAGGCTCTGGTGTGGGTGGTGCAGAGGAGAAGCAAAGAGCTTGTCTTTCTGAAGCCCTTTTAAGGGAATGCCTTGAACCTGCCTCCAGAGCCTCCTACTGTTGAGCTCAGAGGCCTTCAGCTTGGTGTCCTGTCTGGCTCTAGCCCTGGCCCTTGGTACTGCCCCGGGTTAGCTATGTAGGGTCCCATTCCAGCCCAAATGAAGAGAGAAAGTGAGGTGTGGGGTGGGGGTGAGGGTGGAGGGTGCTGCTGGGCCAGGTCAGCGGGAGGACACAGGTATCTTGAGTCCTAGTCAGGTGGGCACTTACCACTGGGCTCCCTCGCTCCCCAGTTACCTCCTCTTGGGAAGCCAAAATGGCACCTCGAGGATGATGCAGGGGTGTCCTCCAGCATTCATTCATCCAGCAAGTGCTTACTGAGTACCCGCCACAGGGAAAGCTCTGTTCTGGGCTTGTAGAAGTCAGCAAGGAATGAACACACCACATCCTCACTCCCACAGGACTTCCGTCTGGTGGGGGAGAGAGATCATAATCGATTAAGAAAAAGGCAAAGGCATACCTTGTTTTAGTGTGCTGTTCCTTATTGTGCTTTGCAGACCTTGCATTGCTTACAAACGGAAGGTTTGTGACAACCCTGCATCTAGCGAGTCTGTGGGCGCCATTTTCCCGACAGCATTTGTGCACTTTGGTCTCTGTGTCAAGTTTTTGTAATTCTCGCGATTTTCATTTGTTATGGTGACCTGTGATCAGTGACTACAACTCGCAGAAGATTCAGATGATAGCGCTGTTTAGCAGTAAAATATTTTAAAATTAAGGGCATGTACTTTAAAAAAAATTTTTTTTAACGTTTATTTATTTTTGAGACAGAGAGAGACAGAGCACGAACAGGGGAGGGTCATAGAGAGAGGGAGACACAGAATCTGAAACAGGCTCCAGGCTCTGAGCTGTCAGCACAGAGCCTGACGCGGGACTCGAACTCACGGACCGCAAGATCATGACCTGAGCCGAGATTGGATGCTTAGCCGACTGAGCCACCCAGGCGCCCCTGTACTTTTTTAAAAAAAAGATATAATGCTGTTGCATACTTAATAGACTACAGTAGTTTAAACTTTTCTGTGCTCTGAGAAACCCCAAAATTCAGTTGACTTGCTTTATTGCAATACTTGCACTACCATAATATTCACTTTATTGCGACATTCGCTTTATTAGAGCAGTCTGGAACTGAACTCGCAATATCTCTGAGGTCTGCCTGTAAATTATATTGTATGCTGGGGATAAGTGCGATGGAGAAAGCTGAACAGGGTAGGAGAGATTGAGTGTGAGGGGGGAGGTACAGTTTTAAATGGGGTGGCCAGGAAAGGACTCACTGAGAAGGTGGCTTTGGCATGAAGGTTTGAAGGAGATCAGAGAGCTGGCCATGCAGAGATCTAGACGAAGAATGTTCCAGTCGAGGGAACAGCCAGCATAAGACCTCTGCTGGAAGAAACAGCAAGACGGACAGTGTGGCTGTAGTGGGGACAGTGAGTGGTGTGTGTGTGTGTGTGTGTGTGTGTGTGTGTGTGTGTGTGTGTGTATGAGCTTTGTCTTTTACCCTGAGAGAGATGGGAAGCCATTAGAGGGTTCTGAGCCGAGTAGTAACCTGGCCTGACTTGTATTACAGGGTCACTGTAGTACAGGAGCTAATGTCAGTGGGCTTTCTCTGGTTATTAGGCCCCTGTGGGGCACCCCAGGAGACCAGACAGAGGGTTGCTTCATGCCTTCACCAGGACTTGTCTGGCCTCCATTCCTACTCCTACACCCTAACCATGAGACTTCTTCTACTGGGCAGGAGGACAGGATGGTACTGGGTTTCTTCTCCTTGCTGTGGAATTTCTTCTGGAGGGAAGGGAGCTGGGCTATTACAGTGGTTTGCTGGAGCCTATGGGTACTTGCTCTCAAGAGCCTATTAGTAAATAATCAGGAAATTTGTCAGCTGTTTGTTAAGCCATTGGTAGCCTGAAATTGGCCATGGTGGGAGTATCTACACTGTAGAAACTGGCAAGCACTACAAATCACGGCTTTTTCCGCTGGAGAGCTGTTTGTTAAAGCATTTAGCAGCCCACCACTGGCTTATTATCTCTACTATGCGTGGACAGTGGCTTTGGAGGGTAGGGCCTCTGTGTGCTTTCATTTGGCAAAGCACATACATGTGTTCCTACTGTGTGAGGTCAGAAAGAGCACGAGGGACATGCTGGCTGAGGGGGTGATGCAAGCTGGTGTTGGGAATGCTGGTGTGACAGGGCTTGGTCCCTGGTGCCATGTGTGGGGCTTCTCTGTCACTCCTGGCTGGGCATCCTGATGATGAATCTCATCTCATTCCTTCCCTTTCCTTCACCCCCCTCTGTGTATGTAGCACGCCATGTGCATGCCTCAGTAGGGGTCTGCTTCGTGCATAAAAGCAGGCTCCAGTGCTGGGACCAGGTAAAACCACTTGGTGTAAGGATAGGTCTCTGGTTTAGAAGTCAGGAGACATAGGTTCAGTCCCAACTCTGCCCCTAACTAGCTTTAAAAAAAATTTTTTTTAATGTTTATTTATTGTTGAGAGAGAGAGAGAGACAGATGGAGTGCGAGTGGGGGAAGGGCAGAGAGAGAGAGACAGAATCTGAAGTAGGCTCCAGGCTCTGAGCTGTCAGCACAGAGCCCTATGTGGGGCTCAAACTCACAAACCATGAGATCATGACCTGAGCTGAAGTCAGATGCTTAACCGACTGGGCCACCCAGGTGCCCCTGCCCCTAACTAGCTTAGACAAGCCCTCTCCTCTCTTTGGTGATTAGTTTCCTCGTTCATATACTGAGACGACAGCCCTCCTCATGTATCTGGTAGGAGTGTGGTGAATATCACATGCAGTCTTAGGTACGAAAGCCCCTTGAACAAGCTGAGTCACACGTCTTTGCTTACAGTGTTCGGGCATGTGGGACCCCATCCTCTGCTCTCCTTCAGTGAGGATGAGAGCTCAGCATGCATCCTGTTTTTTTCCAGGAAGACTTCCCAGATAGGCCCACCCTCCTCGGGCTGGTCACCTGAGCACTCCGTGTGTACCACCTGCTTTGGCACATGCGCGTGGGCCTCTGTCTCCTGCTGTCCTTTCATTTTGTTGCTCTTCCCCCAAATGGATCTTTAGTTCCTAAGATCTGATGCTTCTCAGTAACACCCACGGTAGTGAGCCCAGGAAATCTTCAGTGATTAGTAACCAGTATAGTGTCCTTTGACTTTACATGGAGTTCATGTAACTTGGATGGTTGCGGTGTGTGTGTGGCTGGAAGGTTCCGAAGTGTAGAACTGCCCATTTGATGAAGCAGTTTCCCAGACCATGCCTCATCTGTCCCTCACAACCATACCCAGCCCCAGGTTACACACAAGAAAATGTGTGCTCATTCATTCATCCAGTTAACAAATGTGTGCTCAGAGTATGCCTCTGGTCACGCAGGTGACACCGATAGCAGGTGTCCGAGCTGGGACCGGGGCCCCAGCCCCTATTCTGCCTGGCTCCCTGCGGCAGGAGTGTTTGTCTTGTGCTCTCTTTACGGGCAGACAGGGCCGCATGGTTGAGCGTGCATTCGTGGAAGGATCGGGGATAAGCCAGGTTGGATGCTGGTCAGGCTCAGGCTTGCGGGTGGAGGGAGAGTGGGGCAGTGCCAGTGCTCAGTGCCTGTCCCTGCTGTGTCCGGCCGAGGCTACGGGCTAGCATTTCCTCTGGCAGTGGTGTGGGGGAGGGGAAGAGCAGGTGTGCCCTGGCATTTGGCCCGACTGGGATATAGAAGCGCCCCTTGGGGCCAGAGCTTGGGGGATGAATGACACATAGCCACCCAGGCACATGGGGCCTCACGGAGCACAGCCACACTGAGCTCCAGGCTGGACATCTGAGCTCTCCGGTGGTTCAGGAGATGGCCAGATCTGGTGGGTGACCCCAGAAAGGGCCTCCAGAAGGGAGGACAAATGCCAGTGATCTAGCAAGGGGAGCACCTACCAGAAAGGCTGAGGGCAGTGTCAGGCGTGTCCAATTCATGGGTTGAGGTGAGTACATATGATGAAGGTGGGGGTGAGGCTTGGGGGCCATGGGGATTGTGTGAGGGATTCAGTTAATTTGCCTTCAGATTTCTTAAGTGTCCACCACACATCCGACTGGTTGCTGCAAGAGGCATACCGGTGAGTTCATCCCCTCAGATCTTTCTGTCGTCTTGTAGGAGGACATTTATGCAAACAGCCATGATACAAGGCAGAGTGAACTTAGTGCCTCAAAGAGAGGTTAAGAACAAGAAGAGGGCCTCTAAGTTTTGGGGGACCCTTAGGATCAGAGTCTTCTTCATGGAGGATGTGGCATTTGAGGTGAGTCCAGAACCATTTACTAAAGACAGAGATGGGTGAGGAGCCTTCCTGGGTAGAGGGCAGTGCATGAGCCAGCGTATCGAGGCGGGGAGGTGGGGACGTGTCCAGAGAACAGTGAGGAGCTCTGACTGCTGGGGACACAGGGCACAGGTCAGGGACTCGTGGGAAATAAGGCCCACAAAGTACAGTGTGGAAGGTCTCAAATGCCAAGCTTGAGTGTTTGTGTTAAATCCCCCATGGAGCCAGTGAAGCTTTTGAGCCGGTGAGAGGGGCAGTGTGGCATCCCTGAGCCCTGTCTCTGGACAGTGATGGTGGCAGCCTATGGCAGGGGGAGTTTAGGAGGAGTACTGGAGGCAGTAAGGAGACTGTGGCAGCTGGGAGGCAGAGTAGGGCTGGCAGTCTTAAGGAGGGGGGGCCGTGACAGGGAACGTGTGTGCATACCATCTGCATTCTAGCATGTGTTGGGCACGTCTGGGTCAGGGGAACATGGTTGGGTACGCGTCATGTAAGATTGGGTTACAACAGCTCTGTGGCACAATCTGGGAGGCTTTGGAAGAACATAGCAGGACCGTGAGAGCTTTGGAAACCCAAATAGCAGACTGAAGGGTGTGGTTGGTGATCATTTTCATCTTAACTACTATGACATGAGAAAGATGCTTCCAGGTTTGGGATGGATGTTTCTCTGAGGCCCCCTCAGCCGGAGGCACCTTGTCTGACTTAGCTGCATGGATGTGGGTCTGCCTGAGGCAGGCAGAGGGAAGAGAGATGCAGTGGGGTTTTGGCTGGTGCTGCTGCCGCACTTTACCCAATGGCTGGTGCGAGTTCAGAGACCACAAGTGGCTTCATGCGCCCTGAGACTTGGGAGTCCTCCGACAGCCAAGTTGGTAGTACCCAATAGGGATGCCCAAATATGTCTCCCCTCCGCTCACCCACACGCTTCTCATTGTCTTCAGCTGGGGCAGAACAAGTGTGGGCTCCCTTCCCCTGAGGACTTCAGAGCTGGTGGATCCCGGGGCACTGTGTTTTCTCCATCTTCTTTTGAGCATCCCCAGGTGCCACTCACGCACTACCCTTCCTGACGGTGGTTCCAGGCTCAGCGGAGGGACGGAGGGAAGAGGGGAGGCAGCAGGCAGCAGCTCCTGAATCAGCGGAAGGGTCCCAGCTGCAAGGGCCAGCTTCGCAGGCAGGCTGGATGCTGGGTCAGAGAGCGCGGTCCCAGCCGGCAAGTCAGTGCCCTCTGTGGAGTGGTTTAGGAATATTGGATTTGCTGGGTCAGTAAATTTCCACTGGTGCATGGCAATAAACCTCAGGCTTCATCACACGTCCCTGTGCCTGGCGGTCTGGCCTTATCTCATCCTCCCTGAAGCCACCTGCCCTCTTTGATAAGTACTAATAACAAATCCTTTCTTTCTCTCTGTCTCCCTGGAGTGAATGGCTCAGTGTGTGTGCATCTGTGGGTCTGGGTACGTCTGTCCAGCACAACGTGTTGCACACCAGGCCCTTTCGGGATGCTGATTGGGCTTGGGATGAAAGACGGTGCTGGTTTGGGACTTTCTTGGGAAAAAGGGCCCAAGAGGTGGGCATCGCACAGGGTGGACCACCAGCCTATGCTTCCAGGGCTCAGCTTCCGCTGCTCCCTCTTACTCTATAAACCGCCTCAAAGAAAAGACTGTTGTCCTTTGGGAGTGTCCATTCTTGCTCTTTGCTTAAGCCTCCCCTGCTCTAAGCCAAGGGGCATTTTTCTAAAGAGCGACTATCTCTGGCTCACAAGCCCCTCAAAGACCCTCACTGCCTCACTCAAGAGTTTGGTGGTATTTAAGAGTGCCTGTGTGTTTAAGAGTACAATGTGAGAGACACGGCGAAGGGCTGGCCTGCAAAGGTGATGGACACAGCCCGTGCTCTCAAGGAGTGCAGTCTTGGGGTCGGGGAAGGTGGCGAATGGGCAGTGCCATGCTGCGACGGGCTCTGGAGCTCCAAGGAGGGGCACAGACTTTAGGAGGAGGCCACCCGGATGCCACCTGGGCTGTGAAAGTTAGCCAGTCAGAGAAGTGTGGAGAGGGAGTTCCAGGCAGAGGAAATGGCAACTTGGAATGTGTTCATCTTGGTGGGAGTGTGGGTGGAGGAAGGTGGAGTTGACAAGAGGCGTAGGGGGAGGAGGAGTTGGGGAAACACCTATGCAGATTTTTAATTGGCATCTGGGGTCATCTCTGCTCCAGCCCCACCTCTCTCCCTTATGCACTTTCTGCAAAGCTTCATTTTGACTGGGCACTCTTCTGCCCTCTGGCTTTGCCTAGCCATTCCCCTCCCAGCACACTCTTCCTCCTGCCCTCTGCCTGTCCAGCCCTACCCATCTTCCCATTTCACAAGTGGGAATTTCAGGGCTGGAACTCTGGAAAGTGCCTTTAACCACCTAGTCCAAGATCCTTGTTTTGTAGTTGAGAAACTAGAGATCATACAGGTAACTAGTATCTTGAGGTTTTGTTCCTTAGGTGGCCTGAAGTGACCATACAACTGGAAGGCCCTTCCTAATGACACTGGCTTGCCCTGTGCACACCCTGTATTAAGCCCCCATTCATTTATCAAGTATTTATTGAGCCCCCACCATTGGTCAGGCATTGTACTGGGTATACAGCAGTGAGAAAAACAGACCCAATCCCTGCTGCCCTCAGGTTCATGGTCAAATAGGAGAGTCAGATGGCAAACTGTCACTCAATAAATGTGTACTTTCTTTAAAAATTTTTTTAATGTTTATTTATTTTTGAGAGAGAGAGAGACACACACACAGAGTGTGAGCGGGGGTGGGGCAGAGAGAGAGGGAGACACAGAATCTGAAGCAGGCTCCAGGCTCTGAGCTGTCAGCACAGAGCCCGACGCAGGGCTCAAACTCACAAACCGCGAGATCATGACCTGAGCTAAAGTCAGTGGCTTAACTGACTGAGCCACCCAGGCGCCCCATGAATGCATACTTTCAAACTGTGCTAGGCAAGAAGAGGTGGGTGGTGCTGAGGCTGTATTGTTGATGGGCAGGGGAGCTTCGGTGTGGGCTGTGGGGGTAGCCAGCAAACCAGAAGAAACTCTTTTGCAAGAGCTCAGGAGTGCGTACAACTAAGTCAGGCAGTGGGTTGAGGAAGAGCATTCCAGGCAGAGGGAACAGCATGGGCAAAGGCTCTGAGGAGAGAGTAAGCTCAGAGGGTTTGCTGGCTGGGGCATAATGAGCAAGAGAAGAATACTTACTTGCAAATGGTGCTGGACAAGTAGGCTGGGGCCAGTGGTGCCAACTGAAAGTAGACTAGCACACACACACACACACACACACACACACACACACACACATCCCTAATCTCAGGGAAGTGGGAAGCCTCTGGAGGGGTTAAAGTAGGGGAACACCATGAGTGACAAGACAGTGTTGGTGCCCTGTGAAGAGGACCTAGGGCTGAGGTGGGAACGGGAGTTTGTCCCGGGCTGAGGCAGGAGCCCAGGTGAGACATGGTGTCAGATGGGACCAGGGCAGTGCCCATGGAGACAGAAGTAGAAGGTGGCTCATTGGACAGGACTTGTGTTTGATTGGAGGTGGGAGCAAGTGGCAGTGCCAATGAGGAGTCAAGGGTGAGTGTTGGGCTCCTGGCATAAGGAATGGGTTGAGTGTTAGGCCATTTATTGAGAAGGGGAGGGTTCGGCCTGGGGAGCAGGGCTAGGGCAAGGTCAGTCCCTCTGGGGCATGTGAAATTGGAGCTGCCTGTGAGGCAGCAAGTGGGAGCTGGGTATGTGCACTTGGGGCTCAGAAGATGGGGCAGATCCAGGTAAACATTTAGGTGACATTGGCAGGTGGATGGCACTGGGACCCATGGGCTGGCCAAATGTAGGGGTGTTGGGCCCAGGACAAGGGGGCCCGGAACTGAGGGCCTGAGGAAAAGGGACTGCCAGGGCTCAACCTTAGAATTGGAGCCACAGAACATTTTGTATTGATTATGTGTTGTATCTCTGTTCAACTGCATTGTAATTAGATGGGGACTGGGACCATATTTACTATAATAATTATGTTGATAATGATAATAGCGCCTCAATTCCTTTGAATGTCTCTGTTTCAGACATTGTGCTGTGTGCATTACAGTGTTAACCTTTAATCTCTAGTTTCTTTTTTTTTCATTTTTTTTAAATGTTTATTTTATTTTTATTTTTGAGAGAGGGAGAAACAAAGTGTGAGTAGGGGAGGGGCAGAGAGAGACACGGGGAGACACAGAATCCGAATCAGGCTCCAGGCTCCAAGCTGTCAGCACAGAGCCCAACGTGGGGCTCGAACTCACGAACCGTGAGATCATGACATGCGCTGAAGTTGGACGCTTAACTGACTGAGCCACCGAGGCGCCCCTAATCTCTAGCTTCTTACCGTCTGGGGAGGTGTGCATTATCATCTCCATTTTGTGGTTGTGGAAACTGAGATACATGTGGGTAAGTGGTCATTCTAGGTTTCTCGGCAGTTCTAGAATAACTTGCTCCAGAAGGGGTTTGGATGCAGGTCCATCTAGTCCCAAAGCTCAGAGCACTTCCCTGACATTAGTTTGCTAGAACTCTGTTCTCTGAGGTTGGGTCGGGCGGTGGGTATGGGCAGGGGTTATTGATGGCATCTGAGCCATCGTTTCTCACAGACCCGGACCCCTCTGGCCCCACAGTCACAAGGGCATGTGGTATGTGCTGAGGGGTGCTGGTTTTCTGACAATCCATACATACCTTCACCTGGCTCCTCATGATCTAGAAGCCTTGTTTTTAGTACTCCTGATGAGCGGTCCGGTTGGTCTATAGCCATAACCCAGTTTTCTCAGAGCTAACTACTCACAGTATCACCAGCATATGCTCTGACCAGTGTGCTCACCTCTCACTTGTGGAGTGTGGATGCACAGCTGAGGGTCTCTTCACAGTCATGGCTTCTCAGTAGCCAGGAGTGGCCTCTGACAGGGGCCGATCATGGCCAGCTCTTGAGCTTTGAGATGTGACTGCAGTACTAGGGAGCCTGCACGAGTTCACCAGGGGCTCAGTGGAGGCAAACGTGCATTGTCCTTAGAGCACCTCTTAAAGGACCTCTATCCCCACCCTGGATGGGGAGGGGTCCATGAGCAGCTTGGCCTCTGTCTTCCCTGTGTTCCACTTCCTGCCTTTCCTGAGTCTTCCTCCAAAATGGCTTTCAGATCTGTAAGTTTATTTATGTGTCTGTTTCCTCACCCATCCCATGCTGCTCTATGTATTGGGAATATGGCTGTGAAAAAAATGGTTGACCTTGTGGCCTTTATACCCTGTTATCTGTAGATGGGAAATTTACATTTCCTGAGTTCCCTCGTCAGGTTCTGATGGCCTCAGATAGCCTGCTTTCCAGGAACAATTCCATAGATTTCTGGCTTGTGTCCCATCCTCTGGTTAATGAACTTGGGGCTCTCAGGCTATCCTTAGAGAGAACCCAGGACTTAGGCATGGTGGTCTTTCTTTCCCCTCTACCTATTGACAAATTCTGAGTACCAGCCCCGTGGTGGTCACTGTGACAGGCCCTGGGGGGTGATGGAATGGCTCAGATCCAGCCCCTGCCTCCTTGGGGAAGCCTGGTGGCCAGAGCAGAGGCATGTGGGCAAACTATAATTGTAGGCCGAACAAATAGCTGGGGACTCTCTTCCCAGAGAGCGAGGGACCTGGACCACCCTTGGTAGACTGTCTGGAGCAATCCTGTCTAACCGTGAACCTGGTCACTGCAGCCAAGCAGTGTTTCCTTACTAGTCTCAGAAACTTAACGCATAAAAACCAGAACTACCCCTAGTTCTTTTTCACTCTGACCTTTCACTGGCATTGTTACCATCCTCCTGAATCCTGGCCAAGTATGGTAACATGTGACCTTGTAGCTGTTTAATTTTCATGGCAAAGGGGAGACTTGCCCCTGCCTCTGGACCCTTCTAACCATTCCTTGTCTGTTGAACCTTCTTGTAAACCTTGTGGGATATTGCCCCCTGTTAGGGACCTCCCCAGCCTTCTTTTCTTTTGGCACCATGGGTAAATGGTTTGCTTAGCAATTAAAGCATTTTCTATACTGCTTAGAAAGATCCCAATTTTGGAGTTTAAAAATTGGGATGAGGTAAGGTTCATCAGAGGTGGCCCATCTCACACGTTCCTTAGGATAGCAAGTGTCACCTCGTGTCTAATCTAAATTCTCGATGAGGCTGCCCTATTTGAAGCTTGGAGGTACAGGATACCTCATGAGCTGCACACACTGCCAAATACAGAAACATTCAGTGCAGGTCAGGACGGGGATCTGTGTTGGCCCATCAGCTCTGATTGTGTGTGGGTGAGTGAGTGACCAACGCTGAGCTGTGTCTCACACTGCAAGCCTGAGAAACTCGGGAAGAGGGAGAGAGAGCTTGACATTTACTCGGAGCCCACATCTCCCCAGTTGCCAGTCAGTGGAGATGTTGCATGTTGATTTCACATATTCACTTCTCTTTCTCCCCTCTGGGGATTCTGTACTTGCTTCACTTTTTTTGTTGTTAAAAAAAAAAAAAAAAAAGGCACGGCAAAGCAGCTCTGTCTTGTTCACATGCTCAGAGATCCTCAAGGGCTCCAGCTCTCCTGCGCATGGCAAGTGGTTGAGGATCGGGGGTGGGCAGGAGACATGGTGTCTCAGACCACCTTTGATCCCTGGTGGTTACTTATGTACCCAAAATATTAAGAAATCGGGACAACCACAGCAGCTGATCTTCTCACTTCTCCATGCTGCTGCCAGACCCGGCTTCCTAGGGCACCAATTTTGTCATGTGCCTCCACTGCTTGGGAAGCTCCAGGATGAAGTCCAAACTTTTCCTGTGTCATGCAAGGCCGTGCACAGTAGCTCACTTTGACTTTCAGGCAGGCCTGTCTCCTCATTACCCCCTGCATGTACCATACCCATGCCTTCCTGACATGCCCTCCCGCCTCCTCTTTCCCTGTCCATACTCGCTCCAGGGGACATAAGGGACGCTCTTTGCTGGTCCTGTCATGGAACGTGCTATATTGCTCTACTTTGGGCTTCTCTAGGTATGGTCTTGGAGTGGGGGCAGAAGGCTTCCCCCTGACCTAAGATCCTTTTATCTAATGACCTCTCATCAGAACATGCAATTTCAGGTTCCCTGTTGTGCTTTTAGATTCTGTCTCTTAGACTGGAAGATTCCCAAGGGTGGGAACTTGGTTTAGAGCTCAAGAGAGTAAAGAAATGGGCTTTGAAATCATACTGTTTCCTCATCTTTAAAATGGGGATAATAACATCCTTATTCTGTAGGGTTGTCATGAGGATTCCGTGAGTTACAGTGTGTGTGAAGCTGGGTGCTTGGGATATAATGAGGACTTACAAAGCTCTGATTATTCTTATAATGGCTGAGCCAGGTGCCCTGAGGGGACATCACTGAACTTTGTTAATGGACAGACGACCTGGACTTCAATGCCCTTCCCACAAGGGTGACCAGGAGTGAGCAGAACTGTTAACTGGCAGCCTCCTCTTCTCTTACCCTGTCCTTCACCCTGGCCCACCAGGAAATAGTTACTGGCCTAAACCCACTTAGAAGTGAAGGTGAAGATCCAGAGACAACGCAGAGGCTATTCTCACTGAACAAGGTGTGAATCAAGGGGGAAAGAGTTGAGAAGGTAGAGGGGCCAGCCTGGGAGCACCTTAGCTGACATCACCAAATCTCTGAGACTAGTGATAACAGGCTCTTGCATTTGCTCAGGGCTTACTTATGGTGCTCAGATTGGTCTCACACCTGCCAGCTCAGTTTATTCTCGCAACTCCTCTTGGGGGGAGGCTCTATTAATCCCCATGTTAAAGAGGAGGAAATGGTAGCTCAGAAAGGCAAACTGCCTTGTTCTTGATCACACAGCTCAAAATTGAGCTCAGAGTGAAAAACAGGTCTCCTGACTCGCAGTCCAGCTGGTAAATGATCTCTCCTGCATCAAAGAAGTAATGTTATGAGAATGGAGTGGCAGCCGGGAGCCCGTGGGAGCCGGTCAGGGCTGAAGAGGACAAAAGACATTAGCCATTCCAGTCAGGTGGCAGTGGGTTCAGTCAGGAGCCAGCCAGACACGTGCCCCTCATCTGTAAAAAGCATCCAGAAGACCACTGTGCCCAGCCAGGAGACCAAGGTGTCATGGCTGTGATGCTCATTAGCTTTCATTGCTGGGCAGCCATCTGAGTGGGGAAGGGGCTTAGAATAGTAACGCCACTGCAGGTCCCTCTAGAGAAGTGGGGTGCTTGTACCCCTGGCTGTGAGCCAGTGAGAGTGCAGACTCAGCATGGGACCACCACAGCCAACCTGTGATGAGTGTCTTCCTGTCCCTGTGGTTGGAATTAATGCCCTCCTCCCTCTGGGCCACAGCCAATTATGTTCCTGCCCATCGCCTTGGTGATTAATGTCCTTCTGTCTTCCTGATTAGATTGTGTGTGTCTGAAGGGCAGGGAGTAGCACACCTTATGTGTTTCCTCAAGGGCCTGGCCCCATGCTCAGCACATAGCAAGGTGGAATAAATGTCTAATGGGTTCCAGGGTGGACATTTCACACTCCCACTCCCACGGAGGGGCCGGAATTTCTCCTCTCTCCAGCCATCCTTGTCTAGCGCCTCCTAGAGGCCAAGGCCGGTGTTAGGTGCTGGGATACTGAGCTTGGTAAAATACTTGGCCCTGCTCTCAGGGGCTCTCAGCACTCTCTTCCTCGGGGCAGAAAAGAGAGGTGGACTTCTTGCCCCCCAGGTCTTCTAGTTTTCTTTGTTTCCCAAGTATGGGAGCCCCAGATCAGCAGTGCAGACTTCTGCACGAGCCCAGGAGACACACGTGCAGTTTTTTTTTTTTTTTTTTTTTTTTTTACAGTGGGATGTAAGGCTCCTCCTGGATGTTCCCCAAGTCCCTTAGAGCATTCCTCGTGCTGTTTCCCTTGACCAGCCCCTTTCGTGCCCTCCTCACGGGAGAGGACTCTGCCTGTGTCCAAGAGCACTCCTACGTCACCCTGGCATAGGCAGGATTCAGAGGGGCAAGGCAGGACCTTACTTCTGCCACCTACTCTTCTCATCGCGGCTGTGGTCCCAGCCAGCACCGCATCCCACCCGGGAACGCGGGGGCGGTGGGGGTTGGGGGACCTCGCGCAGCTGCAGGAGCGTCGCTGAGCCGCGTGTGTGCTGGAGCGTGCGCGCGCGCGCGGAGGGGGCGGGGAGGGCGGCGCGCGCCCCGCGGAGGCCCCAAGCGCCTTTCCCACACCTCGCGCCTCCCCTGCGGTCTCTTTTCCCTGCAAGCTGTAGCCAGACCCACGTGTGCAAAAGCGTGTGTGTGTGTGTGTGTGTGTGTAGCAGGGAGACCGTGTGCCCGGGGTCGGACAGGCCCCCGTGTGCACGGTGAGGGGGGGGGGGGGCGGCGGCCACCTCGACAGTGGCCGCGCTTCTTTCCTCCTTCTGTCCTCCCCAGCCCTTTCCTCTGGTTTCCTTGGGTCGTTGGTACCTCCAGCCATTCCCTTTCTCTCACCGCCCCCCTTTCTCCTGTTGAAGAGATCAGCGCCTTCCGATGAAGGTTCTGGTTTACCCCCAGCTCCAGAGCCCTTGACATTTAGCGAGGGCTCGCGGCGCACTTGTATAGGCACACAGCAGAACGCTAATCCTATTAAAGATAATGTGTCATTGGGGAGGGGGAGGCTGCCCGCCCCCCGTAAGGGCTACTGCTCATTGGTCGAATGCAAAGCAGGGGGCGGGGCCGAGGGCCCGGGGAGGGGGCTCCGGGCAATTTCGGAGTCAGGAGTCGGGGCTGGGATTTCGCCGGGAAAGCCCAGCGGTGGCTGCTGCGGCGGATCCCTCGGCACGGCCCGCCGCGCGCCCGGGCAGCCCAGGGCCGGCGAGCAGCTCCGCAAAGTCGCGGAGCGAGAGGAGGCGGAACGCCCGCGAAGTGGTCGGGCTCAGCGCTGGGGCTGGGCAGGGAGAGGTGTGCCCGGGGACCTGGATCCTGGCTCCCTGTGCCGCGCGTGGAGCGGCCGGTGCAGCCGGGAGGCGAGCTGACGCTTTGGAAAGAGAAATCAAATTGCAGCCTCCCCAAAGACGTTAAGTTACGCAGGCCAGCCGGTTCCCGGAGAGCGTTCGCGAGCGCGCGTAGAACCGAGCCGCGCCGCACCGCAGAGCCCTCCCGGGCCAGGCGGCTGGGAGCGGGGCGCCGTCCGAGAGGCAGCGGCCCCTGAGCACGGGGTCTGGCCGGGAGTGCGCCCGGGTACAGAGAGGGGGCGTGCAGGGCTCCGCCAGCCCGCCCGCAGCCCGCGCCCGACTTGGGCGCCCCCTCCGTCCCACTCCGGGAGCGATGCCCCCCGCCCCTTGCGCCCCCCGGGAACGACGCGAGCATGGAGAAGTCGAGTAGCGAGGATTCTTCGATCCACCGGAGTCCATCTTTGGACAGCAAGGACTCGGACTTTGCCAAGCCGTCCACCTCGGGCCGCCCGTTCGGCCGCGGCTTCACGGCCGGCGCCTTCTACGGCACCGCGGGCTCGCGGGGCCAGAGCCGCGCCGAGGCTGGCGTTAAGACTGACAAGTACAATGCACCCAAAGGCAGCAAGTACGTGGTGTTTTACCTGGACCTGTCCTTTGTTTTTCTCCTAGAATTTAAGAAGTGCAACATGGCCAGAGGCTGCCTCTGCTGCTTGAAGTACATGATGTTCCTCTTCAATTTGATATTCTGGGTAAGTCCTTGCGTTTATCTCTCCTTTGCCACCTCTCCTCTTCGTTGCTTATCCTAGCGTGATACCCTCTTCCTCCTGGCTGCTGCATTGCCCTGCTTTCTGCACAACGGTAAGTGTGGGGGTTTTAAAAAATTGTCCTCCCCCCCCCCTTCATTCATCTTTCTCTTCCTTTCTCTCTCCGTGGTGGCTGAATGGAGGCTCTAACTTGCCTGTCTTCCAGGAGATACTCTACTCCTAGGTGGGTGACAAAGTTTGCTGCCACCTCCCTCCCCTGTAAGAAACCCATGCTGAAGTGCCTCCAGCTGGGTAACCTGCAGAAATAGGTGTGGGGCCAGAATTTTTAACAGCTGTGACCTTGAGTGGAAGACCGGCACAAGTGTGGATGGTTTTCGAGTTTCTTCTTGTATTTTTCCTGAATACACAAGAATACAATCTGCAGCATTTTGTGGGCATGAGGTGGGAGTGGGAGGGGTAGTGGAAGTCACTTCCTCTGACTCCTTCAGTGAGTCCCAGGAAGAGGAGAAGAGCCCCTATCCCAAGTGTAGAGACACATGTTTGGTAGCCTGCAGATATGCCCCTGAGTTAGGGCTTGTGTGGAAAAGGAGAGTGTGGGAGGGATGCTGCCATCGGGTGGCGGGCAGCTGCTTTTGAGGGATTGCAGTGGACTGGGCAGGGAGCAGGCTGGCCATGTGCTCCCACCATGGAATGCCAGCCCTCTCCAGCTCCAGGAGACCCAGAGGCTAGAAGGGACAAAGGGAGCACCCCTATCCTTGGTGAGAGATTATCCGTGGGTGGGGCAGCTTGGAATTGTTCTCCATCCTCTGTGACTCTGGGGGCCGCGTGTACACACGTGTGCATGTGTGCAGAAGAAAGACTAGTTATGCAAATTTGAAAACTTCTTAAATTCACATCTAATTGTTCATCCCAGCTGCTGCCTCCTCCTTTCTTCACTAGAGCCCCAACGTAGTCAGCACAGATGTTTGGCTCTGCCCCAGGGCCTGTCCTGCCTGCTGGAGGCTGTCAGCTGCCCATGGTCCAGAAGGAGCACTGGGGGCAGGAGAAAGTCATTCACAGTGAAGCTCCGTAGAAGCGGTTGTGCTTTGATGTTCAACACTCGTGTGAAGTGATCTGCTTTAACTGACCAACTTTTTTGGGGGTGTGTGTGGGGGGGTGACTTTTCCCATAGAAGGGGAGAGCTCGGGACTGGGCGGGAAGAAGACTGGGTCTAGTCTTGGTTCTGTGTTAGCTTCTTGTGTGACCTTGGGCAAATCGCTTTGTCGCTTAAGGACTGGATTTCCTTTCCTGTCTGGGGGGGGGGGGGCTCTTGTGATGGTCTCCCTCATGTCTGATCCCATTAGTTATGGGACAGCCTGCATCTTTGCCTTCCCTCTGTGGGGGGAGCCCCCTTCCTGGCCTGGGGCACAGGCTGCTGCTTTTCTTCTGAAGAGCCTGGTTTGAGATCATTTGAGTTGGATTTCCCCGGATGTCTGCATGGTCCTGGGCCCTCCAGCCACCGCCGTTAGGACGTTACCTGTCTTGTGGTGAGGGTTTTGTGGAAATTGGGGCAGAGCCACTGGAATGTCAAGAATGATTTTGTGGCCACCTTTGGGCAAGTGCTCCTGGTCCTCTGACTCATTTGCCAGTGTCTGTGTCAGCCAAGTACTGGTGTGTATTTTTCTAGTGCCTACGATTTACATGAATGCTGCCTCGCTTTCATGGTGGAGTTTCTCTCTCTGTCCTTGTTCATAGTCTCAACCTACCTTTCTTCTTTGCCCCACTCTGTATATCTTAACACTTACTAGAAAGACCTTGGTGGGGATGCTCAGTGCCTCAGCCAACAATTCCTCCTACTCAGCCCCCCTCCTCCCCACCCCCACCCCGCCACCTGCTGGTCGAAGTAGATATAACTGCTCGTGGCTCCTTCCTTCTCCAGAATGGTCCCGGCTTGGTTTAGGGACCTCCTCTCTCACAGGTTGGCACAGTGGGCTGTGTGCTGCACGTAGTAGGCACTCATTATGTTTGTGAGTGAATGAATGGTGGGCCAGGGTGGTGAAACCACATCTTGTTGTGCGGTACGGAGTCCCACTTGATAGGGAAGAGAAGTTAGTTCTCCAACTTGCCTGTGATGAAGGCTCTCCTAAGCAACTTAACTGTGGGGTGACAAGGGCTCTTTTCATCTTCCCTTAACAGCTTGGCAGAGGTTAATGAGCTGATTGATGGAATGGCTTTCTTTTCTTTGGTTATAGTGAGAGAACGTGCCGTCTCTTCCTAATTAGGAGGTACCCACCACCCCTCTTTCACCAGGCAAGGAGTCTCTCTCTCTCAGAATCTCTGACTTTTCTGATTACTTAATATTTTCAGAATTCCCATGACATGCCAGGAGCTGGGAGAAATTGAATCTCAAAGACCCAGTTCTTTTATGCTGGTAGCATGTGAGTTACAAAATAAAATGTAGACCTTAGGAAAGATGGAAAGTTAGCAGAAGAGAAACGGATGCTTGCATGTGCGAGAATATTTGCCACTGGGTTCTTTGGGAGGTGGAGAAGGTGTAGCAGGCAGTTAGCCAGGATTTGGGTATGGGGTGACTGTACTTGAACAAAGACATCCTGCAGGCAGGTGCTTGGGCCTGATAGAGAAGAAGTAGAGGAAAGAGCCAAATCAGAAGAGAAAGAATGAAGGTGTCTAGGCCCAAGGCAGGTGGGGTAGTTGATGAGGCAGGACCCCTGGGAGACTTCTGCTTACTTCCAATGCATACAGGAAGAGAAAGGCTGGAGGTCAGTGAGATGGTAAGGGTGAGGAGGGATGCAAGGCTGGTCAGAGCCCGAGGCCCGTGGGACCCAGAGCAATTGTTAGGAATTGTGTAGCCATCGCTTTTCCTAGTCTTGTGGCTCAGATCCCAAAAGAAGACTTTTCTGAGGCATTAGAGTTGAACCGAAGTCTGCAATCAGTAGATAGAGATCTTCCTATAGATCCTGGAGCCTACCTGGTAGTTCTCCAAACCCACTGCTGCTGCCACACCCCCCTGCCTTCTCAGAGCCCGCTGGGAGGATTCCCAGCATGGAGGAGAGGTGCACCTGTCACACTGCACCCCCCAGCCCCAGGCGTGAGAATCCTGGTTCCTTGCCACTGGGTGGAGCTTCTAGAGTATTGCTATCAGTGAGGGCCTGGGTGACATCACCGGGGGCAGGATAGAGGCAGAGCTATGTGGCCTGTGCTCCTCCTCTTCACCAAGAAAAGGGCAGGTGACTTGTAGGCCGCTAGGGGAGGGGGTGGTGTCCAGGTCTGCTCCTGGCACCAGCGACCTCACCCAGATGGTGCTAGCCATGCTGGCACCCAGGGCAGCATTTCTGAGGGCCTGCTAGAGATGGTGGGGCTAGGGGAGGAGGAGTCAGGGGTCATGCCTGACTGAGCCCCTCCTCCTCTTCCTTGGCGCCCCTCACCCTGATCCTTGGGGCCAAAGAGAATGCTGGCTTCTTGGTGGATAGGGAGTAGGAGGCCTGAGTTGGGACAGAAGTTTCTCCATCCCAAGGGGCCTATACACTGGTAATCAAACCCACCCCAGGGTCTTTCTCCCAGCAGTGGAAACCATGGGGCAGCTCCCTCTGTCAGCCCCATCTCTGAGCCCTCCGGGAGCCATCTGGTGGAATACCCTGGGGAGAGATGAAGTGAATTGGAGCCCCTCCAGGAGGGCAAAGGAGGCTCGATGCTTTAAACTCTGAGTAGGGGAGAGAGAGAGTGTAGGCGTGGGCTTTGGGTGCTGGGGCCCGGGTTCCCTTCTTGGGACAGCAGATCATGATCCCTGCCAGACCCTCCCAAACCAAATCCAGCTCCTATCTGATAAGGAGGGATGGAATGGGCCTGCGGTTGCTGGCCTAATTGCCACTCAGGATAATGGTCACTTTCCATGCTTGCCAGCCGAGCTGCCCTGTCACTTTAAATCATGGCTGGCAGAGCAGTGACATTCTGGCTCCACTGGAAAGTCTATTCCTTGTGGATCGCTCCCTTAATAAAGGCCAATTAGCCAAAGAGGCAGTGCTCAGTGTGCCTGCTGGAGCAGGAGAAAGGTTGGGGCCGGCCTGCCACGGGTAGGGTGCCGGGTGGAGGCCCTGATTAACCTCCCCTAAGTGGGGTCAGGTCTTGGCGGCTTGGCCCCTCACAGACCATTCACTTGCCTCTGGGTGCAGGCAACTGGGTTAAGGCTCTCCTGTCACATCATGTGTTTTTTTACTGGCTTGGCTGTGTTATGAGTTCCTCTGCGGGCTCCCTGGCTCCCTGTTGGTCCATGGTGGCCCAGGACACGGGTCTGTGCACAATCGATGCTGGATGGGCTGCGTGTCTCAGGGGTCTGTGTGGTGCTTTCTGTCTGGAAAGCAAAGTGTGGGAAGTGGGCTGAGGGGTTGAGGGGACCCCAACAGGGTCCAGACAGGTTTGCGCCTGGCCTCTCCAAGCGAGAGACTAGCTAAGCTGGGCAGCAAGAGGCATTTAGAGGCTTCCTGAAGTGCTCAGGTGTGAGGCATCAGGCTGTCTCCCCAGAGGGCTCCAAGTAGGCCTTCGGAGTGGGTCAGGCATGGCTCTGTTTGGGGGAGAGGGGCCTGGTGAGACCCCAGAGCATGGCCATGAAGGAATGAATGCCGGCTCCGTGTTCACTTCCTTTCCAAAGCATTAAAAATTAAACTTCCTTGTCTTAATATCTATTTTTAAATCGTGTCAGAGCCAGCACTGGTGTCAATCAAGAGGGGGCGGGGTGGAAGAGGAGAGAAAGGAGAGAGTCCCAGCTGAAACAGGGTGCATGCTGTCGCTGCCTTGAGGAAATGGCCATGGTTCTGCCCTCCATTTGGCTGGCCTGCCAGTGGAAAGCACAGAAAACCGCACTGACCTCTTCTGAGGATGGGGGGCCTCGCCCTCCCCGTGCTGTGCCTCCATGTGCCTGACTGCCCTTGGCTGAACTTGGCAGCGGGCTCTGGGGCTTGCTGGGCTGTTGGGGTCCCAATCGAGCCCATTCACTCATGCCACAACTATTTACTGAATGCTTGCTGCGTGCACAGGAGCCTCTAGTTGGTGAGAACAGGCTGACTGGGCTTGCATAGAGCAGATCAGCTTTCTCGGGCCAGGAAGTCGTGGAATCGGGAGGTCATCAGCCTGTCCTCCACCAAGCATTTGAACACAGGGCTACCGAGGCAGGGGTCAGAGCTGGGCCCTCTCCCCCTCCCCAGCGTTCTAGGGAGGGACAGCAGCAGGTCTGGACCCAGCCTCCAGGTGGCCTGGCTTGACTTGTCCTTTTGTCTCCCCGCCCCCGCATGATGGCTGTCTGACTCTCCCTCTCTAAAATGTTTGTGTCCATCAGAAATAAAGGGGAGGAAAAAAGTCTGAGTTTCCTTTAGGAGTTTTCTAGTTTAGAAAAAAGAACTAGTGAAATATGTATCTTTTTCCGTTTCTTCTGAGAGGGCTGACAGGATGCACTGTGGCTAGTGTGTACTGCATGCATTTATTGAGCACCTGCTGTAAGCCAGGCCCTGGAGCTACTCAGAGGCCGGGGGAGGAGTCAGGCACTTATGTGACAAACAATTATAGTAAACAGTTGCAGTTCTGAGCAGTAGGTGTTCAGTAGAGTTACTTAATAGAATAATTGATACTGCTTAGTAGAGAAAAGATACAAAGATAACCGAGTAGAGCCAGTGACACCTGGCTTTTGAAGGATGGAGAAGAGTGTGCTGGATCGATGAGGGTGGGGTTCCAGGCCCAGATAGAGGTGGAGAGAGGTAGACTCGAGTTGATCCAGAGCCGTGCCCGGGAGAGCTTGCAGCCCAGGGGAAGAGACACAGAGCCTCCTGCACTCGTGAGATGGGCTGAACCCGGAGAAACAAAGGCTGGTGTCTGCCTGGGTGGTGCTGGTTGAGAACAGCTTCCAGGGCAGTGAGTGAGGCATGGGTTCTGAGGAGGAGGTGGCCCTGCCCTGCTGTGGCGTGTGCACCAGTGTCTGTGGACGCTCTTCACTTTGTCCCTAGGGCCTGGAGGAAAGGGCTGTTTTGTTTTTCCGACAGTGAGCACCATGACGGGTCTTGCTGTGTGACTCAGGCCGCAAGCTGTTGCTGTAGGTAATCCAGCTTACAGAGATGCCCCTGTCCTCTCCCCCCTTCCGGCCTCTCCCTTCCAGCTGCGATGTGCCCGCTTATTTGGTTCCAGTTAGGAAGCTTTGAAGCTGAGCTAAACCCGTCGGGCAGAGTTAAGTCTTCTGAGCCAGCTTTGTCCCTGCTCACATTTGAAAGCTAATCTGCCAGCAGAAGTGGGGGGTTGGGGCAGGGATGTTGCAAATGGCATGTGAGCCCGAGGGTGAGCAGATCTGTAGCTGGGGTGGGGTGCAGGGCAGGGCAGAGATCAGGTTCATCCCCTACCCTTCTCTAGCTAGTCATGGGGCTTCGGGTGATATCTGAAATATCTTTTCAGGTAGTGAGTCTGTGCTTCCACGGGGAGGGGTTCTGCCTTCTCTTCCCTTGGGCCCCAGCAAGCTTTGAAGGCTCTGAGGAGTCCTGGAGAAGCCCTTGGAAGGGAAGGCTGCGGGGTTTCAGAGCTTCTTCCTTGTGTTGGGTGGCTTAGTGCACTGGTGCGTGTGGGGGTCCCGTTTAGTGGCTGTTGGAGGGTGACTGGCCGAGGAGAACAGAGACGTGGCTTCTGTCTGCTTTGGTGGTTCTTCACTAGGATACAGATTCAAATCAACCAGATACCTTTTTACATGAACAGAGGCTGTGTCCCCTGCCTGCCCCGCCCCCCCCACCTCCCCGCCTCCCATTCACTGACCTACTGAGTCAGAGTCTCCAGGAACGGGTCCTGTGTTTTGGAGGTGCCTGGATTTCCTCATGCTTGACAGTATCAGCTATCTTCCAGGGCTGTGATGAGGCCCAGCTGAGGCCATCTATGTGTCCTGGAGGGATCCTGCTTAGCAGGATGCCACCATGCTGGACACAATGCCTAGCAGCTGCCGTTATGGTTATATTACTATCACTGCGCTTCATTCGGTGAGAGCATGTGAACAGGTAGCCCCTCTAACAGAGTCACACGCCCTGGGGCTAGAGTGACAGAGGTGGGCAGGGCTTTGGAGCCCTGCAAGGGGCCCCAGGTATCTCCTTAGGCTGGGGAGCATTCAGAGTGTCTTCTGATCATAGGGATATGTGGGGTAGAAATGGAGAAGCCGGGAGGTTCAGGCAGGTCTGTTGGGATGGAGGGTGGGAGTGGAAGGCAATGGAGGAGGGGTGCGGTGTGGTCTCAGACCCCAGGGCTGGCAGCCGCACTTGCCACACTCACTGTACACTTACCTCTGGCCTTCTCAGGTGGGGCAGCCCACACCCTTCTGCTTCCCTTTGTCGCTGGCATGGTGAATCAGGCCGGGAGCCGGCCAGCTGGGCCGGTGGTTGTATTGCAGGGTCTCTAAGGGCCTTCTGCCCTGGCTGCTCAGAGGACAGGTCACTCATTGTTGGACTCTGCTGGCTGGGCAGTTGGCCTGTGACCTGAGCAGATGAGCGGCTCTAGGTCCAGGTCACTTTACTAACCGGAAAAACAGTCACTGAAAACAGTTTTCTTCAAATTGTGGAATAAATCATATGTAAATGCATATAGTTTAAAACAATTACATGAGGAACACATACCCATGTGTTCCTTAGCTTAAGAAATAAAACACTATGGGGCGCCTAGGTGGCTTGGTCGGTTAAGTGTCCGACTTCGGCTCAGGTCATGATCTCATGGTCTGTGAGTTCGAGCCCCGTGTCGGGCTCTGTGCTGACAGCTTAGAGCCTGGAGCTTGTTTCAGATTCTTTGTCTCCCTCTCTCTCTGCTTCTCCCCTGTTCATGCTCTGTCTCTCTCTGTCTCAAAAATAAATAAATGTTAAAAAAAAATTAAAAAAAAAAGAAATAAAACACTTGCTCTACCCACAAAGCCTCTGTGTGCCCCTTCCTGAGTGTGCCCCCAACCTGTCCCCTGGAGAGAACCAGGATCCTTAAATTTTGTGTTAGGTCTATTTCTTTGTGGTTTTTCCACATACGTAAACATCCTTGAACACCACATCATTTGGTTTGGCTTGTTTTTAAACTTTTGATAGACGGAATCATCTGAATTTTTAAGACTTCAGTGTTGTGTTTATTGATTCATTTGTGTTGATATGTGTGGCCATCATCCACTTATTTTTATTGTTCTAAAGTATTCCATTATCATTCTTCTGATAATAAGCATTTGGATTATTTCCTTTTTTAAAAACATGCTTCTGTGAACATTCTCGTACAAGGCTCCTGGTGTGCATAGGCCAGGGTTTCTCAGCTCAAACCACAGGTGACTCACCTACATCCAGACAGTCGTTGACAATGTATGTGAATGTTCTGGAAGCATCAAATTGCTATAAAGTTCCGAAGTATTAAGCATTTCCATGGACCAGAGTTTCAGGAGAACTGCTTTAGGGTACATAGCAAGGAGTGGAATTGCCAAGTTTTAGGATTTGCACATTTCAGCTTTTCCAGATAATGCCACATTGTTCTCCAAAGTGGATGTATCGTTGACACTTCCACCAGTGGAATGTCAGTTGACAATGGGAAGTTTTGGCATTCTCCAATACCGTGGGTGTAAAATGCTATCTTATGTCTTAAATTTTCATCTCTCTGATTACTAGTGAACATCCTTTCATAGGTTTATTAGCCATTCTTTTCTGTGAATGCCTGTTTTATGTTTTTGTACATTTTTCTATTGAATTGCTTGCTTGTTCCTATTTTTTAGGAGTTTTACTATGTTTTGGATGCTAATGTGTTGTCTATTAAGTGTGCCACAAACACAGTCTATATCTTCCAGTTTATAGCTTAGCTTTTCACTTTCTTCATAGGGCCTTTTGAGAGGAAGAAATCCTTTATTATAATATAGTCAAATGTATTAGTCTCTTTTCTTTGTTAGATTGTACTTTTTACATATTGTTCAAGAAATACATAGTATCTTATGGATCTCTTTGCATCGCTTGTAATAGGACCATGCTTGTCATAACATAATAGGCATTCATGAATTTTTTAATGAATGAGTGAATGATTAAAGGTGACAACCTGTATTTATTTCTGTAAGTTTTTCTTTTAACGTTTAAGTCTTTATTATGTCTGGCATGCGTATTTCCATGTGGTGTGAGGTAGGGCTCAGTTTCTTTCTTCCCCATATACAAATCAGTGGTCCTGCCTCCAGTGATTGGCTAGTCTTACTTTCCCCTCAGATGAGTCATGCCAACTGTGCCGTTTCCATGGCACTATTTATCCCTGTGCCACATTGTCTTAATTACTATAGCTTTTTAATAAGTCTTGATCTCTGGTAAGGCAAATCCTCTTATCT
Source organism: Panthera tigris (assembly GCF_018350195.1). NCBI lineage: Eukaryota > Metazoa > Chordata > Mammalia > Carnivora > Felidae > Panthera > Panthera tigris. Next base: position 37,883,241 of record NC_056666.1, read on the forward strand.
GATGTTTTTTCAAGAATGTTTTGGCTGTTCTTGGCCCTTTGTCCTTTTGCATAAATTTTGGACAGTTTGATTAGTTTCACCAAAAATCAATCAATCAGTCACCTCTTCTCCCCACCCTCCCTCATGCAAGCCCTGTTGGTAGTTGGATTGGCTTTGCATAGAGTCTGTTGATCAATTTGGGGAGAATTACTATTTTTTAATTTCCAGTTATGAATATAAATTGTATTCTAGGCATGTATTTCTATTCATGGACATGGTATACTTCATATATTAGGCCTTCTTTAATGTCTTTCTGTAAAGTCTCATAGTGTTCTCCATGAAGCTCTTACACAGCTTTTGTTATGTTGAGACTTTTGGTCTTCCGTCCTTTAACACCACCCCTTCCTCCCCTCAGAGTCCAGCAGAACTCTTATGTACACGAGGATGGAGAAGGGAGCACCTTCCAGCCACTCCTACTCACGGTGTGGTGGGGCTGAGCAGTTGTCCAGGTGCTGTGCTGGACACTTCCCTAACTTACTCTGTTACCTTATCTGCCCTCCACAGCACCTGATGAGGAGAGGTAGGTTTATACTCATTTTGCCTCCGAGGAGTTGGAAGCTCTGGCAGGTTAGGGATTTTTGCCCCAGATCACTAAGCTGGAAAGTGACAGAACTGGGATTTGAACCTGGGTTCAGAGCCCATATTCTTTTTATGACTAACTCTGGGAGGTCATCCTGATCCAGCTCTTTCCTCTGTTAACTTCAGATTGTGTTTTTCTTGGATCTGTGCTTCCAATTTGGTGCGGTGCAGCCCTGCGATAACAGGACCAGTGTTATGCATATTTGGATGTGACCCCTTGGTGATTTGTGCCTTCCCTCCCCCAGTCCCAGCCCCAACAGAAATGGGTCAGGAGATGACCACCTAGTGATTGTCAGGGCCTTTCTCAGATTAGTGGGTAGTCAGTTGTGTACAGTCTAGGTTTCATGATCTGTTTTTGTGCTTTTTATGCGAGTGCCCCAGAATGAAGACTGTTTTCTTCACAGCTTCCCAAAAGCATGACCCTCCATTGTGCTATTAAATATTTCAGATTCTACTCATCTCATCATGGCAGGGTTTACTGTTCTTCCTTTTTTTTGAGAAGGAGAGAGAGGGAGAGAGAGAGTGCAAGCAGGGGAGGGGCAGAGAGAGAGGGGGACAGAGGATCCAAAGCGGGCTCTGTGCTGACAGCAGCAAGCCCCATTTGGGGCTCAAACTCATGAACCATGAGATCATGACCTGAGCCAAAGTCCGACGCTCAACCAGCTGAGCCACCCAGGCCCTCTGGCAGGGTTTACTGTTCTAACCATATGGCCCTGCTTTTATATTTTGTATCTTGTTCCCCCACTCTGCTAGCATCTTCTAGGAACTTGAAATCCTTGCAGCTACCTCGAGTGGGCAGTGGTACCCCTGTGTAGATGAGGACACTGAGGCTAAAGGCATTGTCATCCAAGGCCATGAGCAGGAGGAGGGGGGCGTGAGGGGCCTTCATCTTATCATCTGTGCCTTGCTTGCTCATGATTGGTGCTCAGTAAATGTGTGTTGGTCTGTGGGCTGGCTGAACGGCCCAGAAGTGCTAGGTAAAGGGGGCTTGGGTGGGCTCATCATGGGATGCCTTTGGCAGGTGATACCCTTTAAATATGATTGGGGTTTATCTAAAGGAAAGGCCCCATGCTGTGGGGGGAGCCATACTGGCCCCCCACCTGGAGTATCCCGTGTAGCCAAACAGGACCCATACAGCCACACATACTCACTACCTTGGAAGGCGACTCTGTGACCACCAGCCTTATTGCAGCAAGCCCTTGGTGGGTGTCTCCCTGAGCAGTGGTTTATCAGTGCTTTTTTTATAGCACACACAGCACTCTCCCCCAGGACTCTGGAAAATGCTGTTGCCTCCATTGCATTCATTTCCAGAGGTGCTGTGGACTCATGGGCTTTGGTCCCCTGTGATCTGGTTCTAGGTAGGCCCTGGTGTTGTTTCTTGGTCACTGCGTGATGAGTGATGAGCACTCGAAAAATTCCATCTGTCTCTCTACGCCTCAGTTTCCCTTCCTATTGTGGAGTTAGAAATTTAGTGGGATGGCCTGAGAAATGATTTCTGATGTGAGGGAGAAGTGGGAAGAGCCTGTGAAGGGAAAAGTATGATTAGATTTGTCCTTTGGCAGAAAAGGAGATGAGGAAGTGGGTTTTTAAAAAAATTTTTTTAACATTTATTCTTTTTTTTTATTAATATAATTTATTGTCAAATTGGCTTACATACAAAACCCAGTGCTCATCCCAAGGGCCGTCCTCAATGCCCATCACCCATTTTCCCCTCTCCCCCGCACCCCATCAACCCTCAGTTTATCTCTGTGTTTAAGAGTCTCTTATGGTTTGCCTCCCTCCCTCTCTGTAACTTTTTTTTCCTCCTTCCCCTCCCCCCTGGTCTTCTGTTGAGTTTCTCAGGATCCACATATGAGTGAAAACATATGGTATGTGTCTTTCTCTGCCTGACTTATTTCATTTAGCATAACCCTCTCCAGTTCCATCCACATTGCTACAAATGGCCAGATTTCATTCTTTCTCACTGCCAAGTAGTATTCCATTGAATATATAAACCACATCTTCTTTATCCATTCGTCAGTTGACGGACATTTAGGCTCTTTCCATAATTTGGCTATTGTTGAAAGTGCTGCTATAAGCATTGGGGTACAAGTGCCCCTATGCATCAGCACTCTTGTATCCCTTGGGTAAATTCCTAGCGGTGCTATTGCTGGATCATAGGTTAGATCTATTTTTAATTTTTTGAGGAGCCTCCGCACTGTTTTCTGGAGAGGCTGCACCAGTTTGCATTCCCACCAGCAGTGCAAGAGGGTTCCTCTTTCTCCACAGGGAGCGGGGTTTAATTGTATTTCTGTGTCAGAGCCTGTGGCTGTATGTGAGGGGAGCTGCCAGCCACCTCAGAACAGAACCCCAAGATGCAACCCTGCTTGAACATGGTGGGCTCGGTCCCGTGCGCCCAACCAGGGGTTCCATGTGGCCCTGCCCACTGCTCGTCCTCCCCCAGGATCAGGGCTGGGGGTGCCCTTTCAGAGTCTTGGGACTGGGACCCCATATGCCAGAGGAGAGACACTTGCCAGTCAAAGCCAGAAGGAATGGGGTTGGGGGCAGTCGAAAGGCGTGTGTCTCTGTGTGAGGAGTCCCTGAGTAGAACGGATTGTGGGACCTAAAGGTTTTTGTTAGGTACGTAACTTGTAAGTTCTCAGAGCGCCCCTTTGCCCCAAACACACACAAACAGACACATGTTGACACACATATATACATACGTGTATGTGTGCACGCGTGTATACAGACATACGTAAGACACGTGTACATATAAATGTGTATGAATATACATCATAAATGTTTAGAAATGTTTTTATAGTGTGAATACGTGTCTCTATATTTATATATACAGTTGACCCTTGAACATGGGTTTGAGCTGTGTGGGTCCACAGCAGATATTTTTCCAGTACAATACTGTAAATGTATTTTCCTCATGATGATCTTAATATTTTCTTTTCTCTAGCTTACTTTAATGTAAGAACACAGTATATGATACATACATTTAACATACAAAATATGTGTTGATCAACTGTGTATGTTATCTGTAAAGCTTCTAGTCAACATTAGGCTATTAGTAGTTAAGTTTTGTGGGAGTCAAAAGTTAGGTGCAGAATTTTTTTTTACACATGTGTAAAATACATTTTTATTAATAATAGCATTTTGTTCCATATGGGTAATATTTCTATGAAAGAAAGTAATAACCACAATGTACTGTAATTAATACACCCTGGAAAGACACGTCTCTTAGGAAGATCTTTGAGTTCTGGCAGCATATTTGAATAAGTGTAGATTGATGTACATGCACATTTTTAACCATGGGGAGATTGGTGTTGTTCAAGGGTCCATTGTAAATGAATATGTCAGTTTAGTTAGATTCCCCGCAAGTGTGTGTGACCTTGGGTGTAAACTGGTATCCTCATTTTAAGCAACCCATTTCCTGGATAGACTGTGGGGCTCATAGATTGCAAGCATCACACACCAACCATGGCAAACTCCAGAACACAGAGACCTGCCTATATATCTCTGTGACCTCGGCCCAGCAGTTGTTTAGCATTTGGCCATGCACCGGCCCAGCTTTCTTTTCCCTTCTGCTCTCTGCACTCCTGTGTTTCTATCTGCGGATCTTTCAGTATCTATGGAGAGACAAGGTTAGCTCACAGGCTAAAAGGAAAGCCAAGCAACAGGCCACACACAAGGACAGAAGCCAGAGCTGCTCTGGGGTGTCGTTACCATGAGGTAACAATGACCCTGGTCATGTCGACTCTGTCAGTTTTTGGCCGTTGGGGCCCACTGCTCAGGAATTGACTTCTAGGATAGAGGGTCTGACTGGTCATGAGCCCATCCTTGGCCAGGGTTGAGCAGAGCACCTTGATTGATGGGACATGGCTGTATGCAGTGGGGAGAAGAGAATTCCCCAAAGGAGAACAGGGGAGCTGACACTAAAAGAAGGGGCAGAGGCAGAAATGGTAGATGTGTGCTAAAGTGTTTGGCCCCCCAAATGCCAGATGCCACTGCCACTGCTAGGATTTGCTCATCCCCTGGAAGTGTCCTCCCCACCTCCTGGGGAGAGAGGTCAGGAGTAGATGGGGAGGCTGAGACCTCCCCACCCCCATCCAGCAGCTCTTGCTGTGTTTGTGTGGCCATCCTGGCTGCCTGTGTGGGGGAGATTCGGCAACCGTGGGGCTCCTCTGATCTCTCTGTGCCTGGCTGTGTCATCTTGGTATGTCTGAGTTGCTCAGGGGTAGGTAGGTAGGTTGGTTTTCCAGCTTCCCCAGAGCTAAGATGCCTTTGAGGCATCTCCCAGCAAACCATGCATATGGATTCCACTGTGTCAGCCCCTTTCCATGCCCACCCCTGGTGAGTGCCCTTGGGTCTGCTGGAAGGGCCTGCTGATGCTCTAGGGAGGGTGTGCCCACGGTGCTGCGGCTACTTTTCAGCACTGCCCTGGAGTCCTAAGTCCTAAGTCCTAAGTCTCTGAATTCCCAAAAATGTGTTCTCCATGACCAGCCAGTGAGTCTTGAGTTGTGCTTATGGTCTGCTAACCTCATGCTTCACATTGTAGGGGAATAAGAACTCCCTCTGTTCCTGCTCTAGAGAGGCTTGTAGTCTAGCTGGGAAGAGCCAACTACTGTCACAAGGGTGTACAATAAGGCAGTATAGCATGCCACAGGGAGCCCACATGTGCAGTCAGCCAGACCAAGTTTCATGCATTTTGTGGACATCATCAGTGTGCGACCCGTGGGCTCCCCATCCAGTATTACAAGGCAGTGGGGACTTATTGAATAACTAATGTCAATCAGAGTTCCTGTGCATGGCCTCTCACGTGTAGTGGGCACTTATAAATGGTATACATTCTTACATAATCACATAAACGTGCTTCCTGTTTGCCTTGGCTTCCGGAAAGTGTGAGCTGTGGTGGCCCCAAGTGGTTCCAGTGTAAGGCCAGGTGGACAGGAAGGGCTCTGCACAAGAGACAGCACTTGAGCTGATCCTTGACAAAAGAATGGTATTCAGCCACACGGTGAGGAGGCGGGATGGCCTTTCAGGCAGGCCTGAATGTGGTCAGCACGATGAGGGCCTGGAGCAGGACCTAGCCCTCAGGCTCCCTGTGGCCATGTGTACAGACCTGATGAATGAGGCTAGCGTGGAGGAGAAGGTGGTCATCCAACAGGTGCGCATCAGGGCACCTCCCTGGGATGGAAGGGACAGTACGTATTGAGTACCTGCCGTGCCCCGCACGATGCTAAGTGCTGTCCTGACCATGGAGGGCGGTGTCAGGATGTTCGTGTCCAGCACCTGCCGTCTGTCTTCTGAGCAGAGCAGGCACCTCAGGGAGTATCTGAGGGCAGAGAGGAGAAGACCCGAGGGCCCAGGCGATGGAAGATGTGTGCCTGGGGAGACGGCAGGGAAGGGGCAAGAGGACAGCTAGGCAAAGGGCTTCTGGATGAGCAGAGGGGGTGGTGGGGATGATGGAGGAGGTGAGGGCAGGAAAAATGAGGTGATATTTGAAGCCAGAGAAAGGGGCTAATGCAAGAGAGTTTTGAGCCAGATTGTGGTGGGCAAGGAATTGCTTTGGTAGAGAAGTTTGCTGATCATTGGGGACCCCTTTAAAATCAGTACTTTGGGGGCGCCTGAGTGGCTCAGTCGGTTGAGCGTCCGACTTCAGCTCAGGTCACAATCTCGCGGTCCGCGAGTTCGAGCCCCGCGTCGGGCTCTGGGCTGATGGCTCGGAGCCTGGAGCTTGCTTCCGATTCTGTGTCTCCCTCTCTCTCTCTCTGCCCCTCCCCCGTTCATGCTGTGTCTCTCTGTCTCAAAAATAAATAAACGTTAAAAAAAAAATTAAAGGGGCGCCTGGGTGGCGCAGTCGGTTAAGCGTCCGACTTCAGCCAGGTCACGATCTCGCGGTCTGTGAGTTCGAGCCCCGCGTCAGGCTCTGGGCTGATGGCTCGGGGCCTGGAGCCTGTTTCTGATTCTGTGTCTCCCTCTCTCTCTGCCCCTCCCCCGTTCATGCTCTGTCTCTCTCTGTCCCAAAAATAAATAAAAAACGTTGAAAAAAAAATTAAAAAAAATAAATAAATAAAAATAAAAATAAAAAAAAAAATCAGTACTTTGGGTGGTACCTGGCAGAGTGTAGAGACCGTTGGGTGGAAGGTCTGTGTAGCACCCGGAGGTGTGGAGGACGTGGTGAACCCGGCTGTACTGGCAGGGGGGTCTAAGGAGACTGCGGTGGCTGGCGGAAGGACCCAGAGCCTTCTGTGCTCCATTCACTGAGGGGCAGCCCCCAGTGTGTTCTCTCCAGGAGGTCAGGTGTGTTTTGAGGCCTGACTGTGCCCCCCACCCACTCAAGGGAGGCTTCCCCTGCCTGTGGGCAAGAGCTCATGAGACCCAAATCAGAGTGACAGTGTGTCAGCCTGGGTTCTGGGCCAGAGCTCTGTGATGTCTGAGCCATTTAGGACACCCGCCATGACCGGTCCCTGAGGCCTGGGGGCCTGGTGGGGAGGAGGTTGGGGGACCCTCAGGAGGGTGGTGGGGGGGAGGAAGTTGATGCTGTTGGAAGAGCTGAGCGCACAAGGTGCTTGATTTGTTACCATTTATGGCAGCCAAAGAGAAGGGCGCGAGGCCCCCCTTCCCTCTCTCTGCCTCAAGCCCCCCTTCATCTGCCCCTTTCTCAGCCTGCCTGGTGGGAGGAGGGGAGTCTGTGTGAAAAGTGCGTGTTTCATAAAAGCCGCTCTGTAGAGGGTGGCGGGTCTGAATCAGGAGCTGTAGGAGGAAGATTGACAAGATTCTCGGCATTGCTGATTTCTCTCTTCCTTTTTGGCTGGGGGCTCCTCAGAACTTGTTGGGGGGCAGGGTAGGTTGGATGGCCCCTCCAGCAGCCTGCAAAATTCTGGTGTGTCCAGCCATGGATCCTGCATTTCCTCCCCATTGTAGAAATGCCGGAATCCCGTTTCGCGCAAGACATACACCAGCTAATTCTCAGTTTGCTTTTGGGATGAAGGTGGCAGAGCGGGAAAGAGCAGGGGATGGGGCGCCAACACCTCAGTTCTAGTTCCGGCTGTGTTGCTAACTGGCTGTGTGACCCTGGACAAATTACTCCCCCTCTCTGGGCCTAAGTTCCCACATCTGGACAATGACAGACTTGAACCAGCTCGTCTCTGGGGTCCCTTTGGGCTCTGACATCCTGCGTTTTTACACATTTCTTTTGCTCCCTTTGTGTTTTTAAAGAGCTGATGATTCTTGAGATACCTTATTTTCCTTTCCTCACAGTAGCCTTGGTAGAGTGAGGGAACAAGGAGGATTCCTTGTATCTCACAAGTGGGGAAACAGTCCAGAGTGAGGGAGGACCCACCTAGCAGGGCCGGGTGTGTCCTTGGTGTGCTGGAACTCGCTGCCTGAAGCTCACAAAACTGCCCCAGATTCTGCTCTGCCTGGAGGCTCACATGCTGGGTGCAGGCACAGGGGCTCCCGGGTTCCAGACGGAATGTTCCCCAATGGGCTTTGACTCCCTGGACCTTGGTTTCCTTGCTCAGTGGCAGGCAGAGAATCTCCCCTGCTTCCCATTTCCCGCCTCAGGGTCGTGGCTGGGTCTGAGCAGGAGATGGGGCCAGCCACAGCAGTCAGCTGGTATTGCCTGGCCCCCACCCCCACCCGAGAGGGCTGTCACCCACCAAGCAGGTAATGAGGGGTGGGCCGCTTTATTAAGCACCCTCACTGCAGGAGAGGAGCTCAGCACCTTGTTTGACACACAGAACTGTCTCGGCTCCCATCCTATTGTTAGAAGCCTTAATTACAATTGTTCCAATTCCGCCCTCCAGCATTCATCATTAGGAAGAGCTTTCTTTTCCCTTCCTGTGTTCCCCTAAGTCCCCTGAACAGTGTCTTCGCTGTTCCCTTGCACCAAGATGCCTCCCGCCTCTATCTCTCCCCTCTTTACCGCCCACCTCTATCTGGGGCAGTCCCAACACCAGCTGCCTCCCTGCCCCGTGGCCCTACCTTGTGCCCCCAGCTGCCACCCTTTGAGAAAACAAACAGCAGTCCCACCAACCCCACTAAACTCAAGGCTCCAAGCTGGGGATGCTGTCCCTTCAATGGGCTGCTTAATCATGAATTCAGGAACCGGTCTGCCCCTCCCCTTGCGGTGTGAGGGTCAGCAGGGTGGGTGTCCTCAACTGGAGAGCGCACACATTGGGTGCTCTTTGCCGTCTCCGGCTGTATCTCCCCTTCTGGCCCAGAGCCCCTGGGCCTGTCCTTTACTCTGACTTTGTTAGAAGGCCCCTGGGGCAGCATGGAAAAAGCCTGTACCAGGAGTGTGGGTGCCCCTCACAGCTCTGCCACGGCTCCCCTTGTGACGATCTCTGACTTCAATTTCTCATCTGTAAAATGGGGATAAACCTGAATACTTGGCTGGCCAACCGGTCAAGGAACCTGTCAAAGAACTGTCAGGCGGGTACATTGAGACAGTCCTCTGAAGTCTGTGTAGGGTGGCGCTCTGTAAATTGGGATTACTGTGTCGTTTCTTTTTGTTAACGCCCATCGCTCTCTGTGTCTGTTTCTGCCACCACCTTCCTGCCTTCCCGTTTCCGAGTGGGCCGTAAAGTTGCACAGTGGTTTGTTCCCGGACATATTTCTCCATCCAGGTGGCCACCGTACGTGTGTGACTAAAGCGCGTGATTCCGGCTCCTGCAGGCTGCCTGCCAAGGCATCCCACCATACTTGACGCCCTGGCAAGCCCACTCATGACTGTCCAGGGAGTGTGGTGGCAGGAGGGGGCCCCTTCCAGCATTCCCAAAGTTCTGTAGCAGGTCAGTGCGGAGAAAATGGCTTGTCTGGGTAGGAACTACAAATGCCCCTCCAGATTCATCTAGGACTGCTCTGTGTGGCTTGTTCAGGCTCGTTCCTTTGGTTAGGGGTTCACTAAGATGACCTGTGTCTCCAGATCACAGAGAGCTGGTTTCATTTTCTCAGTGGCTGATCCGTCAGACCCACTGCGTACCCTGTCCGTTGCCTTGCCCTTTCTCAGGGCTGTGGTGTCCTCAGCTCTGCCAAGGAAGAATCTTGTGCTGGCCGGGGATCTTCTGGGGAGGCCCTTCCCCCACTGGCCTGTGGGGCTGGTCTCTGAGCCTGTAAGTCTGGCACTTTGATTGACAGGAGTTTGAGCGAATTTGCTTGGGCTTATCTGCCCTGTGGGGATACTCAAGCCAGGCCAATCATCCTCTGAGGGACAAAGCCTACTGGTTTCTGCTTTAAGCATGGAGATGTGGAAGTAGGTTTTGGGGGCAGGGAACGAGCAGAGTGCTCACATTCACCCACATCACTGTGGATGCACACCGAAGATGTGAGCAGTTCCTTTGCTTCCGCCAGAGATGTCTACCCCCACCCACCCCACGCTCAGCCTGGTTAAGGCGAGTCGGCCTGGAGGCAAGGGTCTGGGCAGCTTCAGTCCTCCCTGTGATCAGTATTGTATACTGTCTCCCAAAGGACATTTTCTCCTCGGGGAGGTTTACCAGAGTGTCAACAGCCTTATTTTGCTTTTAGGGAGACTGAGTTGTAGAGAGAGAAGGGGTTATATTGAAGGCCCAAGTCACATGGGGAATAAACAAAGCCTTCTTGGCTGTCATGGAATGCACTGGAACCCAGAGTGCCCGAGTGGGCATGGTAACCCATTTGAATTACGTGTAGTCAGGATGTGGCCTGGCTTCCAGGCTACGTGGACCCTTCTCAGCTTCCCAAGTAGACTTGTGGGCTGGTTTCTCCACAGAACTGCAGGTGTCCTGGGGAAGTGTGCACTTCCTTTGCCAAGGCCCTGACCTCCAGCCTTTGGACACAGACACCCGTGGCCCCTTGCTTCTGTCTGGGCCTACCATAGGCTCCCAGGACCCTTGTGAAATTCCAGGCCAGGCCATTACCTGAAGGGCCCACCATCTTGGGGAAGGCAAAGCTGCCAGAGTGGACTTCTGAACGTGGTTAGAGAAAGGGCTGGAGAAAGTGGGGAAGGGGGCAGAGGGCTGAGAGACACCTCTCAGAGGGCAGCCTCTTGCCTTGCTATTTATATTTAATTTACTAGAGTATTTTTCCTTGTCTTTTTCTGTTTGGTGTTCCCAAACTTCTCTTCACACCTCTCTCCCTTCCAGGTTCCCTTCACCTCGCTGTATTTAGGAGATGACTAAGTAGACAAACCTTCCACACTGCCCCTGACTTGATGCCTCCTGACATTGAATGCTGGGACTGAGGAGGGAGGGCACACCTGGGAGCCCTTCTGGGGAGGCAGTCATAGGTCCCCTGATGGAGATGTCCACGGACTCAGTCGGAGGTTGGACTTAGCTTCTGCATTCTAGGTGATGGGAGAAGGAAGGTGGGGGAGGAGTAAAAACAACACCACACCCAGCACCTGATGTCCCTGATGACTGTCTGTCTGCATCACTGAGGCACCAGTGAGGGGCCTGGTCTTTGAGTGTGGCGGACGGCCTGGTCTTTGAGAGGAGAGTGGTCTTTGAGAGGAGAGGAGAGTGAGGGGTAAGCCTCGCTCCAGACACTGTGCTCCTGTGCAGACATGTTTCTCTCCCTTTCACTTATGTCAGGAAATCGGAAGAGGTCTTTTCCTTTGGGAGGGGAGATGAAAATCAGACCCCACAGAGACTAATTGCCCCTGGCTTCAGCCGCCCCTGTCTGCATCCCTGTAGCCACCCTTCACTCCTGCCTCCCAGCATGCGATTCCCTGCCCCTTCCCTTCTGCCAGGCTTCTCAGGCTGCCTGGTTTGGGAAGTGAAAGGTAATATGTGTAAAGATCACTGGCTCTGGAGGCAGTGCGTTTGTCTCTTGGCATTACTGTTTACTATTTGTATGGACCTGACAAGATGCTTAACTCTTTGAGCCTTGACCTCCTCATCTGTAAAATGGGACAATAATAGGTCTACTCTCTAGGTTGGTTCATGGAGTAATGGAAGCACTGAATGAAGAGGGTTTAGCCCATTGTATGGTATGTGATGGGTGTCTTCAGGTCAGGTGAGGCTCGTATGGACAGCTGATGCTGGCTGGGGTAGTGTAGCCATATTCCTTGGCAGAGCAAAATAGGGAACATGTGTTCAGAATTAGGGTGTAGGTGTTTTGTTTCTGTTCTCAGCCCCCACTTCCTCAGCTGGGCCCTTATTTTCTCTAGGCTTTGTTTTGGCTTTCTCCTCAGTGGAATGAGGCAAGTCATTCGGTCCCTCTCGTCCCTTCCCCCTCCCCCAGCCTCCTGCAGGGCAGGGAGAGATGGACAGATGAGGAACGGGTTCCCAGCTGCTGAGTGCTTGGAGCTCTCTCAGCCAGAGATGGGGGAGAAAATCGAAGGTGGGCTGTTCTATGCTTTTAGGATGGTCTCTAGGGACACAATGTTTAAACTAGAGTTGAAACCTCTTACTGAGCTCACAAAAGAAGGCCCTGGAGGAGGCCCCTGGGGTCTGCATTAGCCAGACCAGCCAGGGACCTGGGTGGGCAGAGATGTCCCACCTGGCCTTGCTGGTGGGGCCGAGGCATGCCTATGGGGAGACTGGGTGCCCCACTTAAGAAAGACAAAAGCAGAACCTAAGCAGGGAGACGGAGAGGAAAAGGAATAAGGGGAACAAAAGGAAAAGGCGCAGGGACAGCTGGAGGGGCGGGGCAGACGCGGGCAGAGAGCCTCAGGTAGCCAGCTCCAGGGGCTGAGCCTGCCTGTCCCTTCCTCTCCGCAGTGATTAAGACATCGCCAGCTGCCTGTGTTCTTAGCTCCGCTGGCTCTCCGCTGCCAATAACAAATGCATCTGGCTGGAATCTGGGTCATTAAAAAAACAACCTGATATTTCTCTTCTTCCTTCACCCCCTGGCAATCCATGTCCTGGAATATAGCTGGGACCCCCAAAGGAGGGATCCAGAGGCACAGGGAGCCAGGGTGGGCGTGTTGGCTGTCAGGGCCACTCAGCCAGACAGACAGCCACCCTTCCTGGCTGTCTAGGTTCTGTTGTTGCGAAGCACAGGCCTTAAATGGAGAGTGATGTGCTGGGGACAAGGATTTTACAGGTGGTTTTCCTTCCTGTTGGCAGGCCAGGGGGCAGATGGTCTAGTGGCTGTGGTGGGGACATGAGCCCAGAGTCACAGCCTCAGTTTGACGATGATCTAATGAGATTCCTTAGTCTCTCTGGACTCACTTTGTTTCCACTGTGAACACTGACCGTGACACACAGCCTGCCCCAGGGGGTTGTTGAGGGGGGAGAGCAGGGAATGTCCCAGCACAGCACACAAGGAAGGATAGCTCCTGCTACTTTGTCTCCATTATTATTGTCATTATTATTATTATCATTATTATTATGTTGCCTCTGTTGAGTAGCACCTACAGAGGGAACTGCATTTATTCAACTGCAGTGCCTGTGTTGGGTTGGGCACCTGACCAAGACTGACCTTCAGGAGAATGGAGGGACACTTGTCCATACCTCTCATGCCAGGAGCAAAGGATCAGCTGGACAGGTAGCTCTCTTAAACTGAGACCTCTTCTAAGACTCTAAAGTTTTGTATATTTCACTCTGGCTTTAGGAATATAGAGGAGTAGGGACAAATGGAGGGAAGGTAGAAGGGATGATTTAAATAGAGGGAATAAATCAAGGAAGTTTCTTGGACTAGGCCTGAATCTAGTTATCTGTGCAGCCCCCACTTCTGGGAGCTCACCTGTGCTGGGCTGTGGTCTGAGCGCCTCGCCTCCCTTGTCCCTTATCTGGTTGATTCCAGAGCCTTCCTTGCTCCTAACCACCAAATAGGTTTCCCCTGCTATCCAAAAGTAGAGTCGTCCTATGAAACCTTTCACAAGCAGAAATGGTGTAAAGTGAAGAAGCAATTACCATTAATTTATATGGAAATAATTTTTGAGCATTCCCAGATACAAAAAATAACCTCTCTTAGGCTTTTCTGATACCTTAAGGCACATCTAGCTAACAGAGGCACAAAATAAGTGGAGATAAAGCACAGATGCTCACAGATACAGTTCAAAGCTATGGCAGCTTGGTGCTGAGACGCTGAGTATAGTTTCCAGGGAAAGAACTCGGTGGGGCCACTCTCACAGCTCAGGGTGTGTGCCACCTCTATAATGGCTGGCTGCAAAACAAACGCTGAGTGGTATTTTTGCTGTGTGTGTGTGTGTGTGTGTGTGTGTGTGTGTGTGTGTATGTGTGTGTAAAGTGAAAATCCTCTTCGGATTTCTTTCAGCCAGCGAAAACAGGTATTAATGTACATCTTGTGTAAAAGTGGCACAGTGCAAAGTTTCAGGAAAGTAGGGGGATACCTGCATTGCCTTTTCTGTTCCAGGCTGGTAATAGACCAAGGAAGTATGACTCCGAGTAAAGCTGCCAGGATCAGCAAACCCGGGGTGTCGCCCCACATGCTCTCCAGTGGGTCTGGGGTGGGAGGGTGGCACCTCGCTGGTAGACTGCGGGCCTCATGGTTGGGAACCCACGTGACAGGTGCCCCTGCCCCAGGGGCTGAGCCTCACTTCGTCCATCCCTCCAGGAGAACACGCTGTGTCACAGAGTAGCTCAGCAAATGTGGGCAGAGGTGTTTCTTTGGAGTAGCCAGAGGTGATGCTTTTGTTGATAGGCTTAACCTGGGCCGTTTCCTGGGGAGTGGGAAGTATGGGGGATATCTGCAGAAGAAACTGGTATTGATGTGTTTTCCTTGGACGGGCAGGAGGGCCCAAGCGCAGAGCTTAGCGCTGCTCTCCTGGCCTGTGGGGGACATTCCTAGTCTGCCTGGTGGAGCTGTCTCAGTATGAGGCAACGGTGGCACACCAGGCCATGAGCCGAGGGGCCTCAGGTGGGAAGGGCAGGCCGTTTCCGGGTTCTGCTCTTCAAAGGACAGGGCCTTGCTGGTCATAGATCTTAGATGAGGGATGCACTGGCCTTTTCCTGTGAGACGGTTCTTGACTCTGGAGCCATCCTTCACCCGTTGCTCTTTTCCAAAGATTCAAAGAGATATTTCAAGTTACCTTTTATGGCTCTGGGGCAAGGAGAGCTCTGGAGACTTGGTATCAGGTCGACCTTTTGCAGGCTTGCTGGCTCTCGATGGGTGGGGGAGGGGAGAGAGAAGCCTGGGGATGAGGGGACTAGTTTACCACCATGAACACACAGTCAGAGCTTTCCAGGGCTCCCTTCACTGTTGGTGGGAGGATGATCTCTTGTTAGGACCGCTCTCTAGATTTTTCACTGTCTCCTTTGCTAGCTCTTCCCCTTGTTTGTTCATTCATTTAAACACCTACTTGCTCCGGGAAAGACAAAAACAGGGATGGAACATAGTCCCTACCTTGTCATACTAGACTGCCTTGACATATTGAGACATTATTTTGTATTAAAGAGAAATATTAAATCTACTTGAGCACCTAATCGAAGCCTTTCTTTTGACACCATAAAATGTGTGGTTGAAAGAACCCCGAACGAGAGTATATTGGAAAGAAAGTGAGCAGCTGTCTCAGGTGCTCTGTTATGAACACATTTCCTTGGAGCTGTGCAGGGTTCTGCGCTGTCGTTTCCTGACAGTTCTTCCTCTAACGTTATCGAACTTCTCCTGTACCCAAGGCACAGCCTGGGCTTGGCTCTGTGAAGACGTTGGAGGGAGGGGCACAGCTATGACTGTCCTGGGAAGAGAAGGGTGTGTGAGTGAGGACCCCCACTTCCTGCACATAGGGCCCTGGCTCCATCCCAGGTGAGGCCTGTTTGGCTTTGGTGTAACTTGCACTTCCACAGTGGGGAGCAGAAGCATCTGGTGGGTTCCAAACCCTGCCCAGGCTGGACGATGATGGTGGCAAAGGGAGAGGTCAAAAGTTCCTCCTGGGCATTTACCAGCACAAGTCTCCAGGCCCAGGGCTTTTCCCTTGCCAGGCTAATAGGTCACCCCAGCACCCCATGGATCTGTATCTGGGAGGAGTCACAGGGGTCTTGGCTCTTGGCTGTATCTCCTGAGCCTGATGCCACCAAGGTGATCTGATCGGATGGTGTGTGGGGTCCTGTGTGATGGATGGCTCATTTTGTGTCTTGGCTCTGGAGGCCCACATTCCTGCCAAGAGCGTGCCAAATCCAAGGGCCCTTTCTCTAGTGGGTCCTCAAGAAATATTAATTGGTAGTAGGGACCAGAGAGTCAAGTTCACCAAATGCTGGCCTCTGGGTCCTTGTTCTCCCACAATTTATAGTTCTCTCCTTAAGTCATCCCCAGGCCTCATGCTGGGACACAGGACCAACCGACTTCTCTGCACTGTGGGTTTTGTCCTATAGCTGAGAGCAGAGGGGGGCATTAGTCACAGCTCTGGCTATTCAGACTTGGGGAGCTGCCCCGGAAATGCACGTGGAGGCCAAGGCAGACACACAGGTGGAGCGTGGGCACCTGGTGGAGATGGACCCGCGGGGGCCTGGTGCCCCAGCTGCCCTCCCCTGTCTATTAACTCCCCATTAGCATGCGACGGTGGTGTTGCCTCTAACAGTTTGATTTATGCCACTGAGGTTTTGCTTACAAATTAGAAGCTGCTATTGTGCTAAGTCGGCTTTAAAATCGATGCAGAGTAATTGCAGTACACGGGTAGTTGGACGACATTAACATGAGAAATGTGCTGTAGTCGTCATCCTTGGAACAAACATGACCAATTACAGTGAAATTCCGCGCCCTTTCCCTGGCTAATTTGAACACAGCTCACTGCCAAGCCCTCCCCCGGCATGGCCAGTTCTCGATGGAGACATGTCACGAAGGGATTTGTCAGGAGTGGGCCTGGGAATGCTCATGTTGACGTCCCATGGAGGTGTGGGATGGGGCCCTCGTCTGTGTCATTGTCTGTTCCAGCCCCCCTAGCTTTTGTGGCATGTTTTCTGTGTGCTTTGCTGCTGTGATGCTTTAGGCCTGGAGCAACAGCCCTAAGAGCTTTAATGTATGTGATGCCTGTGTGTTTGTGTGCATGCCTGTGTGTATGTGCTGTGTGTGTGCACCTGAGTGCGTGCGCCTGTGTATGTGCGTGAGTATATATGTGCGCCTGTGTGTGCACCTGTGTGTGCATGCCTGTGTGTATGTGCTGTGTGTGTGTACCTGCGTATGTGCCTGCATGTGTGTGTGCCTGTGTGCGCGCGCCTGTGTGTATGTGCCTGAGTGTGCGTGCATGCCTGTATGTGCCTGTGTTTGTGTGTATGTGCACCCGTGTGCCTGTTTGCCTGTGTGTATGTGCCTGAGTGTGTGTGTGTGCGCGCCTGTGTGTGCATGCCTGTGTGTATGTGCCTGTGTGTGCACCTGTGGATGCGTGTCTGCATGTGTGCTTGTGTCTGTGTGCCTGTTTGCCTGTGTGTGTTCCTGTGTGTGTGCACCTGTGGGTGTGTGTCTATGTGTGTGCCTGTGAGTATGCCTGTACATGTTTGCCTGTGTGTACGTGCCTATGTGTATGTGCCTGTCTGTGTGTATCAATGTATGTGCCTATATGTGGGTGCATGTCTGTGTGTGTGTGTGTGTGTGTGTGTGTGTCTGCATGTCTGTCTTGCCTTAGAGTAAAAAAATGTACTAGTGAGGCCCACTTGTCACTTTGCACCCTGCCTCCCTAGCAGTTCCTATCCTTACTTCCGTCCCCTCACCTGGAGGGATAGCACTGCTCTCACACTGTTATGAAATTTTGGAAAGAGAATGGGAGTCCGAGCACTTTAACGCTGGAGCACGGATATAGCACTAGTGGCAGGAGTAGCTTGTTAGGAGAATGATTAACCCGGTACTGATGAGGCAGCCAGACGTCAGGACACTTCTCAGTCTTCTTCATACATTGGAGTTGAACAGTGGATTGAAAATGAAATAATGGTGTTGGCTTCCGTCTTCCAAAAGTCTGGTTTAATTGCGCTGTGGTTTGTCCTGGGCATCTGGGTATCGAAAGACCCCAAAGGATTCGCATGTGTAGCCAAGGCTGAAAACTGCTACCTGTCTGTTTCTCTATCTGTAGGTGGGTGTGTGCTTCTTTAGGGTAGAATCCATACTAACTATTGCTCAAGATCTCTGAAAGAGGATGCCTGGGTGGCTCAGTGGGTTAAGCATCTGACTCTTGATCTCAGCTCAGGTCTTGATCTCAGGTTGTGAGTTCAAGCCCTGTGCTGGGCTCCGTGCTGGGCATGAAGCCTACTTAAAAAGATCTCTGAAAAAAAAGAAAGCGAAGTTTTTCTAATTGACAGGCAGGAAATTCTTCCTCCTATCTTACCAGAGTCCCCACTGCTTCAAATTCAACCTACTCACTCCACCCTTGGCTGAATGTGTGCACCTGGCCCGTCCATCTCTCTGTATGGTAGGTGTCAGGCAGCACTGTCTTCATTGGGAGCACCTGGTTTTCCCTGGGACCCTTGCACACTTATAAATGGGACAGTGAGGCTCTCTACTGGGAGTGGCTGGGCCTCACCGAGGTTGCACCGCTCTGCCAGGTGGTGTGCCAGGCACCTTCACAAGCCAGGGAGGTGAAATTCTGAGCCCCGGAGTTTGCAGGCTATGGGAGGGAAAGAGCTCAGCGAGCCCATCCCTCTCTTGTTACACACGAGGGAGCTAGGACCCAGAGAAGGAAAGGCATTTGGCCTGTGAATCAGAGCAAGTTGGTGGCAGAGGCAGGACTAGAACCCCAGGCTCAGGCTCTGGTTCAGGGCTGTTTTTCTGCACTGTCCCAGCCCTGGGCTGGGGAGAAGCGGCCTCTGGACCCTGTCTTTGGGGAGGCTGTGCCTGGAGGGGCAGGATCCACGTGGATGGCTCTGAGCAGCCCTGCATCTCAGACAAGGCCGAGTGCCTGCTCAGTCACAGACACGCATTGCGCCAGGATGGCCGCGTGATGGGCTGGGGGAATGACAGCTGTCGGGTCTGGTTTGACGTCATTGCAGGCCCCCTGACAGATTCCCCAGTTCTGTCAGCTTCGCTGTAGCAGCATGCTTCCTGTTTGGTGAAAGCAGGTCTGCCTTAGATCAGCCCATTGTGGAGGGGGGGGGGAGTGGCTGCCGGGGGCGGGGGGGCAAGTGATGGTCAAACTCACAAGGCGGCCATGGGGAGTGATGCTCATCCCCATGTGGCAGTCAGGACCTCAGCAATCATTTGCCATCACTCAATCACAGCTGAGTGTGTCACCTTTTACTAGTTCTGTGCAGGGCACCCAGGAGAGGCACCCAGCCTAATGTTGGGGACTCTAGGAATGCGTTCATCTGCACCCAAGGTGGAGGGAAGTGAGTGACCTCAGATCACACAGGGCTTTGACTTCTCGCATCCCTGGGCCCTCCCCGGCCTGCAGGCCTACCCAGCAGTGAAGGGAGTCTGGGCTGGGGAGGTCAGCAGCACTTTCTGCACCTTCCATTGAAGTGGGGGCCAGGTGGTGGGAAGGGTGTCACACCCAAGATGGGCACGGCAGCTCCGAGCAGAGCAGGAGTCACGTGTGTGTGGTGCCGGTCTGGGGGCAGTTTGCTGGCAGCTGTGAGCAGGGCAGGTCTCTGTGGGATGTTGGCCTGTTGCATCCTTATGAGAAGATGAGCAATGTATCCCTGCACACTGCCTGACTCATGCTTGGTTCCGGAGCTTTAAAAAGGTGGGAAAACAGCCCCCTCCTCTCTACAATAACAGGAAGACAGGAGCAGAGTGATTGCCTTAAGTCTGGGGAAGCAGGGGGGATTGTTTTTAAATAGGCTATGCTCATCAGACGGGCTGTGACCAGGCCACTCCTTTGTCCTGGGCTACCAGGCTTAATCCCTGGGAAAGGTAGACATGTTCTTTCTCAGCTCATAGAACAAGCTTGTACTCGGGGGACCCAGAGGGACATTTCTTCTGTGCTCCTTCCCACTGGCCCAATTGGGAGCCAGCTGGGAACTGCTTTTCCTTTCTTCTGACCACAGCAAACTACGACAGGGCCCATCAGTGTGGATGGTGGGCAGGAGGAGGGTCAGAGGCGCTGTTCTGTTGTCTCTCCTGCTGACGTCAGTGCTGGGGGGCACCAGAGCAGAGTGTAAATGGGTGAGGGAGGGTGCAGGAGGTTGCTCTGAGTGTTGGGGGGAGGAAATCTGTATGTGAGGAGAAGAGGGTGGTATGGGAGGGGGATGGCGGGATCAGAAAGGAGGTTATTTTTTATTCCCAGAATTGCACATAGCAGGAGAAACTTCTTTATAGGCCAGAGGAGATAACCTTCCATTCTTGGTCTTTGGGCTTTGAAAGGAGGAATGTTCCCAGTTGGTCCACAAGTTCAAGGAAAACTGGCCAGGATATTTCTTAGGGAGCAGTCAGCTCTTGAAAGGTCAGATTCACATGTCGGCAGCGTTAGGAGGGCCCACCTTTGACTCCTCTGCTCAAGAGGGACCTTAAGGATCACCTAGTCTCTCCTTCTCTCTGGGTAGAACACTGACTGCTCTTTACCTAGAGGTAGAGAGTCCCAAGCCTCCACCTCTAGGTAAAGAGGAGGTGTGTTCAGATTTTAGGGCTCCCCCCTCATTTGTGACCTGAATCCTTCTGAGGATTTCCACATGGTGGCCCTGACTATAGAGGGGGCTTAAGGTCCTCTACCATTGATTAGTGAGATACTGAGGGGCTGAGGGGGACACCAAGCACTTCCCCAGCAGGCCTGGGTGGGTGGCGGAGGCCAAAATGGAACCCTAGTCTGCAGCTCTCTCCCTGTGGACACTGAGCCCTGTACTATCTGTACTCTATGAGAAACACCACCATGGGCAAATCCAAATGACTGTTCAGTGGTGAAAAATTAAATGTGAGAGCTGAGGCCAACAGTAATTTTAACCAACACAGGGAGACTGAGAGCCCCAGAACAGCATTAGAAGTTGTCTGCCACGCATGTGTCCTGGGTTTTTTTCTGGGCCTGAATGTGTCCCCCAAGGATACACAGTCTGGGCTTCTTTGTACTGCAGGGGGAGGGGCTGGAGGGCTGCTTCAGCCTCCTGACAAGCTCCTTGTGCATAGTTTCCATGGCCTGTGTGCTCCTGGGTTCCTTGAGACACCAAGGTCAGAGGCCTGAGGGGACACAGCCCTTTCCAGTGGGCGAGTGTCCGTGCAGCAGGCCGCCTTGTGGGCCAGACCCACCCCGAACCTCCCTCCTGCCGTGTCGTCTCACAGTGTTCTCCACGCACCCCTTTGCTCCCTGCACCGGAGCTGCATGAGGTGGCGCCTGGTGCCCTGGTGGGCTTGAAGACGAGCAGAGGTGAGGTTCTTCGTGAACAGAGATGATTGGTCCCTCTCGCATGGGCTGTGGTGTTAAAGAGCCTGACTTCTGCCGAGTTACAGTACCTGACAACAGCTGCCACTCATGTAGTGCCTCCCTGTTCAGCAAACACCTTCATATACGTTGCCCTTTTGCTCCTCATGCCCCCTTTCAAGGATATAACGATGGCAGCTAATATTTACCGAGCAATTACTGTGTGCTAGGTGCTGTGCTAAGTGCTCAACAGACAGTAAAAAATATTTCACAATATTTACAGTGTTTAGTTTCTGTAACCACCTTGGGACACAATACCAGTACAGCCCCATCTTCTGTGAGGAAACTAAAGCTCAGAGATGTTAGGTAACAGGATCACACAGGTAATACCGAAGCCATTGGGCTCCGGAGGCCATGCTCCCTCCACCCTGTCCCCCTGGCAGGGAGAGCATCTGGCTCTAGCACCAGCCCTGAGCCTTGGCTGCTGGTGAGCTGTAGAGCAGTGCGTGTGTCTAGGTGGCAGGGCCCGTTCCCGGGGGACAGGGCCCGTTCCCTGGTGGCAGCGCCCATTCTCAGGTGTCAGGGCCCGTTCCTAGGGGACAGGGCCTGTTCCTGAGTGGCAGCACCTCTCCACCTGGGCACAGGTTGTTACCCAAGCAGGTTTCTTGATGGAAACTTACCACAGTTCCCTTCCAGGATTTCCAGTGGCTGCCGTAACAGATTGCCACAAATTTGGTGGCTTAAAACAACAGAAATGTATTCTCACAGAGTTCTGGAGGTTAGAAGACCACATCAAGGTGTTCACAGGGCCACACTCCCTTGGGAGGCCCTAGGGGAGAACTCTTCCTTGCCTGTTGCAGCTTCTGGTGGCTGCTGGCATTCCTTGGCCGGTGGCCGCATCACTCTGACCTCTTTCTCTGTCTTACAGCACTCCAGTCTCTGCTTCCACCCTCATGTCACACTCTCCCCTGTATGTCTAATTTCCCTCTTCCTCTCTCTTGTAAGGATGCTCGCAGTGCATTTAAGGGCCCACCAGGGTAATCCAGGATGATCTCCCCATCTCAAGATCCTTAACTTAATCACACATGCAAAGACCCCTTTTCCAAATAAGGCCACACTCACAGGTCTTGGAGATTGGGACATGGGTGTGTCAGTCCACTACCCCGGGCATCCTCAGGTGCAGTGGGCACAGGAGGGAGATTGGTCCCATTTTAGACCTAGGGGATGGTAGAGGCCAGGGATCTGTACCTGCCCTCTCAGCAGGGGACAGCCAGTAGAATGGGGAAGGTGACTCCTACACTGGGTCTCATCGTGCTGTGGCATCGTGGCTTGGCCCTCAAGCGTGTCTCTGACCCTGAACCTGCCCTTGGCATGCTGCCTTGCTCTGCCTTTCCTCTCATCCTTAAACTCTGGAACTGGGGGACTGGGGGGAAGCACCCACGGTTGTCTTGCTCTGCTGATCAGACACTTTCTCCTTACCCCTGGCCTAATTGCACTCTGCAGTATTCCTGTCTGGGGCTTGCTGGCAAGGGGCTTTCACTAGGAACTTTTTACGCAGTGAGGGCCACACCAGATTGAAAACTTTGTGCACAGTGCTGGAAGAGTGTGGAGGGCTTTGCCTCAAGGTCAAGCTATGTGCAGTTTCCCTGCTGAGTTTTGCTGACCTCGGAAAGAGGGGGGAAGCAGGCTCGTGGTGGCACCTCCCTCCTGCCAGGTTCAGCCTGTGTGGGATGCAGATGGAGCTCTGCAGCCTCTGCTCTGGCAGACAGGCCCTGTTGTACCCGCTTCTGTTGCAAAGACATTCATGAACCGTCTGCTCTGTGCGAAGATCAGAGCCAGCCCTGTCTCCCTTGGGCCAGATGAGTTTGCCTCCTGTGGTCCCTGAGCGGGAGATTGGGACCTGACTGTGTTGAGTGTGGTTCCTTTCCTTATTCTCATCCTCCATCCTCATTCTCCATCCTTCCTATGGTTCCCACCCTTCCCAGCACCTGCCCTGTGGGGCCCTGCTTTGCCTCCACCTCCACACCACCTGGGCCCCTCCCCACCCCTACCCCCAGTTGCCCTCAGGATTGCCCTGAGCCTGCTTGGGCTTCCATTAGAGATGCTTGGGACCCAGGCAGGGGTGGCAGACATCCCAGGATGTCTGGGAGGATGACCAGTTTTGAAGATTAGGAGGCAGGGTCAAGTCCCAGCTCTTCCTGCGTGTGTTCTGATGAGTAGTCCTGCAGCCCAGCTTCCCTGTCCCTTGTGGGCCTGACTCCCCTGTCCATGTCTCACCATCTCTTCCCTCTTGGGCCCTTCTCCCACTGCCCGGAGCCAGGCAGCCCTTTCTTTTGCAGTGCTGCGTGCACCGGGGCTTTCCCTTCATGCCCAGAACTAAGTGTTTCTAGAGGACACTAAGGCATTTTGCCTTGCACCTGCCTCTGCAAATAGTAGGTGCCTATTGAATGCTCCTCAACGCTTTGGGTATAGTCTTCTAAAATGGGGGTGGAATAGTGGTTTCTCGGTCCATGAAGTTTTTCCCAAGCTGCTCTGGGAACAGTGGCAGAAGTCCCTCCAGCCCGTCTTGCCAACTCTTCCCCCACCTTCTCCTTTCATCCCCAGTGCACCCCTCTTTTCTTCGTTGTTCAGCCACTGCTCCTGGTTCTCTGTTCCCTGAGCAGGTGCCAACCTGTCGAAAGGCTTGCTTACTCCTTAGTCACCCTAGAGACTCCTTAGGGTGGCTTGGGCCTTATCTGGCCTTATTTGGAGGCCCTAAGCCAGTAGGGTCTCTGTGCACTCCTCCCTGCCTAAAGGTGTAGTGATGGGGTGGGGCCGGGGGGCTCTGTGCTATCAGAGCGCAGCCTGACCTCCATAAGCCTGTCCGGGAGGTGAAGGACACCTCGAATTGGGGACAGTGCTTGGTCAAGAGAGTGTGTAAGGATTGTGGGTTTTTAAAAGTCATTTTAACTTCTCGCCAGGGAATGCCATGCATTCTTTCTCTCTCTGCTCTGTGGAGCCTCTTATCCCTGCAGAAGCAACAGGACAGCAGGTGCAGAAATGGGAGAGGCAGATGGGAGGGAAGGGAAGCAGGGACAGTCCCAGGTTCCCTGGCTCCGTGACCTAGGGCCAAGCACCTCCCCTGTCTGGCCTCCGGGATTTCCATCAGAGCACCGCCCCTCCGGATTCCTTCAGACGGAAGACTCTGGTTCTGCTGCTGCCACTGCAGATGCTAAACACGATGTGAGATGGGGCGTCAGCAAGGACAGCATTCCCAAGCTGGGCCTCGCTCTGGCCTTGGCTAGGGCAAAATCCCTCGCGTTGGCCCCGTTTCACCAGGGAGAGATGCCATGGGTGAGAGCTTGGAGAGAGCTCACCAGATCCACGCGTTACAACCTGACCTGTGTATACCCCATGCCAGGCCCACCCTAAAGAGGTCAACCTCAAGGGGCAAAGACTGGAGCTGGTAGGGGTGGGGAGGGTGGAAATTCACGTGGAATTGGCCAGCCTTGGTGCCAGGACAACAGATGTTCGCTTTGGAGCCTGGATGGGGTTCGCTCCAGGCCGTGGGCGGGCGGCGCCTTCAGATGATCTCCCGGGTCAGGTTTCTCGTTGGCTCTGGGCAGGGCCTTTCACTTTGGGGGCCGTCTGGCCTCCAAGATTCCTCCCACCACTGCCTTTCCACCCACTGTTGCATGCATGCCCAGCCGGGAGAGTTGGCCACTGCGCCCCCGGCACTGCGAGCTCCCTGAGCCTGGGGCTGGCTCTGCATTGGGCTGCCTCTGGCCAGGAACCACCTGGGAGCATCCTGCTCATCTCCAGTGCAACAGCACAATTACATGTACGCTGGGAGGGGAGGGGGCATCTGCAGGACCTCAGTCCCAGCTTCTCCAGAAGCCCCTGCCATCTGGTCATTAGGTGCACTCCTGGATCTTTCTTTTTGGCACAATTCTTATGGGCCTCAGGATGGTGAGCTTTGTAAGTGAAGTGGGCATAGGCTTTCAGCTACCAGAGTGCCCTGTATACCCAAGTACCTGCTCCCGGCACACGTAATGGTAAATCCCAGGAAATGTGTGCCATCTCCTCTCAAAACATCTCTCCCAATCCCCAGTTTCCATTATAAGCTTGTATCTCTTTTTACCATGAGATAGATAGATAGATTTACTTACTTTTTAAACATCCTCCCAACAGCCAGATGCTGTGAAGCCAGTTTAACTTTGTTTCTTTGTTTTTTTCCATCCAGAGGCAAGAAGCCTATAGTGGAGGGATCTGGGCTGGATCATCAGAGGTACTGAGACATAGAAGCCCATCCCCTGTCCTGATTGCCCGCTCCCTGCTCCAGACCACTGGTGCAGTTGGTCCACAGAATCTTGAACTAAAAGGATTCTTAAAGGACATTAAATCTGGTGGTTTTGAGCCTAGCGTTGCATCAGAGTGGCTGGGGAAGTTTATGCAACTTTGGACTTGGGGTTCCCACCTGTGGAGATACCTTGTTGGTCTGAAGGAGGAATTTGGGAGTGGTTTGGCTAGCCAGCGCCCCACATGATACTGACACATCCAGCCCTCCCTGGTCCTGGGAGCGGCATTTGGCCCGTGTGCTCATATGCTCTCTCTCGAGCGGCCCTGGCCCTTAGCAGGGGCAGACAGCCCAGCTCCAGCTTCTCCATGTGGCCACCTGCGGTGGACACTCACCACCTCCTCGGACTGCTCGCTCCCTTCCAGGACACGTTAGTTGTGGCTGATTCTCTCCAATTGGCCCTGCTCTGTTCCCCAGAGCTACACAGAGAAGTTCTCCTTCCTCTTCTCTGTGGCTGGCCTTCTCCTGTGCTGACAGCTGTTCCCATCCCTCCCGTCTTGTCCTCTGCAGTCTGCACACCCCTGCTGCTCCTCATGCTTCTGACTCCTCTTCCCACGTGGGAGCAGTGAGAAGGAACCCAGGGGGTGCGCCCAGGAGCAGGGGCTGGGAACCCGCATGCTCCAAACCCCAACTCTTGCTGGCCAAGTGCGCAGCCCTCTGCCCAGCCCCACCACCGCTCCCGCTGTTCTGTGTCATTATGTGACCAACGGCAGATTGGCTCACTGACTTCTTGAGCTTCCACAGCCACATTAAATTATTAATTGCCTAAGCTAGCAAGCTCATTCGATTATTTTATTAAGTAGTATTTGATAAAGACAAAATATACATGTAAGTTATGAAGGCTAATAGGAGGGACACCCCTGAACCCACCACCCGACCTCACCATTGCCTTGCCTCTGGTCATTGCTTGTCCCACCTGTGTGCCCCTGGCCTCTCCCTTTGGAGGGAACCCCTCTTCTGATTGCATTCTTATCACTCTTTCTCCTTGGTTGCGTAGTGTTGCCACTGATACATATTCTTAAACATAACCTCTGTAGTTCTACTCGCACTTGAGCTGTACGAGATGGTGGTATGCTGTATGTAGCTTGCATTTCTTTTACTCAGGTTTATGTGTCCAAGATTCACCCGTGTTATGTTTGTAACTGTAGTTTGCTCATTTTCCCTTCTCTGTAATATTTCACTGTGTGACTATGTAGTCTGTCTTTTGATACCTGTTTTGGCTGGCAGGGGCAAGCTGCGGTGAGCATTCCTGACCAGGTGTGTGTCTAGGAGTGTCTCCAGGGCATATCCTAGGGCTTGGGTGCTGGGTTGTGGGGCAAGGGCAGTCTTCTCTTTTTAGAACCATCGGATCTCAAAGCAAGGAGCCATCCTGGCTAGTCCCGATCAGGTGTGGTTTTCTCTGGGGTTTTGGGGTAGAGAGGCTGTGCCTGTCCTGGTCAGGTGAGCAGCCTGGTCTCTGCAGGGGATAATTCCAAAGCCAGTGGCCTGAGCCAGGTTTTTTCCAGCAGCCCCAGGTCTGAGCCCACAGCAGGCTACAGAGAATGGCAGTCACTTCACAACAGAGTGGGGATGAATGGAGTGTGTGAGCTTGTGTGTGTGTGTGTGTGTGTGTGTGCGCGTGCGCGCGCGTGTGCCAGTGTGTGTGTCTGTGTGTGGCTGAGATGTTCTCACAGATCTAATTTACTGCTCTGCTTTCCCATCGTGGAGCCTCTGCCAAGTGCCTATATAAAAAAGGTGAAATATTTAGCTAAGATTGGGGAAAGAAAGATCAAGGCAGTCTTTTGCATTAGCTGTGGTGTTGAGAAGGTTAGTTTGGGTAATTTCCTTCCATGCCATCCCAGATTTAAATCCTGGCCATCCTTCTACATCTCCCCTATGATATCCCATGGTCTGAACGAAATCTTTCTGTCCCCAGCTGCAGGTGCCTTACCTTCCTCTGAATTTCTCAGTAGCTCTACGTGTCTGTGTTGTAGCTGAGACTGTGGTGCTTCCTGCCTGGTCAGTTCTCTTTCCAGATATGTGTGCCTCCTTCCCTCAACCAGTCTCTTGAGGGTAGGAACTTTGTCTCCCAGTACCTGGTGCCCCCTGCAGCCCTGAGCACAGTGGTGAGTACTCAGTAAATACTGTCATTAATTGCCTAATTAATTGGCTGGATCCAGTTCAGCCACATGCATGTGCCTGTGAGCTGGGTGACTGGCTCCATTGCCTTTCCCTTTCCTTACTCCACGCCCCCCTCCCAAAATACCAATCACAGAGCCAGATTTCTGGAAGGTTCAAATACGTCTGTATGGGGCTTTTCATTGTGCAGTGGAGGGGCCGGTTCTAGACCAAGGCTGCAGTCAGGGATGAAGCATGGAGTCGTCTGCGCTATCCCCAGCTCTTACTATGGGACCAGCCGCTGTTGGCTGTTTACAGCTCTGTGGGTAAGGCTTGGGGAAGGGGGCATTCCTGGCAGGTCTGCAGGAAAGGAAAACATCACCGTGGTCTCCCACTGTTTCTCAGGAAACAGGAGAAGGTAGCAGTGGATAAATGACCTCGAGGGTCAGAAATGTAGGCAAGTGAATGACGGAATGAGTGGAACAAAGGGAGAATAATGAATAAACAGGAGGACAAATGAACAGCACGCTGTTCTGGAAAGAATCCTGGCCTGGAACCTGAAGACTGGCGTTTGTATCCTAACCCTTTCCTTACTATTTGCATGACATTGGGGAAATCGCCTAATGTTTTCCAGTTTCCTCATCTGTAAAATGGGGCAAAAGTATGTACTTCCCCGGGGTGGCCCAGAAGGCCAAAGGAGAGCATGTCTGTGAACGTGCCTATTCTCCTTGAGGTTGTGTCTAATGTCACCAGAGTCTCAGGGGATTGGCAAGACTGGGTGTGACGGGTGCATGTGTGTGGTTTTCCCCATCGAGGGGGTTGTCGTCTGCGAAATGCCCACTGCATCCCATCTCCCACCCTCTGGTCATTGCTGGCTGTTTGCAGATGGAGAAGGTAGTACCCCTATGAGCTGGGTTTGCCCAGCAGCCAGAGTGTTGGAAACTGTTGCTTTCCCATCATGTGTGAAGGCTGGCAGCTGGCTGCACCTTCCCAGTTTCCTATGTGGGGAGAGCAGGTACCAGTCTCATCAGCTTTGGGGGTTTGGCCTGGCTGCTGTAGCAGCATTTAACTTGGGGGATGCCAGCCAAGCCTCTTGAAGACTTGCCGAGGCTCATCTTTCAGGGGGCTGCTGAAGTCAGGGGTGCAGGTACCCGACTCAGGGGCCCCGGCTACTTGGTCCCTGTCACTTGAAGCTGTGACCTTCCCCAGGCATACCCTGCTGCCTCTCTGTACCTTTAGTGTTCTCTGCAAGCCCATCGTATTGCAAGAACAGTGCGCCCTAAGTCAGAAGACCTGAGTTCAAATCCCTATCTCTGTCTCCTTAGCAACAACTCTGTGACTCTGAACCTGACATCTTGAGCTTTATTCTCTTTTCTGGTAGAGAGAAGACAGTAATACCTTGAGGGGACTGATGCAATAATGTAATATTAATTACCATTTATTGGGTGCTTTCTAAGAGGGCCAGACACTTTGTAAACACTTTACAAACATTATTTTGGCAGCAAATGTGAGAGAGTGGTGATGGGGACCTCTTTTACAGAGGAGGCAGCTGCAGCTCAGAGAGGTCAGGTAACTTGTCCCAGGTCACACAGTTGGTGGTTACAGAGTCCGTTCATCCCCAGCTGGCCCCTGTGCACTTCGTCACCGCCATGTTGCCTCTCTCAGTAAAGAAGATGATATGTGAAGAGCGCCTGGTATGCAGTTGGCTGGCTCTGAATCTGATGCAGCCCATGGTATTCACTGAGAGATTAGCTGGGGCTTTCTGGGACCGGAAAAAATGGGGTGGGGGTAGAGAAGAGACTCGTAAGCCTGGGTGTGTGCTCCCCAACCTTTGTAGGGGAATCGTCTGTGAGTCCAGCCCTTGGCAGATTCTTGGTGGCAGACGGATGACTCCTCCAAGCTCAGCAGGAGGCAGAGGGCCCGTAGTGATGTGCAGGGACACAGCTCTGCATGCTCGGACCTAGTCATGGAAGTCTTCGAGTTCCTCCTACTGCAGGGAACATTTGAGAAACGTCACACAGGAGGGGCGCTGACCACGGGGGCCCCCGGTTGTCCAACAGGCGCGCATGAAGCTGCAGCACGCATGAGAGCAGCTCGGTGTGAGGGCTGCCACGGATGACCCATCGGGGAGGGCTTCCTGGGGCAGGTGGAGCTGCTCCTGAATGTGGGTGGGGGAAAGGGGCTGAGGCAGTAGGTGTGTCATGAGAGAGGGGGCACCTCGAACTGGGGCTAAGGGCTCATCATATTATCCTCATGAGTGTTGTCTCCTTCGTCGCATTCGTAAAGTGTCTATGTTGGCTGCTTACATAGGAAGCCAGGGACAGATAGTCCTGGGACCCTGCCTCTTGGTGGCTCACCATCAAAGACAGGTAGGCTGACGCCTACTTCGGTGAAACGTGACCTACAAAGCCCTCTGCAAAAGCCATGAGGAGAGAAGGTTCTGGTCCCTTGCATTTCTGACCCCTTCTCCTCATACCAGGGAGGCCTGTTGGCCTCAGAGCAGGGAGAGACCTCAGATCGGCTAACTGCCTCCTGCCACGGACAGCCCAGGGGCTGGGCTGCCAGAGCGGCCAGGCTGTGTCCCACCTGAAGAAGCCTCCTCACCTCACATGCTTCTCTGTCTGGCCCTGAGCTGCCCTCCTCTTTCGGCTGGAACCGAAAACTTGATTGATCTCTCTGGAATGCATGGCAGTTTTATAGCTTAGGGTTTCACTTTCTGGAAGGGTCCCCGATCCCCAGTCCCAGAGAGGGTAGGGTCAGTGCACCCTCCGCTTCCAAAGCCAAGAGTTGGCATCAGCACTGCCCCCTGCCCCCAGCTGTCCTGAGTCCACGCAGCCAGCTGTTGCCTGCTGCAGAAGGGCATTACCGCTGCCATCTGCAGCTCGTTCCCCTGTATGAACTTTGCAAACAACCTTTTTAATCATGTTTATGAACTCGGCAAATGCATATATTTGCCGCAGGTTGCGTTTCCTGCGATGACAAAGGGCTTGGTGGTAAAGCCAGCAGGTCGGGCTTCAAACTCTCAGCTCCACTGGGGGACCCTTCCTCTGACTTCCTCTGTCTTCCCACCTTTCTTCCTCTCCCCTCCCCTCTCATCCTCAAGAAGTCTAGAATATTCCCTCGTTTTTGCATGCTGCTCGCAGTTTACGCGGCGCTTGCCTCTCTCCTGTAGCCAAGATGGATTCTTCTCATTTCACAGGTAAGAAAACGGAGCGATTGGCCTCAGGCTGATGGCTAGAAGCAGCTGAGCTGAGCCGAGCCTTGAACCCGCGTCCTGAGTCTGCATCCTTTGCTGTTCTCACTTTGCCTCCCTCCCTCAATCTGGCGGGCAGGGCAAACTCCTTGCCTGGCCACGGCTCAGAGATCCTTCCTGCCCTACCCCCAGGACATGTTGGGCTGAGCACAGTCTGCAGCTGCCGGGGGCCAGCCTGCTTTGTGCTGAATTGTGGTGTGTGGCTTTTGTTTGTTCCCACGGTGCCCTTTGTGAATGTCATTGACTTATCAGGACTGGCTCCTTCACTTCACTAGCAGGAAAACCGAGCCCCAAATGGTGCTCTTTCCCAGAAAACAACGTCAGCTCTTTGATGTCTCCTGGGGAGAGCCTTGGCTGGGGGTCAGGACTTCTGGGTTTAGACCTAAAGCCAACTGTCCTTTTATCCCCTGCTCTGGGGCAAAGTTGCATGCCCTCATTGCCCTACTCAGAAGACAGAGGTGAAGTTTATTACTACTTCAAAGCCCAGGCCGTAGTGGGGCAGTGTGTGGATGCCCTGGGAGACGTCAGCCAAGGCCATTTTGACCACAGCAGCGGACGGGCCAGTTGGTGCTTAGCGCCTGGGGAACCTGGGTCACTGATGGTGACTAGCTCCTGGGCACACAGCCTGGCCCCTCTGCTTGTGTAGTACCTCGACTCCCAAGGTGTCTCCTGTTGTGTTTTCTCTCCACTTGCCCCAGAGGCATGGTACTCCCCAAAGGGGTCAGGTGATGCGTAGAGAGGGGTAGGGGAGTTTCTCCACAGTCACCCACATGGCAGGACAGGCCTGGAATTAGACTTGAGGGCTTCTGATTCAGCCTGTGATCCTAGAAGCCTGTTTTCCAGGACTGATTCCTGCCATCCTGGGAGGAAAAGGAGGAAGAAACCCTGGGCTTAGAAGGCAGCTGGGATAGGGAGTGAGTGATAGGGGTCCACACTTACCAGGAACGCTGCCTCCCTGCCTCAAGCTTATCATCTGTGAAGGTGTACACTCCTATATGTCTGCAGAAGAATGCACCCCTCGTCTCTCTCGGTTTTCATTTTTATCCCTGTTAATATGGCCCTAGTGCCCGTGTTCCCATTTCCATAGCCCCTCTGTGGGTGAGGAGTGTTTGCCATGGAAATCACCTTATCACAGCTCCACTGCCTGAGTCTCATGCCCATGAGCAGACTCAGAGAAGCGGGCTGGGGACTCTTTTCTGCCTTTTCAAAGTAGCAGCAGTGACTGTTAAAAATCTGCCTGCTGTCACTGCTGAGTGTCCATTTGATCTGATGTGGGGAGAGGTTAGTTGTATAGGTCAGCACAGACCATGGTGTGGCTGAGGCTGAAACCCAGATGTCCCAGTTCAGAGTCCGCTGCCCTGGATGTGGCCTTCTTGGAGGGTCATCAGGGGCTTCTGACAGCCACTGGTAGGGAGGGGCAGAGGAGGGAGAGAAGGAAGGGGCTGAGTGGGGGCAGGGGGGAGGAGAACAGCTAGGAGTTTGGAAGTTTTCAAAAGGAATAAAGGCAAGAGAAACCTGATGATAGGGTGTGCAGAAGGAGGGCATCCCCAGGATCCTAGGTACAGAGACGAGGTCTGACGGAGTGGGGCCAGGTGTTATGAAATAGTTCCTGTTTCCTTCTGACTTTTCATTGTGGACATTTTCAAACAGGTGCAGAAATAGAATAGTGTAAGGAACCCTTGTGTACCTATCACGCAGCTTCCACGGCCTGCTGCTCCCCACCTCTTCTTCCTTCTGGAGTATTTTAAAGTGGATGCCAGGTAGCCTATCATTTCACACATAGGTGCTTTTTGAACCCTTTGAGGGGTGCGTTTGGATTCAGAAGGCCCCACTGCAGGCTGAGGTGTGGGTGGTGTGGACAAGGTGGGAGGGCAGGAGGCCAGCTCTTCCTAGAGTAGCAGCCCCAGCAGGATCATGGTCATCTGGAAAGTGGACAGCCCACAAAGAGAGCGGAGGGTGTTTTCTGTAATCTCCACTCCCCGCCTCTTGATTGAGTGCTTGTAATGCGTCCGATGTTGTTCTCGGCACTTCACATGCTTTACCTCGCTCAGTCCTCACCGCGCTCCTGTGGGGGCCATTCTGTCAGCATTGCCATCTTATGGATGTGGAGTGAAGGCTCAGAGAGGCCAGGTAACATACTTAAGCTCACACAGCTGGGCAGCTAGGAAACCAGGATTTGAATCCAGGCCATAGGCCTCCAAAGCTCTTGCTCTTATCTGTTGTTGCACTGCCTCTTGAGGGTGTTAAGGTGGGCAGATACATCAGAATTGCTTTCTACCTGGCCCCTTCATGGCTTTTGGGGTAGCTCAGTGTTCTGGTGGGGGCGGAGGGCTTGCCCATTAAAAGCCTTGTTTTCTTGCTTAAAGGGGAGATTTGACTGCTCTCTCTTGCCAGATGGGCTGGTGGCATCTTTCCCCACCTGCCTGTGTCTGGGTTGGTTAGACTCATCTGTCTGTGGCCCCAGGATGACACTTACATGGTGAGAGGCGGAGCAGGAAGGAGGTTCTGGGCTTCCTGGCATTAGTAAGCTGCCAGGTTTGTGGAGTAGACATTCCCGCTGCCAACCTTTAGAGAAGGGAGGGGAGGCATCTAAGCCATAAGGCTGTGTCTTAGGATGGCTTAATGATTTTCCCCTCTTGGTAGGTAGTGATAGCTGCAGCCAGCCCCACCTGCACCCAGAGCAGTTCGGGCCAGCCACCCCCCAGGCATCTCTCCTCCCTGCTGCTCTGTTCCATTAGAACTGAGCCCTCTACGTGGGAGCCGGGACCCCCCAAGTAGGAGAGCGATCACTTCCTGCTCCCTTCTGAAGCTTACTGGGACACTGAGTTTTTTTCTTGTCTCCTGGAGAGGAAAAGCTAGGGTCATTGGGTCTCTTCCCTTGCTTTCCCACTGATAACCCTCAAAGGATGAGGGCCCTGTTTGTAAAGTGTAGCTAGTGGAAGTCCTGCTTTGGAATGCCACGCTGGGAATTAGCATCAGAGCAGTGGAGCCCAGTATCACTGGCCCCTCTCTTTCTCCTCCCCATAATCGAGGATGGGCACTCTGCGTATTGGGCCATTCAGTAGCATCCACGTGGTAGCTATTGCTTCCCGCTGAGCACCCACTGGGGTGCGGTCCTACACCGATTACCTTGCCTGGTTTGCCTGGGGACCCCGAAAAGTAGTTACTATGGTTCCACGTTCTACTTCCAGAGCAGATGAAACTGAAGCTGAGGGAGGCTAAATAACGTTCTCAAGGTCACCCAGTGGGTGCTTGAGGGTGTAGGCATTTAAACTTGGGACTGTCTGGCTTCAGATCTGGTGCTCTCTACACTGCTTCGTGCCTGTCTCTACTGTACCGTGGTATTAAATACGAGCATAATATGAACTCCTGTGATGGAATATGTATTTGATATATTATAACAATAACCCTGAAATGGCATGGACGTTTGAGAATTGTGGCTTGCTGGCTTTTGCCGTAATTAGGTTTGTGTAAGAAGAAATATTAGTGATCGATAAGCATGAGAAAGAAGGCATAACATCACTAGTAATGAAAGAAATCCCAATTCTGACAATAATAGTATGCTATTTTCTTGTGTTTCAAATGTGCCCAGATTTTCACACTGCTCTTTGCTAATATGATACAGCGCTGGGGGGAGTGTAAGGTGATGCAGCCTTTGCGCTAGACAAGCTTGCAGGGGGTATGGAGAGCCTTAAAATCGGCCCTGTCCTCTGATCAGGGGCTGTACTTCTAAGAATCTATCCTGAGAAAATAGAAATGCTGTCAAATATGTGTGAGGGTGTTCATTAGGGAGCAATTTGTAGTAAAGGAGAGCTGGAAACAATTTGAGCGTCCTACATTAGGGGAACAGATAACGTGTGATACGTCTGGCAGTGAGTGAATTTGGAATTATTGAATACGACACAGGGAAAATGCTTGCAACATACCGTACTTCACACACTGTAAAAAGGGCAGTGTGTACATAGTAAGCTCCTGAATTTTAAGGGCATGTATGTGTACACATGTGCCCGCATAGGACCAGAAGGACATCACGGAACAGAGATCCAGAGAAATGGTCAAGGTGGTATGGGTGGCATAGTTTTCAGACCATCTTTGTCTTTCTGAGTCTCGGTTTCTCGCCTGTAAAATGGTGACATGGGGCGCTAGAGCTCTGGCCAACACGCTCGCCTCAGTCCTGGTCTGCTCGGTGGGTGTGGTTGCAGGCCTGTGACAGGCCCTGACCTTGGGTGGAGGTGCTGGCCTCCGGGTGTGCCCAGTGGGGCTGCCAGCCTGGGGCTCTGCTGTGTCACCCAGCCCAGGATAGAATGGAATGCTGCTAGCCGGGGCCACGTCCTGACGAAGAGCAGTGGAGGGCACCGGCCTCTGTGAGGCAGCTGCTCAGAGTTGGGGCTCCAGTGTGTGGGGCGCTGCTGGCCCTGGGGAGGAGGGGTTCCCCTCTTCTCCTGAAGACCTTCTTCCGGGCAGGGAGTAGTCGAATCAAGTGGGGCTCTGCTGTCCCACCGTCTTGCCACCTCTGGTGTCCCTCAGGCCAGCTTCAGGGGTCCTCCTCTTGGGCCTCCTCCGTCCCCTGGGGCACATTATTCATTTGATCCCAACAGGACTGCTTCTCAGCAGCAGGGAGAAACCTGCAGATGACATTGACCCCAGCTCTTAGGAGCTGCTTATTCAAAGCCCCGAGCGAGTGGGCAGGAGATGGCTGCTCTGGGACAGCCTGGGAGGGGACCTGCCACCTGCCTTTCCCTGGATGGGGGTTGGGGTAGGCATGCCTTCTGCCTGGTGGCCTGGTGCCCTGAGATTGCGCCCAGCCAGCCCCTCTGAGCTGAGCTTCCTCTCGCCCCATCCTAGCGACTAGCGAGGGCAGCTCCTGGTCTAGAGGTGGGGAGCAACTCCTGGGAGCAGGGCACGGCCTGCCTGAGCTCCCACCATCAGCTCTGGGCTGAGTCCCTTATGGCCAGCTGTCTTCCTCCCTCCCAAGGACGGGGACTATTCCTGCCCCTCTCCATGTGCTCAGCTTATGGCACAGGACTGTGCAGAGAAGGCCTGCTGACCACTGGCGCTTGCCTACGCCCTGGAGGGAGGGGCAGGTTGCTGTAGTAGGGAGCCCCGGCTGTACCCCGGATGTGCCATGAGGTCTGAGTGAGCTCTCCCTGGGCCCGGGTGCCCAGCGCGTGATCCCCAAGAACCCCTTGTGCTCCCTCCTTTCCTCACAGGATTTCCAGCGACACTGACCGTTGGGCATCGTGTGCCCCTCTGTGGTGGCTGCTCCCCACACCCTGTGTATGTCCCCCACCGCCCACCAGTGAAGTGTGAGCCTGTCCTTGGAGGCAGGGCATCCAACCGGGACCTTGGTAGGAACATGGAGAGTCCCCGGGCTTCTTCGGATGTTTCCATGTGGCATCTCCCGCGGGCCAGGCACGATGCTGGGCCTCTGCTCCTCCTGCCTTGTTGTGCTCCTGCTATAGCCCCAGACGGAGGGGCTTTCGCACATAGGAGGTTCAGAGAAGCTGAGTGACTGGCTTGGCTTTCAGAGTGGCTTGGGTCACAGCAGCTCTGTCTGGCTGGAGGCACTCACTTCCTGTGGGGTAGCTCCATTCCCCTCGTCCTCAGACAGCTGAGCCTTGAGCTGAGGAGATAGGGCGGCTAAGCCGCTTAGTGCAGGACCAGATCACAGCCAAGACGGCGTCAGTCCTGGGCACCAGAGAGGGGGAGAAGCTAGGCTGCGGGCCCTGCCTCCACCCCTCCAGCCCCCTCTCTCTGGGCCCTCCTTGCCCAGGGTTGGCTGAAGAGGGCCATGCACGCCCCATTGCTTTCCTGTCTCCTCTGATACAGGTTGTCTGGTGGGCAGACGGCGCGGCCTCATGGCCTGTGGTGGATGGCACGGGTGCAGGAGGTAACTGGGGTCAAGACCGCTGCCTTTGAGAAGCCTTCTATGATTGAGCTACCCCTGCCAGCCATCAGAGGGCTCCTCTGTCCCCACATACCCTCTGGCTCTGCACCCCTGAGAACCGAAGGTTTATTGGCCAGGTGTTGGCTAATCAGTCGAAAGGAGTGTGGCCTCTGTTTGCTGTACCTGGGCTCCGGGCAAGGCTGTGCCCTCCCAGCTTGCCTACTGTGCCTGCTGGGTGTAAGCTTTAGCAGCAGGGCCTGTCCGGGGCACTTTGCCCCACACACTGTACTCCAAGGGGACAGATGCTTCAGTGATGTGTTTTTTTTCACCTCAATAGTCTGCCCCGGGGGGCAGGAAGATTACTTTGTCTGTGATTCAACTTTCTTGATCCAAACTGCTGTCCCCTCTCCATTAGACTCAGCCACAGGGATTCTGGTCTTCATGGGTGAGTGAGTTTAGGCAGGTCTCATCCTCACCCTGGGCCTTCCTTTCTCTCCTTGAACCCCCCAGAGCTCCTTAGCCATTCCCACAAAGAGGTGTCTGGAAGCCACCTGCCGCTGGTTCTTGCCCCAGCCGGGGAGGGGGCCAGGTCCTGCTGGCTATAGCTCTGGAGCTGGGTCCCGGTCCTCCCAGCCCTCCCCAGAGGGAGGCACAAGGTACAAAGATGGGGAGAGGCTCCTGGCGGTGTGTGCTGGGGCTTCTGCAGAGCACCTGGCTAGGTCCACTTTGGGAGAAGGCGCTCCTGCGTCCCCTGTGCCCTATTGGTCCCTCTGCTGTAGGCAGACAGCGAGCATCAGTGGCAGCAGGTCCTACCAGATGGTGAGCCCCCAGCGGCTCCCTTGAAGGGGACCATCTGGTTGATGGTGTCTTTAGTCATGGGTGTGAGAGCCCGAGTAATGGAGGAGAAAGGGTTAGTGGAGCCAAATCTTGCTGGAGTTCTACAGCAGAGAAGGGAGGGTGTGTGGTTCACTAGGTTTGTACCACCCTAGCCAGGCTCTGGAACATTCTATGAGTGTGGCTGGGCTCTTCCCTCCCTTTCCTGAGGACAGTTGACCCAGCTTTGTCTCTCAGTAGCCAGCAGCGTGCTGTTGGAGTTTCAAAGACCTTCTTCTGCCAAGTCTCTCTCCCTCTCGGTGCCTTAGTTTTCTCAACTCCGTGGCATCCAGGCTTCTGGGAAAGACACATCTGTGTGCTGCAGCCTAGCAGGCCGAGGTGTTACTGAAGGGAGGAGAACAGCTCTCCCTGAGTCCCAGGTACCATCCATGCCCCCCTCCAACCCCTGGCAGGTGCTTCTCCTCTGCTTCTCACTGGCAGCGTCTGGTTCTGGAACTCAGCACCACTCTGATAGGACCGTCCTGAGGCGGCCAAGCGAGTGAGCAGATGCCTGGACCAAGGCACGTTTCTTGCACCTGCTAGCCGGTGGAACAGCCCCGGAAGGTGCCAGGTCCATTTCCAGTTCCCAAGCTACTGCCAAAGGGAGGTGCCCAGGGGGTGCAGGAAGGACAGACGGATGTCCTCAGAACTGCTCCTGGGCTTCCACCCTGAAAATGGAAAGGGAAAGTTGAGTCTTGCCAAGAGAAATGTTTTTCAATTTTGTTTTTCCCAAACTACTTCTGAATGTTTCAAAGGAGGGGAGCAAGTTGAGTGGAAGCCTAGTTGTGTTGGAAGGAAGGGGAGTGAGATGGGACAGCATTTGCCCTTGACTTGCCATATAACCATGGACTACCTCTCGGGGCCCCCACCGCCTACAACTGAGTAGGGAAAGGGCGGCCTGCTCCCCCACCCTCCCTACTTTGCTTCCTTGCAGTATGTTAGCTGCCAAAACAGTCAAAAGAGGGGTGGGTGGTGGAGGCCTGGGCTGCATCTCCCCTCACCCCAAACATCCTTTGCTCATGGCATGGAGGTGTAAGGGGTGGGGCCACGAAGCTTAGTGGCATTGGGATTATTTCTTTGTCTGTCTTGTGTACTCTTGTGATTGGTGGGGGTGCTCCAGTTTTGTATGCTGAAGAGTTTCTGCGGGGCAGCCTGGGGCATTCTCCTCAAAGTCTAGGGAGGATGGGGGCTGCTCACCACCACCCCCAGCCTAGCCCCCTTCCTCTTCCCAGTGTCAGTGCCCCCTTCATAGGATTCTGATGAGCTCATCACAGCCATCCTGGGTGGGGGGGGGGGGCAGGTAGGAAGACTGTGTGACAGAGGGCTTGAACCCAATTTACCTGTTGGGAATGCTCCCTGTAGTGGAGAGGGAGGAAGGCACATGGTCAACTGGGAAAATTTCCCATTTGAAAAGTTTGGGATCCTGAGTCTATTTCCTTCTCAGTGCCAGGGAACAGGCCAGTTGTTCCAAACCCCTGTTATCTGAGTCGGTACACCCACGTCCTTCCTGACCATGACCCTTCAATTTCTGGGCCTATAACAGCCTCATTTGGGGTAGGGCAGAGCAAAACTAGAGCCTGGTGGCTGTTCAGAACAACCCAGGCACCTTCCCTTGATCCCCCCTTCAAGTGCTGTTGGCCATCCTTGCCAGCCCAGCTCAGAGCAGCTCACAGAGAAGGCCCTGGGGCTTGGCGGTGTGTGTATCTGTGCTCCTGAGGGCACAGGTGAAGAAGTCGAGCCTGCTCTGTGGGCAAAGTGGGACAACTTCCAGGATTGTCAGCAGTGTGTTTCTGGCTCCTGGGGGTGAGGGTAATCAGAAAAGAGCATGGTCCTAGGCGATGGGTGGAAGGAAGGTGTGGCCTTGTCCAGAACACAGAAAAGGAGTGTCTTAGGTGCTGGGCTCCTAGACGGTGCTCAAGAAATGTGTATTGCTTTGAATGCTGAGGAGTTTTTTGAGAAAGCATTTTGGGAATGATGATGGACCTCACCTAGGCCTGGCCATGAGCAGTGAGAGATAGCAGAAACAATCCGACAGAGGCCAGTGAAGTTTGCTAAAGGCAGAGTCAGAGAGAAGAGATTCACTTGCTCTGGGTACAGCTGATGGGATTTGCTGGCCCACCTATCCCCAGCAGAAAGAGTAATGGTGGCCCATCATCTGTGATGTGGGGGGGTAAGTCAGTTTGGAGGCAGGAGATGGGGCCAGAAGCCCTCTGGAGGTCCTTCCTGCTTCAGTTCTCTAGGCCTTCAGAGCAAGAGGAAGCACAGGGAGGCCTGAGAGAGTGTCAGGCCAAAATGACTGACAAGGTCTCAAAGCCTCCTCAGAGACAGATGTGGTGGAGGAAAGAGACCCAGAGAGAAATGGGGTGCTCCATTCCACAGAGAAGCACCCAACCTCATTCCCCACTGTCATCTTTCTTCTCTTGTGGCTGTCTGGTTTTGAGGACCGGCTGGTCTGGAAGGTTCAGATCCCGGTGAGCTACCACGCTGGTGTTTGCCCAGGCCCCTCTCCATCAGTCTTGGTGTCGGCCCACTAGATGGTGTCTTCACTGCTGCTTCCCTTGTGGACCACCCTCTGGGCTATTCATTTCCCACTGCTGGCTCCCAGACTCACAGAGAAGCTCCTTCACCACCTCGCAGGAGCACATGCCCTGCCTCCTCCAGCCCCACCGCCCATCGGTTCCCGTCGTTAGAATGGGGCAGTGTGCGGGTCCAGCGCATGTGTGCCTATGGGGCATTGTGGCGGGGCAGGGAGGATGCTGGGGTAGAAGACTGTCTCTCAATGAAGTGACAGCCCCTCTCCCACAGATGCGCTCGGCTCTGCACATTTGAGCAGCAGCCACTTCATTGTAATGGGGGAGCAAGTGGCTGCTGAATGCTTCTTTTCTGACCTGTCTGACCCCTGGGACTCACGCCTCATAGTTATATCTGCAGTGGTTAGTCCTTCAAGGTGCCACAGTTCCATGTGGCACACACTCTACTCAGCTTTGATATTGTCCTCCTGTTCAGGATGGACTAAGGGCACCTGTTCCCTGTGGGATGTTGGGCAGTGATGGCCAGGGCTGGCAGCATGGGTGCATCGACATGGGCTGCAGGGGAGGTCGGTGTGTAGCCTTTGGAGATAAAACACTCTTTCTTTGACATTTGAGATGTCGTACCCTCCTGGTTTGTCTTCTGCTTCTCTGCTTTCTCTAGGGCTGCTTTTTGCTCTGACCGGATGTCCCTGAAAATCACACCTCTGGTCCTTCCTCCCTCTTGTTCTTCTCTCTCTCCCTTGACAAAGTTGTCTAGCCTCTTGGTGTTGGCTATGAACTCTGATAAGAACATCTCACGTGTACCAAGTGCTGTGTAGTTTACGGTGTGTCTTTACATACGTTATGTCTGCTCTTTACAATAAGCCCCCAGAGGGAATGGTTTGTTCATGTTTTGGATGATAAAACTCGGGCACAACACAGTTAAGTCATGTTTTGTCTGATAACGCTTTGAGGCTACAGGGTACGTGGCTAAGCCGTATCTTCTGGTGCCAGGTCTGCAGCTCTCTCTTACCACGCTTCCCACTGCATTCTGGTGTCTCCACGCGTACCTTCCACTGGTTCCTCAAACTAATGTCGTCTTCCTGCTTCAGAAGCCCTCCTTTGTCCTATGTTATTTGGTTTGGTATCAGGTCCCACCACCTGCCCAGCTGTCAGACCAGAAACTCTGCCTGTTCCCTCCCCATCCGTCATCCACCTGTCCATTTGTATTGCCACTTCCCTCGGTCAGGACCCCCGCATCCCTTGCCCACTCATCAGGGTCTTTTCTGATCTTCCTATCCTCAGTTTCTCTTAGACCACTGGTTTCACAACTGCTGGCTTCTTCTTCCTAGTGCCTTGGCCATGTTAACAGCCTTCTCTCCACTCCCATTCAAGGTGCCAGCACTCAGAATTCAGCGGAGGCCATGCTCCCCATCTCCCATCACCTGGACCTTCCAACCTGGAGTCACTCTTAATGATCTCAAGCATCCTTTGGACCACCCCTCATGGTCCCCATTGCCACCTGTCACACAGCACCCTGGGTGACCCCAGAAAGTACTCAGATGTCATTTCCTGTTCTACTGCCTTCCTATGCTGCTGTGTGGCTCACGCTTTCCTTCCTGCCCACAGTTCTTTCCATACCAATTATCTGTGCGCATTACAAGCCTATCCCCTTTTCCTTGAAGATTCCATATCAAGTGCATTTCTCTTCTCCCGTGAAACCTTCCTTGACTCCTCCAGGTAGAACCTCTGAACTCCTCTTCCACTTTCTCTCTC
Organism: Panthera tigris; assembly: GCF_018350195.1. Lineage (NCBI taxonomy): Eukaryota > Metazoa > Chordata > Mammalia > Carnivora > Felidae > Panthera > Panthera tigris. The sequence goes on from NC_056666.1 coordinate 37,924,734, forward strand.
TCCTACAATCCTTACCAACTTGCACTCATGCTAGGTTATTTATGCACGCACCTGATGTTCCTGTGGGCAGAACCACATCTGATATATTGGCGAAGTGAATATGGATTGTTGCTATTTGCTGCCCACCTCCCACATGACAGGCACTGGCCTCGGGATTCACATGTGTTATTTAGTTTAATCCAGATCATACCTACATAGAAATATCCTTGTCTTTATTTTGCAAACGAGGGAATGGCTCCAGAGAGGTTAGGTAATTTATTCGACCTTCAAGTGAGTGCTAGAGCTATGATTTGAACTCTGGACGTCTGTGCCTTCCTCTCATGCCACACCTTGTCGGTGAGCGGTGTTGATAGTGCACAGGGCATGTGGGCAGGGCTACCCATGCCAGGTAAGCGGCTCATCTAGCAGTGTTTGCCACAGGGCTGCCGTCTGTGAAGGTTATGAGCGCCCAGCTTCCCTGCTTCCTTTAATGGCCTGTGGTGGTTCTGTCACCCCTGGGTTTATCTGAGCTGTCTTGATCTTAGCCATGTCTTTGTCCAGTGCCACCCCGCATGGTAATGAGCCCCTTGTCTTTGCCCATGTGTAATGCTGAACTGACTTTTATTTGTCCTCAGATAATTTTTTTTTAAGCTTCAAGGGATGCCCGAGGTTCTATTTTGGGATCTGTTGGACAGGTCTGTGTTGGCTCTGTCATTGTCCTTCAGGATTTTGCAAACTTTGATGTAATCCTTGCAAGCTTTGTGTTTCTAGAATGAGGAGTTCACTGCTTTTAGAATCTGCCTTCATGCCTCACCTTTTCACTTGCCTCTTGTGGTGTCTGGTGTGTTGGATGTGTGCAAGTGAGTCACCCATTAGAGTTGGGCATGCTGAGGGCCAGGCTCCGGTGCCCCTCCCTCAGCTCTGCCTGGAGTGGCTCAGACCTTTAGTGGGAAGCCTTGTCTCTGCTCCCACTCCGGAACCCAGCCTGCCCATGCTGAGGCCAGCTTCTCAGCATTTGTGGAGATGGCCCATGCCAGCCTGGCTGGCTCACGGCATCACGCCTGTGACACCAGAACCCATTTCGGGTGCTATGATGGAGCGTCCGAAGTATGCAGTGCTCGGCTCTCGAACTTCTGTGCCGATCACAGGCTGCCAGGCCTGGGGACGGCCAGGTTCATGGCCGTGATGGGCACGGCGACCTGCCCGGCGAAGGGGCTTGGAGCCCGGGAGGGATTAAAGGTGGTGCAAAGTGGACAGCGTGGCAGGTGGGGATGGCATCCTGCTCCAACCCGTGATCCATTGTCTCCTTTCAGCCTCCCCTTCCTTCTCAGCTCCCTTTCTTCATTGTCATCTATCTCTCTCTTTCCTATCTGCGTTTTGGGAGTGAGCACAATAATGGGTGTGGCCTGGTACCATCCCGTGCTGAGGTTAGAGCCTGGTTGTGGGCTCCGTACCATCATAGGTTCCTTAAAGAGGTTGCAGGCATGTTAAGTGTCGAAGGCTGTCTTTGGAGATGGGTAGGGAGCCTTGCTGGTGTAAACAGCAACAGCAGAGGCCGCCTCCAGGACTACGGGAAGGAAGTAACATGGAGCATGCACCATATGCTGCATGCTGCCACACAGGCATCCAGTACCAGAGAGACTGGAAAGTCTAGTGCTGTTTCTTTCCCAACAATGATGAAATCCACTTGCTTCGTGACTTCCTTCCCTGGTATGAGTGAGTGTCCCAGGCGGTATGGGAAAAAGGAGGGTCAAGGTCTCTGAATGGCCACTCTCAACTAACGATGGGGTTGGGGATCTGAGAGGGGAGAAGGAGGTTGCTTCTTCTTTAAAAAGTTTATTTCTGGTTATAAAATTAGTATGTGATCATTGGGGATTAATGGAAAAAATAGAGAAAAAACAGCATAGATTAAAATCACTCATAATATCATCATCCAGAGATAACCACTGTTCACCTTTTGATGAGTTTCTAGGTGTGTGTGTGTGTGTGTGTGTGTGTGTGTGTGTGTGTGTGTGTAGGTTTTTTGTTGAAAAGGATGCCTTTAGTTATAAAGAGTACAAGGACACGGAGGACAGTGGCCTCTCAGCCCCCATCCCCTGGGCTGCCTGGGGCCTCCCACTTTGACGCCCCCCCCCCCCCACCAGCTGGCTGTCCCCTGGGATAGGGCAGCTACTCAGCACCATGCTTGAGTACTGTTGGGCTCAGAGTTGGGAGCTAAGCTGGGAAGAGGACCCTGCTCTGGGAAGCTTCTAGCTAATGTGGAAACACAAAGTGGAAAGTGACTGGGATGGCAGCAGACTCATGTAGCCGTGGAGTCTCCATCCAGACTTACAGTGGCAGCCACCATGTTGGTCAGCTCTGGGTCTCTGGGCAAGTGAGGCTAAGGGATTGCTTTTTACCTTGTAAGTTCTAATTCTGGGTCCCCGTTCTATGCTGCAGAGTTTCATGGAATACGTCCAGACAGTGTGAGCCATGGCCTTCTTGTACTTAAAACCTGTACCCATGTTCCCTGCCACATGTCAGCCACACACCTCTGGCTCCTATACCCGTCCCTCATGGGCCACATGATTTTCACACCCTCTGGTGCTGGTGTGGCTGGGGAGAGGTGGAGCCTCTGGCAAGGCTTCCTGGAGCAGGTGAGATGAGAGTGGTGTTTGCAGGGTATGGTGATGGCAGTGAAATGGGGAAGCCCATTCCAGGCCAGGGAATGGCATGCAGGAATGTTCATCCGTGGCAGGTGTGGGCACATGCCTGTGTGTGCGTGAGCTCTTGATGGGGCCAGGCAGAAATCCCAGTCCCCTTGGGCTCCCCCTAGCCCCATGCCCTTACATAGCCGTCCCCGTGCTCTCAGAGCTCTGGGGGTGGGGACGGGGCCCCCCTACTGTACACATGCAGGGAGCCCACAGCTAGCTGGGCTCCAGCCGACTCTCTCAGGATCGTCTTGTCATCACAGCCGGAGTCAGCTGTTGGTTTGGGAAGCCTTCCCTGGTCCAGCATTTCACCGTGCGCAGCCAGAAATATAACCCTCCCGTTTGCCAAGAGCATTGGATCTTGGCAGGCATCCTCGTGGCCTATTTTAAACTAACGGGAGCCGAGAGGTACCTTCCAGGCTGAGCTGAGGACCCTTCCCCTGTGGGGGCTTGTCACTTTCTCCCTCCATGGGCCAGTGGACAACTGTCTTGTGGGGAGGGCACAGGGGATGGGAAATAGGGCTGTTTCGGGGCAGTCTAGAAGAGGGTTTGTACGATTACACAGTGAGCCCCAGACTGCTGTTGGGAGACTCGGTTTGTCCACTGTCTTGTGTTGCTGTGGCCGTGTATGGGCAAGCTGTTTGATCACCCTGTTTGTTCTTGCCATCTGGAAAAAGGGGGCTCACACGGCTCTGCCCTTCCTCTCAAAGTGCTCCTGTGACCTCAGAGAATGGTTATCAACACATCTGGGACATCTCTGGAGCCTGTCATCCTGCTTCATTTGCCAAAGTCACCCTCCCCACCAGGCAAAACTTACTCGAAGCAGACCCAAGTTTCTAAGAAAACCAAATAAAATGATGATAGAAACAGGCATTAAAGGCTGTTCAATTACTTATGAGGCTGCCTACTGGCTCAATGAATGAAGTAACAATAATCACTCATGAAGGATCCAATAGAGGCTGGCGTTCAGGATCTTAGAATGTAGATTCGACTTGGTGAGCTTCTCACTGGGCAAGTTTTTTAACCTCTGTGAGCCTAGGCTTCTTATCTGTGAATGGGGATGATAATGACACTTACCTCATCGGTTGTAGCAGGTGTGTGAGGGGTTAATGGGTCTGAAGGGTGGGTGCCTGCCACAAGGAAGTGCTGGATGAGCTTGGCCACTGCAGTGGCTGCTGCTGGCACTTCCAGAGCCTGCATAGAATTCATAGAACATCATCATAGACACATAGTGCTTGTGGTGGTGCCAAAGCCTGGAGAGGACATGCCAAATGATCAGCCCAGGATCAGCTTAGGTAGGAAATGGTCCTTCTCCAGCAGAGGTCCACAGGGCACCAGGTGAGGCTTAGAATCTGGTTGCTGCCCCAGGAACTCTATCATGGGGTTAGGATGCCAGTGGTGGTGGTGACAGGGTGTTCATTCTAGAGGGTATGTAGGGAGGGGCTACGGCATGTCAAGTCTCAAGGGACAGCACATCCTTGGGGATATATCTGTCCACTCTGCCTGAGCCCAGTGGAGCCAACTGCTGGCTGGGCAGATGGGTGGTTATAGCCCTGGAGATTCTGATGCATAGGTCCAGGGCAGGTTCTGGGCATCTGTGATGTTAGAAACCTTCTCAGGCGACTCCATGCCCAGCAGGAGAGTGGAGGGGTAAGGACTATGGAGTCAGACAGAGCTGGGGACTGAGCTTGACCCCACTAGTTAGTCTTGGATAATACTCCCTACGTCCTTGGACAGGTGTGATATTAAGTCGAAAAATGCATCTGACACACCCAGCCCAGAGCTTAGTGCATAGGCCTATTCCCTAAATGGTGGCAGTGGGGGTGACCTTTGAAGCTCAGGCTTGGCGAGGGCCCACTCCTCTGTCAGCCCCCGCCTTGCCTTCTTTGGACCAGGTGCTGACTGCCTTCAGGACTCAAGCCTCCTCTCCATGCCTTTTCAGTGCTTAGACACCCTCTTCCTTGCCCCCCCACCCCTATGTTGGAGGCCTAAATGGGGAGGGGTCTTCTCATTTTAGAGGTGAGGACAATGGGGGACAGAGAATTGGACACCGGTCCTCGGCCTTGCCCTGCTCCTTGGTCGGGTCCACAGCTACCTTCTTAACCAGCTTGTGCCTGAGCCCCAGGCCTCAGACCAAATGCTCAGCACATTTCTCCACCAAAAAGAGAGCTAAAGCGAAAGACTTGGCTCTGTCTTATCCATCTGATGACGATAAAAACAGCAGTGACGATGACATTACCCAGTGCCTGTGGGACGTGTACTAGGTACCAGGCACTGCTTTAAGTGCTTTTTGTGCCTTACCTTACTGTAGCTTTGTGACAGCCCTGAAGGAGGTACTGTTAGCAAACCCATTTCACAGGTCCGGCAAGTGAAAATTGCTAAGGGTCTTGCTTCCAAGTGTACCTTTCCCCAGTCTTGTTCTTTTAGTATGGATTTCGAGTCCCTTTTCATTAATGACCCATCGATGGTGACAAACGTGTATCCTGTGTCTCTCTCTGCAATCTGTAACTGCTGCGCAGCGGATGCTCCGTGCGCACATGAGTGTTGACTGTTGAGCGAATTGTATTTGCTGGTTTCCAGGGGACAGGGGAGAGGCTGGAGAGAGGGCGGCAGCTGTCCCGCCACCAGGAGAGCTGTTCTGACGCCAACCTGCCCACCATGTGGGCTTCCTGCTGCAGTCATCAGCTCCCCTTTGTCCCCCAGAGCCCAAAATAGCCGTCTGCAGTCAAGAGAGACAATGAGAAGTGAGGCACGTGGCTGGGCTAGAGGGCCGATGGGTGCAGGACAGTCAACCTTGGGGCTTCCGGCCTGGCTCTGTCTGTCCCGCCAGCTCCGGGCTTTTTATAGAGAGACTGCGTTAGGCGAGCCCAGTGAGTTTGTGCATATGGGCCTCATCTGACTGCAGCATGTGGACCCTTCGCAGAGGTGGCCTGAGGAGACGTGGCCCCTGGGCTGACCTGGGTTTGAATCTCCACGGCAGCTGACTTGCCCTGCCCACAGCCGCATCGCGTAATGGGAGCAGCCGGTCAGGGCAACTGAAAAAGGAAACGGGCTGTGCCCAACCCAGCTCTATTATTAAACTTTTCTCTAGCACTTTCTCCCCGCTCAGCCCTCTGCCACCATATTCGCAAGACTGTCCCCATGCCACCCCAAGGGGATGTGGCTGCCGTAGGCCGGTATAGGGAGGACAGGAGGGGTGCTGTTTGGGTTTCATAGAAGCACCCTTGGGATTTCCCTTTTTTTGGTGGCAGAAGGATGGGAATGACTAGTTTGCAGGAGGAACCTCTTGGGGCATCCAGCCCCATAACCCAGAAGTCGTGGAACCTCTCTCTTTAGGTTACCCTTGAGTTCAAGCAAACTACCATTTAGGTAAACGTGCTTAAGATGAAATCTTTGTGCAGCCAAATAAACGAACCCTTGAGGATATGGCGGTGTTGGGAAGTCTTAGCAATAGCGTGGGTCCAGAGAAGAGAGTCAGGTTCAGCAGACGTGTGGACCACATAGGAACAAAGCGGGATTTCCCCTTTGTATCTCTGAGGCACGGGCATCTGCTGTTTTTCGTTTCCTTGAACCGAAGGGCCATCTTTCTCTCGCTAGTTACATCCTTGCAGGCAGGGCTGTTAGTTGGTCACCCATCTCTCTCTCTCTCTCTCTTTTTTAACGTTTTTAGGTTTATTTTGAGTGTGTGTGTGTGTGTGTGTGTGTGTGTGTCAGTGTGGAGCCTGATGTGGAGCTTGAACTCACGAACTGCTAGATCATGACCTGAGCTGAAACCAAGAGTCGGACACTTAACCGACTGAGCCACCCAGGTGCCCCACCTCTTTTTTTTTTAAGAGCAAGTTGAGGTTTACAACAACATTGAGAGGAATGCACAGGGGTTTCCCGTGTACCCCCTGCCTCCCATACATGCCACAGCCTCCCCCATTATCAACGTCGTTGACCAGAGTGGTAAATTCTTTTTTTTTTTTTTTTTGTCAAGACTCGACCTATATTGACCCAGTGATCATCTAGAGTCCATAATTTATCTTGGGGTTCACTCTTGGCTGTGTGCATTCGGTGGGTTTGGGCAGACATATAATGTCCTGTATCCATCATTGTAGTATCATACAGAGCATTTTTGCTACCCTAAAAATCCTCTGTGCTCCACCTGTTCATCCCCCTGCCACCATTGATCTTTTTATTGTCTCCATAGTTTTGCCTTTTCCAGAATGTCATATGGTTGGAATCATGCAGTACGTATGGAACCATCCAGTGTGATTTCCGATTGGCTTCTTTCGCTTAGTGATATGCATCGAAGTCTCCTCTGTGTCTCTTCATGCATGGCTTGGTAGCTCGTTTCTCTTCAGCACTGAAAGCTATTCCATTGTCTGGATGGGCCACAGTTCATTATTCATTTACCACCTCTTTTACAGAAGGTGGGAGATGTGTACCCCGAACTAGACCCATTCCGCCCTCAAGGCTTATTTATGTGAGTGTCTCCACTCCCGCTTCTTTTGTGGTTTTGCCCTTGCTTCCCCTTGGCAGGGTGGTCAGGAGCCAGGGAGGTGATGAAGGAGTGAGAAGGAGGGAGGAGAACACTTGCGGGGGCGGGGTGGTGCGGCAGTTGATGGGGGCAGGACCGCCAGGCCTAGCAGTGAGCTAGTGAGAAGCCAGGGAGTCAAGCCCCATCCAGTAGGGGACCTGGAACTCCCCAGGGAGCTGTGCCGGAAGTGTAAGGACCCTGTTGAATGCAGCCCTCAGTGTCTCAGAGGAGATGGGGCAGGGCCACTCGGAACCTGGGGAGGCCCTCCCACAGGGGTCCAGCGTGGCCAAGTCCCTGAGGCCAAGGCCACAGGCCTGGTGCTCAGCACCTCGCTGTGACGGGAGGTGTCTGGTTCCCCACACAAGGCGAGTGGGTTATAAATAGTGGATGACGGGCTGCTGTAGCGTAATCGTCGATTTTGAGAGTGCCCTGGCTAGGGTTAGGAGGGATGGACGAGGTTAAATTCGGCCCTGTTGGCTGATTGGCATTTCTTGAGCGGGGTGCTAATCCCTTCAGGAGGTCAGATAAGCTCCCTAGCGGCGCCCCTGATCTTGACTTTGAGGCCAGGTTAACCCTTTCAGGGGGACTGCAGAGGAACCCCAAAGTCCTGACTGTTCCACATTGCCTAAAACAGAGTAGAGCTGGATTTTGATAAGGCCATCCCAGAGAGAGCTGCTTCCTGAAATACAGAATAGACTCTGCCCTGTGACCATCTCTCCAACCAGGCCATCCACACAGAGGCCTGTTCTGGGACAGCCCTGTGGTTAATGAGGACAGCAACTACTTCTCCCCTCTTGGGGAGCCTGGCTTCGCTGAGTATCTGCGGTGACTTGGGTGGAAGACGCCTAGTAGACAGCCTGTGTGTCAACGGCCCCCACAAGTCTGATGAGTTAGGAGACCCCTGCCACCAAATTTCCAATGACTCTCATAAGTAGAAGCACAAAACTCCCCTTCTGTAGTGCACTGGGCTTTGGGGGTTTCCTGTTCCCACCCAGTCGGCCAGAGGCACAATGCCTTACCCTATTTGCAGAGTAAGAGTAAGTTTCTGGCCCTTACCCACCCCCACCCCCCTGCCAGGGGACTCTGAGGGCAGAGGGTGGGCAGTTCTCTGCTGCCATCTACGGAGGTACTCGTTCCTTCCCCTTCACTTGCATGGGGTTCTGGCCCAGCTTTCTTCCCCAAGTCTGACCCGCTTCCCTCCCTGAGCCACGGGTGCCGCTCTATTTCCTTCTGTGATGGATAGGCCATGCTCATGGATTTCTTGGAACCTCCTCTTTCTGGGACTGTAAAACCTGGTCCCTGTGGAGTGTCATGGCCCCCAACGGGCCGTCTTCTGCTTTATGGCTGCTGTATCTGTGCAGCACTCGCTCCCCCATCACAGAGCCGTGGCGTCCAAGAACAACAGCAACTGCTTGTTCCATTATAAACTCAACTAGCTGAAACCCGCTGAGACACGGGGGGAATAAATTATCCCCAACAAGCTCTCCTGCTAAAAGCCAGGCCCCTCCACTGCTACCACCCGGCTCCCCTCTGCTGGCATCTCAGCAGGGTTTCTGGAGCCTGCCTGCTGGCTGTCCCCTTCCGATGCCCTTTCTACCTGCTGTGATGGCTTCTTTCTAACCACCACGTGTGACAAGTCAGGAGGCTTCGGGAAGAGGACTAATACTGCAGGTGCCCGGAAACAGAGAGGATTGGATTTTATTCTTCTGTTTCTTCATGCTCTTTACCCGAGAAAGATACCTCCGAAAGCACAGGATCTTAGCTGGTCTTGCAGGGTGACCCAGGAGAAGCAGGATCTTCCTTCTGGACAGGGGCTGTTTGGGTGATGATGAGTGAAATGGCTGACAACGGGTACACTGGGGATGAGCCTGTGGTCAGCTTGTGGAGGACCTTGACTGTTAGGCCAGAGGGTTTGGGCACCTCACACAGGCAGGGGCAGCCAGTGAGCCCCTGAACATAGAAATGACATGGTGTAAAAAAGCAGCCTTAGAATAATTGGGGCAGTGTTGAGAGAGATGCTGGGATGGTGATGGCAAGTATAGGGGGTCTCAAGGGCTGGTTGAGAGTTGAGCCATCTGCAGGTGCCGCATGCCACTCTCTTGGACTCAGTCTGCACCCTGGTGTCCCAGCCCGCAGGGTCAGGGGGTCAGGAAGGGAGAGCCTTGGCAAGATTCATTTTGCATCTGAGTGCTGCAGGCCCAGGACATGTTCTTTCCACCGGGGATATATTCTGGGGTTCACAATTTCCCTGGTGTTCTCTCTGCTGGGATGGGGGAGGAGAAGGCAGGCCCTCCACTCCTAGAGGGAGGGAGACCTCAGTGAGCATTTTTGGTCTGGGCAGGTACCTTGTCCTCTCCTTCAAGAAGTGACTAAGGGTGGAGGGAGCCTGATCCCTTCCCTGGCTTTTGAGCCGCTGTTTGGTTTTTGAGACCAAGGTGTCAGGCAAGTTGGTTCTTATCTTCCTTCTTCGCCCTCCCACTGAGGCTGCAAGCAGATGGGGTAACCCCAGATCCCAAGCATTTTTGGATAACCCCACGCCATGACCTTTGTCCTGGCGCCCCAGTGCCTGCTCCTTAGGGTCTGCAGACAGAGAATGATGGGTTTGTCCGGGAGCAGGCTTCCCCTGGTGACTCCGGCAGAGGTTCTGTGGCATCTGAATGCATCTGATCTCCGTGGGCAGTGTGGCGTGCTCTCCAGGAGCCTCACCAATCACTCCTCATTGCCTCTTGTCCTTTAGGCGAGATCCTGAGATAAGGTGGCTGATGCATGAGTGATGGTGACACATAGGCAGCCCAGTGCCTAGGGAGCAGGAAGATGGGACTCATTTAACTAGAAAGAGTGTGTGTGGTGGGGGGGGGGGGGCAGGGCGTGGCGCCTGCGTGGCTCAGTCGGTTAAGCATCCGACTTCAGCTCAGGTCATGATCTCATGGTCTGTGGGTTCGAGCCCTGCATCAGGCTCTGTGCTGACAGCTCATAGCCTGGAGCCTGCTTTGGAATATGTGTCTCCCTCTGTCTCTGCCCCTCCCCTGTTTGCGCTCTGTCTCTCTCTGTCTCTCAAAAAATAAATAAACGTTAAAAATTTAAAAAAAAAAGTGTGTGCGGTCTGAACCCCTAGAGTCCTTAGAAAAATAATTTTACGTGAGCATCCACTCTGTACAGGCACTATATTTACACAACCCTGTAAGTTCAGTGTTGTCTTCCTTTTGTAGGTGAGAAATTCAGGCCTGGAGACATTAAGTTGCTTTCCTAAGGTTGCATGGCCTCGGCAAAGATTTCAACTCACTCAAGTCCATTGACTTTCCAGCCTGTGTCCCATCTCGTTCTTGTTTGCCACAGCTTTCTACATCCTGTGGCCTTTTCTGTGTCCTGCCACTCCGTGTGCTGCTACTGCTCCCAGGATCTCGGGGGTGCCAAGAAGCTTAATCCATGTGTACAAAATGCTACTTCTGAGGAATGTTCTCAAGGACAGAGGATTTCCAAATCCTGGTCTCCTCCCTCCCTCTGTCCCTCCTGTCCGCAGATATTTACTGAACGTTTATCATGTGCCTGGCACAGTGCGGCACCCCAGAGATACATGGGGGGCAAGTCAGAGATCTCTTATCTCATAGAGCTCATACTCTAGTAGGGAAAACAGACAATAAAAACAAACACTTAAAGTAATAACAGCTTGCCACACAAGATGGGAAGGAAACAAGGGAAACTCGAAAGGTAAGAATAAACCAACCACATGACTACCTAAGGAAGAACATTCTGGACAAAGGAAATACCAAATGCAAAATAGTGTGGTGCGCCTTGGGAACTAACAGAGACCAGTGAGTGGAGCAGAGCACAGAGCAGGCAAGGAAGGCAGAGGCCGGATCACGTAGGGTCTTGTAGGCTGTGGGAAGGATTTGGAATCTGTTCTGCCCACGAGGGGGGACCTTGGAAATTTGAACAAGGACCATTCTGGCTGCTCTGTGGAGAATGGGTTATAGATGGGCAAGAGTGACTGCTGAGAAAGCAGAAGATGATCGCAGAGGTTCAAAGAAGGGATGGTAGCAGTGGTGATGGAGAGAAGTGGATGGACCAGAGGTGGAAATTGGGGGCAGAAGTGGCAGAACGTGGTGACGGATGGTGTGGGACACCAGGTAGGGCAAAGAGTCACTGGGGACTCTCAGGTTCCCTGTGACTTGGGCATCAGGATTTCTCCTGTGAACCTATTTTGTGAGAGATGCCTGTGAGACATTCAGATGGAGAGAACAAGAATGCGAGTGGCTGCATGAGTCTGGAGCCCAGAGAGGGGATGTCCTCTCCCGCCCCAGTGCTCAGGCAGAGCACTTGGAGATCCTGGGAGGTGCTCAGTGCTGCTGGACATGGTTCCTGGCATAGTTCGTGCCTACTAATGACTAAGGAGAGAAAGCAAGATGATTGCGTGAACGAGGCACACAAAGGAAGGCCGTTGGTAATCCCTGTGGTCATGTGCGTTGGGGTACGGATGGCAACGTAGCTGCATTTGACAGGACATTTCTGTGCTGCTGAAGAATTTGGGTGTATTTGGTTTTCATGGAGGTGGGGCTTGCTTGGCCGTTATGGTCCTGGACAGTGTAGGTGGAAGTACCCTTTCCCCCGGAGTACCAGCTGATAGCCGCACAGAGCAAATTGTACCACCTCCGTCCCATCCTGCTGGGAGCTTGCCTTTGTGAAAACATAGTTCCAACTTGAAAAGACACCTTTTGGGAGCCTACTGTATGCAAGGCACTGTAGGAGATGCAAAATGAGGTTGGCTTGGGCAAAGCCAACAAACAGTGAATATTTGCAGGGCAAAGTGTGTTAGGTACCGCGAGTTGTCAGGTGCTTCGAGTGCACAGACACGGAAGGGTGAGTGGAGGTCACGGACCCTTCATGGGAAGGATTGGCACTGCGGAGTGGTAGAGGGTGGAGGGAAGGGCATGGCTGGTGGGGGAGGAGCTAGAAAAGAGACAGGCCCACGGCGTGGGGTATATCACAGAGGGACGAGTACCTCGGATTGTAGGGGATAGTGGTGCACAAATAATGAAAAGATGACCCTGTAGGAGGTCTTGAATGGACGCCTTGCTGAGGAGTTCCAGCCATGTGGTGTGGGCTGCAGCAGCCTTCCAGGGGCTGGAACGTGAGGCACGATGGGCACCAGGCAGAGTGTGTAGATTGTGATGACAGAGAGGAGGTGGGGTGACCAACAGGGGCACCTCCCAGGATTCCGGCCAAAGGGGTGAGAGCAGATCTGGGCTGCGGGTGTGGAGGAGATGAGGTGGATGCAGGAGATTTGCAGGGATGTGGTCCAAGGATTTGAGATGGATGAGACACAGAAGGGTAGCAACGACAGTGGTAAACCTTTATGATGTTAGGCCGTGCTCTTGTTCTAAGAGCTTTACAAGCTTTGTTCTGTTTAATTTTCACAACCACTGTATATGGTGCACACTACATGGATTTTGTTTCGGAGACAGCTCCCTTCTCTCCATTTCACACACAAGGGGTCAGAGTCACAGAGGTCAGCCAGTCCAGTTACATTTGGTGAGGGGTAGAACTGGGATTCAGAAGCCTGTGCTCGTAACTGTGTGCCACAGCCTGTGCTCGTAACTGCTGGACACAGATCCATGTTGTTTTGTTTTTGTTTATTTTCAGAGGGAGGGAGAGAAGGAGGGGGAGGGGCAGAGAGAGAGAGAGAATCCCAAGCAGCCTCTGCGCTGTCAGCACGGAGCCTGATGTGGGGCTGGATCCCACGAACTGTGAGATCATGGTCTGAGCCAAAATCAAGAGTCAGATGCTTAACCAACCGAGCCCCTCAGGCGCCCCACAGGTCCAAGTTTAACTCTGGGATGGAAGAAGAGGTGAAGGACGCACATCCCCAAGGCAGGGATACGGGTGGAGAAGCACATTTGCAGGAGCCTAGGACAGATGCGCTGATTCAGCAGATGGTGGGCAGGCCATGGAAAAGAGGTACCATTGTTCTGTGAGAGCAAAGGGTCTCGGGCATTTGTGACCCGAGAGGCAGTGTAGGTGCCTGGTGCAGGTGCACGGTCCTCACCTGCGTCCAGTGTTTCCAGCGTTCAGTGTCATGCTCATGGACGAGACTGGTGAGTCCTAACGTGGACCAGCCCCCCACCCACAAGCGATTCTGGTGCTGGCTCAGCCCCGCTCCTCTCTGGGTCTGTGGTGACCTGCTTTCTGCAGAAGGGGTGGGATCTGTGGGGCTACCCTGGGGGCTTGCTTTTGCAAAGAGGTCAGAATTTTCCTGACGTGAAGCCAGGCTCTGGCTCCCCTGAGCAGCTGTTGCCACGGACGTTAAAGGTTCTGTCTTCCAGTGATTTTTTTTTTAAAGTATCTTCTGCTTTTGCCAAATGAATGGAAGCAGCACCTGTCCCTCTTATTTTGAGGGTGTCTCTTTAGTGGGTGCCCCTGGAGGCAGCACCCTAAGCCTCTCCACTTACAGTGTTATTTTTTCTATTTCTTTTGACTCCTGTGTCAGCCTGTATCTCAAAAAACACTCTTTTGAGAGCTTAAGGGAAATGTGGAACCGCAAAGTGCAAGTGCCTGCATTCTGCTGTGTCCTCACCCCTCTCTGGCTACTGCTCTCTCGCTCGCTCGTTCTCTTTTTTCTGTTGAATAAGCAAAAGCAAGAGCAAATTTATTCCTTGGGATCTCTATGAAAATGCGTAGTAATTGTTTCTTTTTGCTGTTGTCAATATGTTTCTTTTCCACTGGCTGAATGTTGTTCTCAGCACCCCATGCCAACTCACAGTTTCACATGTAGGTTATTTTCCCTCTGTTTGCTCTTTATAAAATGGCATCATTTGCCCCCTCCAGGTCTTGGTGGAGGGAGTGCTTCTGTATGTGTGTGCGTGTGTGTGTGTGTATCTGTGTGTGTGTACACACGTGTGTGTGTGTTGTGTGCACACGCGCACGTGTGTGGCAGGGGTGGGAGAGAGGAGGGAGGGCCCACTGGGATCTGCTTTAGAACCAGGCCTCCCCGCAGCCCAGACTTGATCAAAGCCCTCACATTACTCTGCTCCTTCCAGGTATGGGAAGCGCCTGAGCTCAGAAGTAATCGATTCTGATTTATGTCCAGGTTGGGGTATAATTAGCAGTCTTGATTTAATGTCAGTGTGGCCTGGAACTTTGCCACCTCCTCCCACTGTTCGGGGGTATATGTACATGGCGGGTTCCTGAGGCAGGGTGCTGAATGGGCATCCGACTGGGCCCTTGACTGGGGGACCCTAGCCAGAGCAGGTCTCTCCCAGGGTCGTCCGTTTCCTCAACTGGGGGTTTAGATCATGGGGTGAGCGTAAATCACATACCACTTCTCAGGCGCAGCTCAGGGCCTGGCACTCTCCCTCCCTTGGCCCCTTCCCCCGGAATGTGGACGGAATGTGCAGTCATCGTCCCTAAGTCACACAGCTAGAGTGAGGGTTGAGCAGAAGTGAAATCCCAGGATCTTAGGGCTGGAAGGGGTTTGGGATATTATCAAGTCCAACCTTTTGTGTTATGAGTGAGGGAGCTGAGAGGCTCCAGGGAGGAATCCACCTGCTGGAGGTTCGCAGCCCTTAGCAGCACGGTGGCATGTGCCGTGTGGTCGGGTTCGTCACCCCGCTTGGTCTAAAGGCTCACCTGTCGACTGACCCATAAGCCTAGGCAGAGCCATGCACCTCTCTGTGTGTGGTGCTGGACAGACAGCTGGCCCGTCTCCCGCCATATGCTTGGCCTGTTTAAGAGCATCAGGGACAGAAGGGGGTTGTGTACCAGGTCTGGGGAGGCACTCCTGTTGGGGTCGAAAACTTGCCTTGCTTCCGTGTTCCCACGTCTCTGCTTCACTTGAGCTCATTCTGTCCATACCTGGCTGTTGATAAACGAGGACCTCTCTGTGCCCAACACTGAGCTCGTTGCCAGGGAGATGCACAAAGAGGTGGGGTGGCGGGAGACGCCTGCCTGTGCCGCCGCTGTGGGTGGGAACACACACCTGGCAGAGGTCAGCACTGGCAAATGGGAGAAGGTCCTAAGGCTGATGGGTTGTCAGACCGTCGAGCCACTGCAGGATGCTAGGTGTGGTCCCGGTGGGGTTGGCCAGCGTGGAGGAGGACGTGGGCATCAGCTGAGCCTCGAAGGCCCTGGGTTGGATAGAGAAAGATGAAAAGAGGAAGACTTCCTGGGTAGGGGAAGATGCTGTGAGCAAGGCGTGGAGGTAGATGTGTGCAAGGTGAGTTTGAGGGACCTAGCGGTTCACGAGGAGGCGTGGGGAAGCTCTGCGAGAACGATGTTTTTCCTTTCGGAGGTGGCTCTCTACTGCTAGTGATGGGGCAGGCCAGCACCTGATTAGATTTAGCTTGTCTAACGCAGTGACTTAGATCATTATTTTGGTTCAGAGCATTGCTGAGAACCTGACTTGACTTGTGACGGACACTTGCGTACCCGCCCCGAGTATGGAATGGGCCCCGAGAGAGGCACGGTGACTTCCCTTGTCTCCCCCTCTCTGAGAAGTCTGGGTCAAATGGGGCCCTTGGGATCTGGGGAGAGGAGGCCGTGAGCCCGAGTCTTGCTTTGGATTTACTTTGGTCCCTTCTGGGTCACAGAGCGACTTCTCGCCCGCCTGCCTGCCCGCCTCAGCCCGCCCCCTCTTGAGCTGGCTTTCCGCTTATCTTAATTTATTGATGAAAACTTGTTTTACGGTCCAGAGCACAGACAGCAGCAGCTCTCTGCCAAAAGAAAGCAGCTCACACATCGGGAAAGGGAGCTGCCTCCCGGAGATGGGTGGCTGGGGAGCAGCAGGACGGCAGGGTGAGTAAAGCTTGTCTGGGCAGACGTGCTGTGCTGTTTTGGAGGAGGACGGCCCACGAAGGCCGGCCAGGGGTGGGGCTGGGGCCTGGGGACAGCAGGGCTGCAGCCTGGGCAGGACTCTCCACCTCTCTCCGCCGCTGGCTTCTGGCTTACAGCTGCTCCGCCTGGTCTCGGTAACCTGGGTGAATGGGGACTGCAGCCCATAAATACTAATCATGACTCCCGTTTATAGCTTTGTACGTGGCACGCTAGGAAGTTTATTTTCATGAATCTCATTTCATCCCAGCTACGACTTCATGGTAGGTACCACAAATCCCCCATTTAAAAACAAGCAGTGGGAACGTTGTTTTCAGAGACTCCTCCCACTACCCCCGGTCTGATAGTAGGTGAGGGCACTGAGAATTTGAACCCAGTCTACCTGGTTCCAAGGCCAGAGTTGTGCACAGCCCTCCCTGACCCGACACTCAACACTGGCCGGTGTGGTTCTACATTGTGGCTGGTTTTTATCACCTTGACTTGCTGGTCCAGCTGGCTTGGTTGTTCCCAGGGCAGTGACCCATCTCTGGCTCGTATGTGGCCGTGGCCAGTGCGGTGTCCAGCTCAGGGCAGAGACCTTGGAGGCACCTGGTGAGAGACTGATGTGTAAGCCTCAATAAGCAGGTTATCAGGCCCTCCGTGTTTTTCCTGTCTAAAAAGTGGACAGCCTTTGAATCGCTACTATGTGGTATCATGAAGCTCTGTTTCCTGGTGGGTCAGGCCAAGATGCTCCTTGTATCCCTGTGTATCACGCAGCTTGGTTCCAGGCACTGTGTGATAGGAGGGCTTGACTCCTGTGGGCCACAATGTCCTCATCTATGAAGTGGGGTAACAACTCCTCCCAAGGCTGTTGGGGCTGTGTGTCCCCTTCAGCACCCCCTTGCCACCTGCCTTGACTCAGATTGGGCTAGAAACTTGTTGAAAAGCTTTCATAAAATGAGGTCTTGGATTTTTCTTAGGTCTGTAGGAGGCACAGAGAGGTTTCAGTCATAGGAATCCGAGTCACATCACACTGAATTACGATCCCAGGCCTGCCAACCCCATGTGTGAGTTTAGACAAGATACTTAATCGCTGATCCTTAGTTTTCCCATATGCGAATTTGGTGGGGAGGGAAATAATAGTAACTACCTTGTATGGTTTTGGGGGAGAGAGGTTGACACGGCACCTGGCAATGTAATATGGGGTCAATAAATGCTAGCATTCTCATAGGTACTATTACTGTCTTCATCACCATCGTCACCCTGGACGCCACCCTGTCACCACTGCCATTATCCACCGTCACTGCCTTTTCTCTTCCTGCCCTCCCAGTGCACAAGTAGGCTTCCAGGCCACAGAGCCTCGCTCACACACAGCACTGCAACCAGCCTTCCTTTCTCCAGATAGACATGTCTAGGGGACGACGGCTTATTTGGGATGACCTAGGTCTGAGCAGTGGGGCACAGTGGGTCAGAACATGGTTTCTGGAGTCAGCTTTCCTGGGTTCCTTCACCACTTAGCCTCTCTGTGCCTTTATTGTTTTGTCTGTAAAATGGGGAGAGTAAATATAGCATCCCTGCTCCCTGCCACTGGGTTGAAAGGGTTAAACGAGGCAGGAGAGACCAGGCAGTTGGGACTGTGCTGGCTCATGGTCAGTGCTCATGAGTGCTTATGCTCTGCTGGCTGCAGTGGCACAGTATCAAAGAGTTAATGCAGGGAGGTCGGGGCGGGGGCAGGGGTGAGGCGTAAGGCACTGCTCCCCTGCAAATGAGCTCTCTGACCTTGGACAGGCAGCTGTCAGCAGAGTCACCTGAATTGTGTGCACGTGTGGAATAATAGTAGGGTGGGCTGTGGTCTCCTGTTCTGCCAGGAGGACAAAGAGGTAGGCAGGGCTTGGCACAGAGTGGGGAGGGGTCTCCGGTGGTCACTTAGGTTGCTGCGCTGACACCATCTCTGGCAGAGGGACCCGACTGTCACCAGCCCATGTCTCCCACAAAGCGTGTCAGAAATGCCAAATCCTGGCCTGGGTGGACACGGCTCCCATCTGGCAGTGTAAATAATCAGGCTGTGGGCACAGGATCCCTGGAGAGAAGACCAGTCATGTGTCGGCCACGTCCCAGGGTTACAGCGGAAGTGTATGTGGATGGCTGTCCTGGGGCCACAGATGGACCTGGTTGTCAGCCACGATCTTTCCGGATATCTGTATGTGTAATTATAGAGTGTTATTTGCTGAACTTGAGCTGTAGAAGATTATTAAAAGGGCGTCCATTAGTGATGGGCAGAATGGATGAGCCTCGCTGCGTGAGAGGCCCCAGTAATGGACATGTTTCCACTGTGTGGCTTTTCTTCACCTCTGGTGGGGGTGGGGGCACTTTCCTTAGACAGGAGAACGGTCCCCGCCCCCTTCCCCGTTCTCCAGGATGAGTTATAGTCTCATTTGAGCTCTTTGCCAGAAAGATGTGATAGGAATTCAAGGGATCCTTGTCCTGCTCCCCTGCCTTTTCCAAGGAGTTTGAATAATAGCCCAGCACCTTGTGCGATATTTATATTCCAAGGAACACAAAGTGCTCGGCAGGTGTAATCCTATTCATCCTCTCTGCATCTCCAAGTGCTGGGGAGCTGGTTTCTCTCCCTGTCTTAGCGGAGCATCGTCTCTAAAGGCCAGGTGGCTGGCCAGAGCTGCACAGCACATCACAGTCCCCGAGCCTACTGTCCCGAGAGCCAGGCTGCTGGCCGCTCTGCCTTCTCAGAGAAGCCCAGGTGGCCACCGCTATCACTGTGATCCTTGAAGGCTGGTTTCCTGAGCCCATTCCTGCCTCCCACGGCAACCTGGCTTCACGTACTTCTCCACACTTTGATGCTGTCAGAAGGGCCTTTCTCCCCAGAGGCATAAGATAAAGCAAATGCAGGAAGGAGAAAATATGCTGGTGATTGGAAAATCCTTTCTCCAGACTCCTCTAACGAGCTACTCAGAGTCCTTGGCGCCTTCCCTCCCAATTTACAGCAACCTTGGGAGTTAAGGCCGTGTCTCCTACTGTGGTCCCAGGCTGTGTCCCCCGAGGGTCCCCTCCAGGCCCGGGAGCTCAGGCAGTCATGGCTCTGGGGGTGCAGGAAAGGAGAGCTACATGTACGATCCCCGCCCCAGCATAGACAGCACCCTTCTGACACTGGCACCCTGACTGAGTGTGTTACTGGGTGTGGGTGGCCTCAGGCTCCAAGCTGCTTCCTACTGAGTGTTGACAAGTTCCGGAGTTTGGGAAAAAGACATGTCCAAGGGTCATTCTCCACCCCCCCTCCCCCCACCGCCCCAATGTCCCAGCCAAGGGCACCCTGCCAGCTAGCTCAGGGAACAGAGCCTCTAGAGGGGGCCGGGGACAGAGGACTGTTAGCCTCCCTCTTGTGCATGCCCCTGTCCCTTCAGCCTTTAGCCTGCTTCCTTTTGTGTGCTCCCAGAGAGGGGCATGAAACACCTGCGTGGTCTCTGTGCAAAATCTGTCCGTGTCCTTGAGCAGAATCTCGCTGTCAGGGCCTCCAGCTCCCGTTGCCAGCAATGAGCGGGAGCCGGGTGGGCTGGGGTCAGCTTGGGAAACGTTGGCTACAAGTACTCCTGAGTGTCCCTTCCCCCCAGCACCCCCGTCTCTGCGCTCCATCTGCCCAGGGAGGGCTGCACTGGAGGTGGGAATCGATGTTTATGGACTGGTGAGTGATCACTCCTGCTTTACAAGGCTGGCGGCGGTTTGTGTCATCCACCGCTCTCTGGCATCACAGCCACACATCGTTCCGTGGCCCTTCTGGGGGCTGTTCCTCAGGCTTCCTTCTGGCCGCCTCAGGGCCACTTTGGACTCTCTGAGGGGGTTCTGGGCTTGTCTCTACATCCTTTTTCATCCCCCTCTCCCCCCACTCAGTTTGAGAAGGCAGAGAAGTGCTAGCACCTGAGAAAGTTGATCTGGGACCTGCCGTCAGATTAGAGGCGTCCAGAGGGCTCAGGGGCTGGGGTGCAGGTGGAGGTGGGGGAGGTGAGCCACGGTGCTCTGCAAGCCTTTCTCCCAGACAGAGGAGTGGTTGCAGAAGACCGGAGTTTAAAGGGGCTGTGTTGGGGGAGCACCAGGTGGATACATCCCCTTCCCTCCCATTTCTAGCCCCTGCCCTTTGCTCTCTAGACATCAGCTGTATCAGGGACTAGGCCTGCTCTCAGCACCCTCTGGAGCCTTTGGAGCCTGGGGACAGACGCAGCCTCTCCCTGCCCCTAGGGCTGGTCACCCTGGAGTCCCACAGATGCCTTCGTTCGAGTGAGCCCCTGGGCAGGGCACATGCCCTCTGTGCTGAGGTCCAGCCAGGAAGTCCAAACACATGGGCAGTGCTTCAGCGAAGCCAGCCTCCTCCCCTGCTGGGGTTGGAGGACCCCAAGCCCTATGTGCAGCCGGCTGGGGGCCAGGACTGCTGGTGACTGCATCTTTGCCTGCACCCCTGGAAGGGTGGCCAGGGGCTGTCCTCAAAGTCTCCAGTGAGGTCTCCCTCATCACGGACTCTTTCATCATCATGTACATCTTAGGGTTCGAGGGCACAAGAGGTATTATGACAGGACCCGTGGCCACTCTGACCTGATGGGGGGGGCGTTCTGGTGAGTTGTCCCCAGAAAACCCCCTAACAAGGGGTTACCACGGTCTCAGTGTCTCCACAAAGTTCTCTGGAGAGAAGTGGACTCTTGAAACATATAATTTAAGAGGTCTGTCAGCCTCTGAGTCTTGCAGCAAAACCAAACACAGCATCCCTGAAGCTTGGCCAGGTTTAAATGCTCTCTCCTAGAACCATCTGAGAAAATAACCTCATTCTGTGATAATCAAAATGTAACTGGGTTCTAGATATGCAAATGCTTTATGTAATGTTTATTTGGAGGAGAATTCGGCTCAGAAATATGAGTGTGATCTCCCTGTCACCTATGTAAGCTGGTGATATTGGGGGCTGCGAGGTGAAGATGTGAAGAAATTGGAGGCTTTGAGAGAAAAGTGTGGGGTCAAAAAAAGAATGACCGATGAGTCCTGCTGTTTCACCTTAAATTATGCACAAGCTCTATGTGAGCCAAAACCATGGGGGGCTGCCTGCCAAGCCAGTGGGGGTTTCGGCTGGATTACTAGAAGTATAGGACTCAGAATGTAGGAGGTGAGAGGGGTATCTTTGTACTCTGTGCTATCCCCTCAGTAGCTGGAATCTGATTTTGAGTGTGGGACAGGGATGAGCAGTGGAGGGTGACTCAGAGGCAAAGCTGTAAAAGCCCTTGAATAGACCAGAAGACTTGGGAAAGGACCGTGAGATACAGGCCTTCCAATATTTAAAAGCCTGCCACACTTGTTCTTGGTGGCTGCTTAGGCAAAGCTAGGACTGATGCATGTGCGTGTCAGCCACAAGGAAGTGCGTTCTTGAGTTAATAAGAAAGAATTCTTGAGGACCCAGAATTGGACAAAGACAGAATGGCGTGTACTGACTATTGATGGATGTTGAACGCCACGACCCTGGGGTGCTCAGGCGGGGGCTGGTCTGTGGGGACCAGGGACAGCCTCACAAAGGAGACTTCTCGCTGAGTGGCCACTTCCCCTCTGCGCTCTGATCCTCCTGCCTGCCGGGTGACTTTGGCAAAGACATTGTCTGGCTCCCTCCCTTCCCCCCCTTTATGGCTGTGACACTGAATGAGCTGCAGGCCCCTTGGAGCGGCCCCACTCCTGGTGCTGATGTCCTGTCCCTTTTCCCTGTGATGCAGTTCTTGGCAGGACGGCTTCTCCTAGGACCAGGCAGGACCATTACTAGCTGCACGTCGGGCTGTGAAATTAAAGTCATTTTGGTTTTCTTTTTTATTCTCCACATCCACTAATTTATTAAATGCCATTAAACGCTGCACTTGGCCCTGGCTCATAGAGAGCACTGGGGAGTGTTGAGACCTAGTGTTTGGAAAGCTCCTGCAAAGCAGAGGGGATGAGGCTGGCAGGGGGCAGGGGGGGTTGGGGGGGGGTTCTGCAGAGACACATGAGGCTGTGAGGGGCAGACAAACAGATGACTCACACAGGCAAATAAGGGGTTCAGGGGGCTGAGTTGGGAGTAACTTGGGGCACTTGGGGGTTCTAGGAACAGGGACAAGGGGATGTGTGGGGGGCTTCTTATTCAGGTGGGTCTGTGTGTCTGGTTCTGGTCCTGTTTCCAGGCTGTGGCCTTCTCAGGCCTTCCTACCCGCATCCATCCATCCATCCATCCATCCATCCATCCATCCATCCATCCAGCTAATGTTTATGAAGTATCCCAGGCGTGTTCTGGGCCCTCCCAGAGGAAGAATGGAGGAGAGTGAGCCTGACTCCCAAAGTGCTGGTGTTTCGTTGCGGGGGGCGGGTAACAAGTTGGTACAGAAGGCTGGGCAGGTCCCCGATGTGCTGCTCTGGGCCCAGCCCTGGCACAGGAGGTCACCCCCAGAGAAGGCCACCCCTGCACGGGGCAGAGACGGTTGGCAGCTAGGAGGGGACACAGGGAGTGGCTGTCCTGTGCTCTGAGTCAGGGGTAGAAGCTAAGGAGGGAGGTTGGATTGAAGGGGAAATCACAGGACTCCCCACCCCAGAGAAATGGGATGCCTGCATGAAAAATACATAAGGACACAAGGCAGAAACATATATTGAAACTACAAATCAATAAGATTCAAACTGAAGATGAAGAAAAATGCCACGGGGATATTCAGCTAATTACAACAGGCTTCATAACTGAAGTAAGTCTGGAGTGCTTGTTCACTATATGGCTGTGGCCTGGCTGGGCCTCAGTTTACTGGCTGTGCATCAGGCCGATGGGCCCAAGGGTGACCAGGAAGACCCTGAGATGGTCCCCTGAAAGGGCCTGCACTTTCTCCCTCTGCAGAGTCCGTGAAGGGCCTTAGGAGAGCCCCATAGGAGGGACACCCCAAGGCATTGCCAAGGGTAAAGCACTGTTCTAGGCTCTGGGGATTTAGCAGTGAACAAAACAGACCCAAATCCCTGCCCTCACAGAGATCCAGGCCACAGGCAAGCGCAAGGATAGGAACTTGTTTTCTCACATTTGGACGTGGATTTATTTGGAGCGCTGAACTGAGAATATTTAGAAATGCCCTCGGTTGGGGGAGGGGGCAGGGAGCAGGAGGGCTTGCTATTCAGGGTGGTCACTGGATCCCCCCCTGCTTGGCGAGGGTTGATGACCAGGTCTGTCTGGCTGGTGACCTCAGGTTGGTTGGTGCTGACTTGGCTAGATTTTGGTTCCCTGAGTCCTTGGAGTCTCTTCCTGCCCTGGGTTTGACTGTAGCTCGGTCATCTTAGCTGAGACGGTCCTTTGCTTTGGGAAGGGAATCTTCCTGAATGCCACCAGCTAAGTTCTCTGGCACTGCACACCTTGTCTCCTTCCTGTGCTGGGCACCGTCCACATGGGGCAGTGCTCCTCCCCACCCCCACCCCCCCATGCCTGCCACTCCCTCCCCTGCCTGCCGCTCCCTCCCCTGCCCCTTGCTCTGGCTTCCTGTCTGTCTTCTTGCCTTCCTGCCCAGCAAACCTTTTCTGCTGTCATCCCCTCCCTCCTGCCCATTGCCATGCACCAGACATTGACCTCTCCCTGTTCCTGCCCTGGTTCTCACCAGCTCCCCGGATAGAGTCTGGCCAGCTCTCCACTCCTCCCACATTTTACTGTCCCTTTCAGAACTAGGACGCTGCCCCACTCTTGGAGGGAATACACTGGGTTCTTTCTGTGATGGCTGTTTCCTGGAGGTGATTGCCAGAGGGTGGACCCCTGGCATGGGGAAGGGGCTAGGGCAGGGTTTCTTGACCTCTATCCACATTTCTGGCTGGGTAGTTCTTTGTGGTGGGAGACTGTCCTATGCATTATAGGTTGTTTGGCAGTAACCCTGGCCTCTACTCACACAGCAGTAGGAGCCCCACACTCCAAGTTGTGATGGCCACAAGTGTCCCCAGATGTTGCCAGGTGTCTGCAGGGGGGCAACATCACTCTGGGTTGAGAACCACCGGGTAGGGACATGAGAGCATCATGTTTCAGGCTTGGCTAAGCCCGTGCTGGCAGGGACCTGAAAAATTCTCTAGTCCAAATCCTACATTTTAAAGGAAATTGGGCCTCAGAGAGCTAAAGAATTGTAAGGTCACACAGGGGAGCAGCATGATGAAAGCAGCATCTTAGAAAAAGGATTCAGGCAGCTCTATGTCGGCTGGGCTGAAAAACAGGCCAGAGGCAGGCAGGGGAGCAAGGCTGGGACCGGGCTTGAGGCAGGGGCTAAGGCAGTGCCTTTTACTGGTCGGCCCAGGCTCGGCATGCACTGGCCGGTCTCCTGGCGTCAGGTACAGAGGGGCTCCACACCAAAGGCGGGCCAGGGAGCCAGGTCTGGGTCCAGCCTGGCAGTGCCGTGGCCTTGCTGTCCTAATCTGTAAACTCAGGGCCTGATTGGTCATGTTTTCTTCCCACCTGGAGGCTCTTGTCCCTGAGTGCACTGAGATCCCACAAGGCCTCATTCACTGAGCTAGCCCCCTTCACCCCAGGGCTTAAGTACACGCTGTGTGTGGGGACTGCCCCACCTGGAGGCAGCAGGTCTCACCTGGGGTCTAGCCTGGGGCGTGGTGGGACCTCAGACAGGAAGTGGGAAAGGAAGCACGCATGGGGACAGAGCCACAGTGCTGTTCTCTTACCGTGGTAGAGGGAGGCTGCTGGGTGGGACTTTGGGAAGCTTGCCGACCAACTCAGAGAATATGAAGCAAGATCATAGAACCATTTTGAGAGGGATGACCAGGTCCTGGGAATTTCTGAACTGTTGAGGTTTTCCCAGAGAGGGGCTCCTGGACCTCCTGGCAGTTCTCCCCAGGAGGGAGATAGAGAAAAGAGGTAGAGAGGGCCCCCGCCAGGCCCATGCCCAGTGGGCACTGGCTTCCAGAAAAAGCTGCACTGTGACTGAGGAGGGTCTTGGGGGCCCTGGTGTCCCCAATGCAGGGTGGTAACGGCATCTTGCCGCTCCGGGGGTCCCACAGCCAGGTCTCTTTAACAACAGGCTCCTCTACCTGCAGTGAGTGACCTGGCAGCCACGGGGTTTCCTCTCAATCATTCCAGGCTCTGGCTTTTAGAGCCATAAATCTTCAGCATGAAGATCATGAATTTCCATGGTATGATTAATGAAAGAAAAATTGAGACGGCAGTATAGGAACTGACCAGATTGAAAAAAAGTCAGTACGAGAAGTTGGATGGAAGTTTCAGAGCTTCTGACCCAGCCTGGAGAGCCACCTAGTGGTTACAGGGGTGGTGGCAACCATCCCCCCCCTGCAAAGCTTGGCGGGTACCCCATTGGCTGGGTGTTCTAGGCCTGAGTGTGCCCATACCTGGGGAGCCTTGATGTAGTTCCACTGGGACTGCTCCCAGGTGCAGGAGGTGCAGGACCACTCCATGGTGTGGGGGACCCGGGAACCTGCTCCACTTCCTCCTGTTCCTCCCCGGCTCCTTAAACCATCTCTGGCTTAATAATACATGGGAATGCCTGCACTTCTTCCATCATGCCCTATCTGGGTCACCTTTCTGGTTCCTCATTTATGAAAATCCTACTCATCTTTTAAATCCCAGCAAGTCCTGTCAATCCTACCTTACAGATAAACCTCCTTGTACCGCTGTTCACCACTCTTCCAGAGCCACCTGGTGTAGGTCACCCCCAGCTCTTGCCTGATCCCTGCCGTGGCCTCCTGATTGCGCCCTGGGCTTCCCCCTTTGCTCTCTGGTGGTCTTCTCTGAGCAGCAGTCTCAGAGATCTATTGGAAATATAAACCATGTCACTCTCCAGGCCTAGGGGCATCCCACCCTGGTTTTCTTAAGTGATGCCTGCAAGGTCTTGTCTCATCTGACCCCTGCCACCCCACCTACTGGTCCCCCACCACTGTCACCTCCTCCACTCTGTTGCAGCCACCTGGGAAGCTTGCTTCTCCCTGGGCTGGCCAGGCTCAGTCCTACCTCAGGGCTTCTGCACCTGCTGTTCCCTCTATCCAAAACATCCTTCCACCACTTCCCCTCTTTATTTGGGTCCCTACTCAGATGCCACCATCCCTGACCACTCTGTCCCCTGAAACTTTCTAACTCGTGGCCATCCTCATTTTCCTTCACAGCACGTACCATCACCTGAGATTCTATCACTTGTTTGCTTATGTAGCATCCGTGTGCTCTGTAAGAATAGCCTGTTCGTGAGTGAGGCAGGGAGGGGCGGGGAGGGGGGGTTGCCTGTGCTGCTACCACCTCCACCCCAGCACTCAGAACGGGCCCTGGCACTTACTACATGGGTGCTCTGTTTGGGTTTGTGGACTGCATGAGGGAAGAAAATGCCACCCCTGAGGGGCAGCCTGTGCCTCTCCCCCTCAACCTCCAGGCATGCATGTGAGAACTGCTCTCCCCCTACTCGTGAGCCGCCTTGTCTTTGCTGGGCCATCTGTGTCTCCCCTCGGAAGCCGGAGCAGCTCGAGAGCGGGGATGTGCTTGGTTCCTGGGGTCATGGCACAGCCCCGGGCACATGGGAGCTGCTCAGCAAATGCCTTTCGGAGACCAGCACCTGGTCATGGCCATGCACTTCACATGCTTTCTTCCATTTAAATTCTCCCAACAGTCCAGAAGGTGAAGGCAGGTGGTGTCATTCTCATTGGGCATAAAAGGAGTTTGCAAGGTCGCACTACCAGGAAAAGCTGGAGCCGGGTGTCAGATCCACATCTGTACCTCCTGAGCCCTTACGTGTATGCTTTTGCCCTGCGTGGAATGTTGTGGTCCCCCACCTGCCCCAGGTCCAGCCGTGCTCTAGAGACTGCCTCCTCCAACTGACATCTTGGGCCAGGACAGTGGTTGCCTCCTCTGAGAACTCCTGAACTATTTATTTGGCACCAGTGTATACTGCGTGGGGTCGATGCTGCTTTTTTATTGTTCCTGTCTATGCAGCACAGAGGTCCCAGGAAGGCAGGTCTCGAAAGTGGCTGTGGCTCTTCTGGCACAGGATGCCGCAGCCTTCGGTACTCAATAAATATCGGTTGACAGATTGATTGGCTCCTCAGACTCCGCATATTTCCTCAGAGCTGCCGGAGGGAGCGGGGTGAGTGTCAGCTATACGGAGCATAAAATAAGGCAGCTGTGGAGACCCACAGCCAGTGAAACCCAAGCGTCCCCAGGTGAAGCGGTGGCGTCGCGGGCCCAGGGGGGCCGTGGAGGAGAGTCGGTTTTCAGGGCCAGAGCGCGGGCTGCTGGCTCACATGGATGGAAGGCGAAGGCAGTGATGGATTCTCATGGCCTGCACGTCGGCCAGCCCGTTGAGTTCCTTTCACCTTCCATCTGTGGGAAATTTGTTCTTCAGGCTCCTGAGAATAGTGGGCAAATGGCCCTGCTGGACAGGGCAGGAAAACGTGGTCGCCGGAAGGCCTGGCCCTGAGAAACCGGACTCAGAGAGTCTTCCTGGCCCCAGAGACGAGTCTTGACTCACCTTCCCTGGGCACCGCGCTCCTCCTCCCGGACTCCTTCCTGAATGCCAGGGCCTCTCCACTGACAAGTGGGGTAACCACAGCCACTCATGTGTGTCTGGGACCGTCAGTGTTTGTTACAGGATTTTGCCTGTGTCGTTTAAAATTTGATCCTCACAGTGACCCTAGGAGGTTTGTGAAGCTGGCAGGGTGCCATTTGCCAGATGCGGAGACTGAGACGTGGAGAGACTGAGGGTTTGTCTGGGCCTCAGAGCCGACACGATTAAGGCCCATGGCCCTATCTGACCTATAGCCCCATTCTCCCCCTTTCCCAGTCTCAGAGTTGGAGGTGGGGACATGCAGCCTTTTGGGTTCCGTGGAGATGAACACAAAACGGTGCTGATCTAATGG
Organism: Panthera tigris; assembly: GCF_018350195.1. Classification (NCBI taxonomy): domain Eukaryota; kingdom Metazoa; phylum Chordata; class Mammalia; order Carnivora; family Felidae; genus Panthera; species Panthera tigris. The sequence goes on from NC_056666.1 coordinate 37,952,601, forward strand.
CTTTCTTTTCTCTCCAGCTCTGTGGCTGTGGGCTGCTCGGAGTGGGCATTTGGCTATCTGTGTCCCAAGGCAACTTTGCCACCTTCTCCCCCAGCTTCCCCTCGCTGTCTGCAGCCAACCTTGTCATCGCCATAGGCACCATTGTCATGGTGACAGGCTTCCTCGGCTGCCTGGGGGCCATCAAGGAAAACAAGTGCCTCCTTCTCAGTGTAAGTGAACTCCATACCCGCAGCCCTCTGAACTCCCTGCATCCGGGTCACGGAGACAGGCAAGGCCTGAGACAACCGCCAGCCTATTAGATGCCCGACAGAAACTGCTTCTAGGATGTTCTCTGCCCGATCACACCCCTCTTCCTCACGATCGCGTATCCCGACCCTAGTTGTCCCTTCCACTCCTTGATTGGCTGTCTCCTTCATCTGCCTCCCTTAGCTATCAGAGACTCCTCAGGAGCCGTAGCTGGCCTCTCCCATACTTGGGAAGCCCTGTCTAGGTGCTTCCTGTCCCCAGCTCCCCTAGCCCTTGTGTGCACCCCATCCCTGGCCGTGACCACCACCATGTGCCCACACCGACACTCTCTCTGCAGTTTTTCATCGTCCTGTTGATCATCCTCCTAGCAGAGTTGATCTTGCTCATCCTCTTCTTTGTCTACATGGACAAGGTAGGCCTTACAGGAAGGGAGGGGCATGTGGGGTGGCAGTGGGCTGGGGTCAGGACAAGCCAGAGGAGAAGCGTGGACAGAGAGTACCTATGAGGAAGGGAGGAAGGAGAATGGCAGCAGGAGAGCTGGGAGAGGTCCAGATGAAAGGCTTTTGGTAGGGGGGAGCATGGGGAAGGTGACTTTGAGGGGAGTGTGAGGGGTTTATTACCTGTGTAGTCTTAGGAATCCTCTGGCATTAGTGAGCTCCCCATCACCGGGAGCATTCAAGCATAGTTGTGTGGAGCACTCGGAGAAGGGACTCAGGGGCCTGCCCTCTACCCGACAGGTAAATGAGAACGCCAAGAAGGACCTGAAAGAAGGACTATTGCTGTACAACACAGAGAACAACGTGGGGCTTAAGAACGCCTGGAACATCATCCAGGCTGAGGTGAGGGGCTGGGCCTGGCAGGGCGGGGGGGTGGGGGGGCGCGGCTCAGACTCACCCTGGGTGACTGAGGATGCATCTGGAGAGGGACATGCAGCTGAGGGAAGGAGGGGGAGCAGGGCACGGGAGCGGGAGCGGTGGCGAGTACCTAAGTGGGTACAGGGGACCAGGGAGGACAGATAATCTAGAAGAGCAGATCATCCAGGCCCTTCTTTTCTGAAGCTTTGGCATGGATGACAGAGTTTGTTGCCCTGATTATGGGTCAGGAAGGAAGGCCTTGATTCTAAGAGGGGAACGAGTCAGTATAGCCCAGAGGTCCCTCGTTAAGCCCTGGGAAGGGGCTGGCAGCCAGCTTGGGACGATCCACAAAGCAGAAGGGTGGTGGGCAAGCAGAGAGCACTCCTGCCTGGTGTCCAGTGCCCAGCTCAGAGTGGCAGGTGGGTGTTACCTTGTCTGCATTCTGGCCTCCAGGAAGGGGCCGTCACTTCCCTTTAGGGCCCAGCTGAGGCCCCAAGAAGGAGGCCTTTGTCTCTCCTCTGCTGAACCGCAGGGAGGCAGCTTTCGTGGGGCCAGGATGGTCTAGGCAGGGGGAGGCACAGAGGAGGCCCACAGGCAGTGACGTGTCTGACCCCGTGCCTTCCCACCTGCAGATGCGCTGCTGTGGCGTCACCGACTACACAGACTGGTACCCGGTGCTGGGGGAGAACACAGTGCCCGACCGCTGCTGCATGGAGAACTCCCAGGGCTGTGGGCGCAACACCACCACCCCTCTGTGGAGAACGGTGAGTCTGGAAGCTGCTTCCCCAGGTCCCCCTCCCAGAAGCCGGTGTGGAGGACAGTCTGGCAAGAGGACACCTGCAGGGGAGGGTTGCCTGGGACAGGAAGAAACTGGCTTAATGGAAGGTGGGGTGGGGGACGTGCAGGACCGAAGCCAAAAGGCCGGTGGCCATTGGGAGGGCTGGGCCTGCAGTCGGGAGTGTCTGAGGGTGGAGGTTGAGTGGGGGTCGGAGGCCGTGCAGTGGGAGCCTGTAGGTGGACCCCTGGGTGGGGAGGGGCGGGGCCTGCTCAAAAGCTAGAGGACTGGGGCTGAGGGTCAGAGAGGGGCAGGAGACAAGAGCAAGGACAGGGACAGAAGGGGACGTGAGGTGGGGGCTGGGCAGGAAGAGGCACTCACAGTCCTGCGGTGCCTTAACCTTTGGTCCTGCTCCCTAGGGCTGCTATGAAAAGGTGAAGACGTGGTTTGATGACAATAAGCATGTGCTTGGCACGGTGGGGATGTGCATCCTTATCATGCAGGTAAGAGGGCTGTTGGAAGCCTCGCAGCTCGAGCTCCCAGCTGGACCTAAGCCAGAGGCAGAAGACGAAGCGCACACACACACGCACACGCACTAAATAGCTGATCCCAGCAGCCTGGAGCCCCTGCACTGTCCTGCTCTGCTCTGTCCTGAGGCCTCCATCCCAACGCCTGTCCCAACCCCGTAGGCGCAGTAGGGCTCTGCTTCCTGGGCATCCGTTCCGAGCCTGGGGCCTGGGGCCGGCACCGCGCAGATCCCCTGTGTGGGTCTGCTTGACAACACGCCTGCCCTACTTCACGGGGACACTTACCCTAGGACTGAATGGAACCCAAGTCCTCAGGTAACACTTGAGGTGTTCACACTCCCTGGGTGTCCGTTCTGGCCTTGGCACCCATTAAATGTGAATGAGCCGGGCAGGTTGCTAAGCGTCTGTGCCTCAATTTCCACATCAGCATAATGGGCATGATCATCACGCCACTTCTTAGCATGAAGTGAGCCCCATGTGTGGAACAGGGTGTAGAGCAGTACCAGGCAGCTAGGACGTGCTCAGTAGGTGTGAGCTGTTCCTAGCAAGCATTCGGTGCCCAGCTGCCCTTTGCAAGCCCTGCATTCGGTGCCCAGCTGCGCTTTGCAAGACGGTGGAGGGGGACCAGGAGGGAATCCTGCCTCCCTTCCTAAAGATGAAGGTGGCATGGCCGGTGGGGAGCAAGAGTCCCCTGACCTTTCTGGGGATGCGCATTTCCGGGCTCTGTCCTTGGTCCATTTATGTATGGCTCCAACCTGAGGCGAGCAAGAGTCTTCAGTGCCTGATTCTCCCTGGAGCGCTTGAACTTGACTGGCTGGTCCACGGGAAGATGGCTGACATCTTGTATCTTTCTTGCCCTAAACTCTTGGGTCTGGGGTCTGATCGTGTCTGATTCATCCAAGCTCAGCAGACAAGCCCGCTCAGCAGACAAGCCCGCTGTCACTTTTGCAGAGCTCTGATGTGAGATGAGCACACGGGGGCAAGATGCTGTTCAGTATTGAGAAGAGGGCACCTCTCAGCTGACTGCTCAGGCCTGGACCAGAACGCCAGAGCATCACCAGCCAGGGTCTCCTCCAGTTACGCCAAACCACGAGAGGCACGCAGCGTCTCCCGGTCCCTAGCTTTGTGGTGTGTGCCCACGGCATGCTACCCATAGTGACAGTGAGGCCCCAGGCTGGCTTCCTCCTGCACTGCTCTGGACCACCACCCCCTTCAGGATTCAGGAGTTGAGGGAACACAGAGGAGTGTTAATGTTGTCGTAAGCACATCGGTGGTGAAGACACACTGGCTGCACCGTTTTGGGTGTATCCACATCGTGTATTCCAGAACCGAACGGAGGGACTCGGCTTGGGTTTTTAACCTTCCTGTCCCCTTCCTGCCCCCACCTCAGTCCCGTGGTAGCTACCAGTTAGGGCCGGGTCCTTTGTGCTTTGGGTCCTCACAACAGAACCCTGAAATGGGCAGATTCCTGAGGCTCAGAGAGGTTTATGATCTTCTGTACAAACAGCTCTGAGGGGCTGAGCTCAGCTGTGTGTGACCTATTCTGTCCACCACTGGCTCCCGTCCGCCAGTGATTTTCAGGCACACAGGTGGGTACCCCTGCTTGCCCTGGGGCTTCTGTCCAAAACCCTCTCCCCCATGTCTTTCAGATTCTGGGCATGGCCTTCTCCATGACCCTCTTCCAGCACATCCACCGGACTGGTAAAAAGTACGATGCCTGAGCGGGCTGGCCGGGAGCACCCCAGCCCCCACGCAGACACTGTGCCAGGGAAGAAGATTTGAGCTTTGTGTTGCCTGCCCGCGCTCTCCAGACTGCTGACCCCTGCACCCGACTCCCCCCGCAGCCCACCCTCCCCCAGCCCACCCCGCCTCAGCCTTCTTGGTGGGTGGAGGGCCAGGGAGGAGGAGGCGTGGAGGAGGCACACAGAGACCTTGGGTGCTGGGGGCGCCTGGATTCCTGCATCTGTGTATTTGCCAAAGAAGACAGGGTGGGCCGGGTTCATGCTCCAGGAGCCCTCCAGCACTGATGTGTTTCTGCCTCTGCCCTTCCTCACGCTGACACTTGGTCCCCATGTGGGTGGGGTGCAGAGTGCTCCCTCCTGGTGGAGAGACTGTCCACAGAGCCACAGGTGCCCACCGCCATCCATGGGAAAGCTGGCGGGGGGGGGGGCGGGGGTCTGACTGCCTCTGGGCAAGGCCCCCAGGAGCATCTTGCCCAGGCTTTTTATACCTTACAGTGTAACTTTTTTATTTTATTTTACTCTGATTCTGATTATTCAGGAATATTATCTTCCAGATAAGTTTAGGGTTAGCTTTCTGATTTATAACTTTTTACTGCGTTGATTTCTGTAATGGTTTGATTTTTTTTTTTTCCTGAGGGTGGGGGACAGGTGCGGGGAGAGAGGATGTCCCGTCAGGTTTCAATCAGGACAAACCACTGTGCAGCTCTCAGGAGTCCCCGGGGAGATGCGCCAGGCCTGTGTTCAGGACGCACTGAGTGGGAGGGAGAGTGGGCCAGGGTGTGCGGGGCCCGCATCGGTGGCATAGGAGCCTGGATGAGGCGTGTGCAACAGAAAGGCACAGAGCAGCATGGAGGGGCACCCTGCCCGGGGGCCATAGGTTTGCTGATGCTGGCTCCAGCGGCCCGAACAGTTGGGGGTCCATGGGGGGCCGGCAAAGTGCTTTGCCAGGAACGTGGCCAGGGCCGTTGTGGGTCCTTCTGCTTCACCGATGAGCAGTCTTTTCTTTTTCCCGTCCTTCCTTCCTCCTGCCCTCTGCTGGCACCGGAGGCTCCCCCTTCCGCCCCATGCGGGCATATTCCCGCGACAGGTTCTGCAAACCCCAGTTACTTTCACAGACATTCCTGCTAGAAACTCTCGGACAAATACCTCTCTAGTTCAGATGCTGCTCACTTTCTCACATTGCTTCTGGAAGGGGAAGCATTCCTTACGTTTTGCTGCTCAGACGGTGGCAGAGGTCCCGTGACCATCAGGAGGGGAAGGTGGAAGTAGTGCCCGTGATCATTCCAGCTGTACTCACTGGGCTGCACATTCCCTGCCGAGAGGGAGGGGAAGATGACCAGGGGGTCCCGGGACCCTCATCCCCTTCCTCAGGGTTCATTGATGGTGGGGTGGTGGCAGGTCTGTCCTCCGTGGCCCCGAGGAGAAGCACAGGGAGGTCAGACTGGATCTTGCTACAGCAGCCCCAGGGAGAAACAGCCAAGTCACGGTGTAGAAGCTGAACAGGCCGGGTGGGGTATCTGACTGCAGCAGGGGGGCCCTCAGGCTTTAAGCTGGTCTGAGTGTGTTTGCAGTTAAAAAACTAAAGTCAAGAATTCATGGGACTGAGCTTGCAGAGGCTGTCCACTGGCCGGCTAGGATCCAGTGCGCTTCCCCGACCCGGCCTCACGTGGGGCGGCTGCCTGTTCCCTGCACCGTTTGGCTCAATACCTTGATTTCTCACCAGGCCCACATCTCCTCTCCAGCCTGCACTTGTCTGCTCCAAAAGCTGAGACCTGGCCACCCAGCCAGCAACTCCTGCACCTGCCAAAGTAAAATCAGGGGGGACCAGAAGTATGGAACTTTTGGTGTTCAGGAGTCACGATTTTGGGGGATGAGAAGTGGAGAGTAAGGTGGGCTCAATGAGTCAGGCAAGGACCCCCCCCCCCCACAGCCCACCCCACGACAGAAGTGAAGGTGCCCATGGCAAAGCTGGGAAGGTGGGTCCCTGGGGGGACAAAGGGGCCAGCACATGCTGGAGCCAAACTGCCTTCCTGGGTCCTCTGGTGCCATCTTCCTGGTGCGGGACTTCAGCTGCCTCCCTGGGGACTCCCAGCTGCAGAGCACAGAACAGACATGCTACTGCGTCACTGTGGAGACGCGCTCCGCCAACGCGCGCTGGAGTCACACAGAAGGGACTGGGTGTGTAATGACCTTGGGGAGGATGGGGCGGGCTTGTTCATGCCTATCAATGCAATTTCAGTTTTTGTTCAAATCAGCAGCAAAAGCCCGACACCTTGGGGGGTGGGTGTGTGTAGCCTCCCTGGCAGTCTTAGTTTCTAGAGCTTCAGGGATGTCCTCTGGCCCTGGAGCCTCTCCCACGGTCCCCCTCTCCCCACCAGCGCCCCCTCACCTGTCCGTTCACGGAGGCTTGTCCACAGTCCCTCAGACCGCCTTCCTGCCTCACCCTGTGCTTGGCCGCTTAGGCATTTGCTCGAGTCTCCTCTGGGGGAAGGCACGAGGGGTGGGGGTACTCTTCCAGACCCCTCGCCCTTCCTGCAGGGTGGATCCCACACATAGAAGGTCACGCCACATGGTGTCTGTGGCAGCCCAGTGTCTTCTCTGTTTCTCCCGACTGTGCTCCCACTGGGGCAGCACTAACTCGATGAGCTCCCTCACGTGTGACTTCCCTCGCCAAAATCAGCGTCAGTTTGGTCAGGTCTGATGCAGTTTCCAGATTTGACTTAGAAGGTCAGGTTCTGGAGACAGCTTCAAGGGGGTGCCGGCCGAGACTTGGCCTTTCCCTGCAGCCATCTTGCAGAGGTGGTGAGCGAGCAGGGACTGAGAACCACCCTTGGGGGGCTGCGGCAGGTGTTGGGGGACAGTCTCCACCCTCAGACCCCCGCTGGAGCACTGTCACCCCCTCCCCCGCACCAGCATGGGCCAGCACCTTGGGCTTTCATTCCAGAAAGGTTGCTGCCCCACCCCAGACCCTCGCGCAGATGTTCTGGTTTGACTTGGACCCGGTGGCCGTCGCTCCTTGCTTTGGTGGCCCCAAAGCAGTCCAGGTAGATGGAAATGGCTGTGCCCTCCTCTGCAGCCCCCTGCCCACCCACACTGGTGGAGGTGCTAACTAGCAGGGACCTGGTGTAGGATGGGTGCCAGGTGCCTGAGTCCACCCTTTGTCCCTCCGCCCTTCTGCGACCGGCCTCTCCCGGTCCTGGTCTCCCCCTCACTCCTCTGCACCTCAGCGAGGCAGTGGTCCCGGCGGGTCCTGGCCTCCCTGCCCTGAACGGGCACCTGAGGGCCAGAGCCAGGGGCTCATGCGCACACCCTGCCCACCCCCGGGGAGCGTGGGAGAGCAGGGACAGCACGCTTGTTGGTTTTAAATGCACTTTTCTGCTTGCAATGCCGTATCTGTGCGTTTCCTTCATCCTGGTCCTGGCTTTATCGAACACCATGTTTTTAGCATGTTTTTAAATAAAAACTGATAATGTGTCAAAAGCACAAACAGGTGGTCTCTTCGTGGTTTGTGTTCACTCTGCCATGACTTCTTGTAGTGGTTGGTGTGAGGGACACAGGACGGATCAGGCACTGGCTCTACCGTTTGTCTAGGACACTCCCACGGCAAGGACTTCATCTCCCCTCCTCGAGCCCAGGTCACAGGTCTGCTGGGGGAGGCGGGGCTCAGTCCCCTCTAGGGGTGCCCTTTGCCCAGTGACTGGATGCGGGCTTGGTCGGGAGCTAGTCTGAGAGGCCCGAGCTCTCTGTGTGAGGGGTCAACTCCCACCTCAGTACCTGTCGCTTCTCACACATGGCCAATCTTGTGGAAAAGCCCAGAAGTGTGTTGGGGGAGGGGGAGGGAGTAAGTCATTCATGGCTTCCTGTAGGGACAGGGCTTAGGTACAGTCTCTCCCCGATCCCTCCGACGTTCTTAGTGGGCCTGACAGCTCTTCCAGGATGAGGGGACCTCACAGCATGACTTGGCCCAGGCTGTGGTCTCAGGGTGGCTCTGAGACAGCCTCAAACAGGGCACAGGAACACCAAGTCAGGATGAGAGGTCAGCAGGGAGGCAGGGGGCATTCAACACCATGTGAGCCCACGGACACTGTGCCCCTGGTCATGGAAGTCTCCCGGTGTCCTTGGCTGGGGTTCTGGTTTGTGGAGTTGGGCTCCCATGTCCTTGGCTGCCACAGTCATGGTGACAAGTTACAGGTGAGGAGCTCAGAGGTCATCCTCATCCGGGACCACATGTACGTGGAAATCGCTGCCAGTGTTCCGGGCTGGGGTGGGAACAAAGAGTGAATGTGCCATGTGGGCCCAGGAGCAGGAGGGGGCTTCTCCTTCCTCTTCAGGGCAGTGGCCGGGTCAGCAGGGTTGCCCCAGAACACCAAACTTTAGGACCCCATCCTGCAGCTGCTGTGTCCCAAAGCCCCCAGAGGTTTGCTGAGGATTGACCCTCTATCAAAGGTCCAGCTAGAATGTAGTCCCTAAAAATCCCCCCCTAAGGAGATTTACCAGAAGGAACCCTGTGGCCGTGGAGCCAGGGGCTAGTCATGAACTAGGGGCGGTGACCCTCCAACATCCTCTGAGCACCAACCAAGTCAGAGGTGTGTGGGTGTAAGCCATTTCCTCTATGCCTACTGTGGTTCCAGCTCCCGCCCACCCACGAGGATGCTGGCCAGGTCCCTGTGCTGTCTGCTTCTGGGGAGCAGAGTGAAGTCCTCTGGATCACAGGACAATGGGATGCACTGACCGTGGGCTCCAGTCAAATGAGCTAAATCCATGGAAGGCAGGCTGCCTGGCTGGGCAGGAGAGGAGACGTTCTTATCAGGACAGGGCTGGGCATTGCTTCTCCCCGGGGATGTCTAATGACTAGGCTAGAGCCATGGGTGGTGGGCTCCTCAGCCCCTGAGAGGGGGTGAATGAGATGACCCTGGGGGCGCTCCCCACCGCCCCGGCCGTGTGCTGTGGTGGGAGAGCTGCCTCTCCATCTGCACTCAGCAAAGGGCACACGAGAAAGATGGCTTGCCAGCAGCAGCACAGTGGGCTTGGTACGCATACGAGAGCTCCTTCAAAATGGCCACGACCAGGGCTTCCTGAGACAAGATGTTTATCCACCCAATGACTTATTGGATGCTAACTTGTACAAGCACCTAGAGTATGTGGTGAAGGACCCAGACCAACCCCTGTGTTTACAGAGCCAGCAATCTGACAGGAACCGCAGAAGAGCAAACAGGATTGCAACTCGGTGCTGTGATCGTGATATTCACGGGTGAGAGACGTGCTGACCCCAACTTGGGGAGCCGATGTCACTGCTGAGAGTTAAAGACAGGAGTTAACCTGGCGAGGATTGGAAGGTGAGCCCTGGTGATGTCATTGGGGCCGGTGCACAGAGCAAGCGCGAAGGGGGGTCTGGAGAGAGCAGCAGCCACCAGATCACAAGATCTTAAGCCAGGTTAGAGCTTGAACTTGAAGCCAAGAGTGGTGGGAGCCCACTGACAGGCTTGAAGCCATGTGCGGCCGGCTCAGATCTGCCTTTGGGAAGGATCGCTTGGAGAGTGGTAAGGTGGGACAGGGTGGATGCTGGGACTTCAAGGAGGGGCTGCGTTAGTGACTTGAGAGGTGACTGAGCCCGCAGGGAAGCGTCAGTGGGAGGGAGAAAAACATCAGGTCTGAAAGACACACAGGAAAATTGAGAGACTTAGTGATTAACTAGATTTACTAGATTTACTTGGGGGGTGATGCTGGGGGGAGAGGAGCATTCGGGCCACTCATCCAACATGACGTCCCTCGCCCTGGACAGGTAGATGACTGCACCAAATGGAGGGTGAGTGTGTTTTCCAGGTTCCGTGCTCGTGTGCAAGCGGAGACCAGTGTGATATAATTAAATCTCTCCTTTGGTTTGCATTGAGCTCTGCAGCTTGCAAAATGCTCTCATATACATGATCTGGCTTCCTCCTGACCTCCACTATTTTATCGGCTGTCATGATGCCTGAACTTTCAATGTTAGGGATGTGCCACGTCTGGGTGCCACTTGTTTGGGAGCTGGAGGGTCTGAATTACTCATTCTGCATATGATACTGCTGTGAGCCCTGGGTAGTCACTGAATGTGTCTTGCTTTCCTCATCTGCAAGTTGAGGACAATACCGATTTTACAGATTTGCTGCAAGGATTAAATAAAACCATGCATGTAAAGACCTCCAGCTTATTCCTAGACCAGGGTAAGTGCTTAGCAAGAAATGGGTCAAGTCTGGGTCCTCAGGAGTCCCCAAACTAGAGGTATAACCCCAAGGAAGAGCGTCCCCCTGCTTGAAAGCTGGGGACACAGGAGAGTAATCGGGAAAGGGGAGTCGGTATATGGGGGCGGGTAGTGAGCCGTGGCGGGGGGGGGAGATGTGTGGGCTCAGTGGGCGAGCTTCCCTCATGCCTCCATTTTGCTCTGGGATGGCCCGGTTGCCGCATTCACTGCTCCACAGAAACAAGAGGGAAGTCAGATTAAATGAATGTCGTTTTGGACACGAAAATATTGGCATTGCAATGGTCCCTTCTAAAGCATTCGGCAAAGATGAGGAAGCTATTGATTTAGCCATCTCGTTTTTGCTGAGTTTAATGACAGCTGTGGAGATGGACTATTGTGTCTCCTTAAGCTAACAAAAATCGTAACGACACTCCACGGGGCACGCTTGGGCCAGTCTCTCCGAAGCTGCTTGTTGGAATCTCCCCTTTGTGGCCCTGCAGACTGCCAGGCAGCTGAGAGCCAGCCAGGGCAAACCCACGGTGTCCCTTTGTTCAGAGGAGAGCGGGAAGCCGGCAGAGCAGGGCCACACTGTGGTCTGTGGCTCGGTCTGCTGGGTGGAGCCTGTTGGTCAGAGATTTCCCTTCTGGCGGCTACAGAGCTGTGAGATCTAGCCTAGCACAGCATGCGGAGCAGGGCCGTTTCGACATGCGGACAAGGCGAGCCTGTGTCCTGGCATTAAATGGCATCAGGAAGCTCCTTGCCCTTTGCCCCAACTTGCCCCCACTGAATTCCTGGGATCCCGACATATTCTCAATACATTTCTTCTCCCTGGAAGGGGACACCAGTTCCTGAAAGGACTCAGCCTTACTTACAGCTTGGCAACTCCGGGAGACATGTTGAATTTGATCTCCTTCCCAGCTTGGGGATCTCTAACCCCCAATTAGGGATTCATGAGCCACTTTCCATATTTTAGAAGGCCGGTAGAGATTGCCTGTGACCTCTTCAAGAGTGCCCAGACTGATGGGAACATAGCCCTGTTGGCTCTGGCCGGCCTGCGCATGTCCTCAGTGCAGTGATGCTGTTTGCACCTTGCTGATGGGAAGGGCCGGACTGAAGCTTTGCTCACCGCCCTCTTCACCCCTGGCCTGATCCAAAAGATCCCTCTGGGTCCCTTGCAGCTGCCTCTCCTTTGCGCCCAGTCCTCGCTCGACAGGGTTTCATCCCGGGACAGAAGGTGAAGGAAAAGGGAAGTAGGAGCTTCCATGTACTTGTTTTTAAGAAGAAGGTAAGTGGAATGATCCAGGATTTGGAGCCTGTGTCTCCTCCACCCCCACCAGCAGCCTCTCTATTCTCAGTTGGGGGGCGGGGGCGGAGTGGGAACCAGGGTCCCAGCTCAGAGCAGCCCACCTGGTGGCAACATGACAGCCTGGCACTGGGACTGACACGAGGCATTGGCACCTGCTGGGGAACAGTGGCAGCCGACAGGCCAGGCAGCAGCCACCAAGGACAGCTTCACACAGCTGCTCGATGCTGCCCACCTACCTGAGGCCCCAGTTGGCCACCAGAGCCATTTTATTTTTATTTTTGATGTTTATTCATTTTGGGAGAGTGAGCGAGCAGGGGAGGGGCAGAGAGAAAGAGAGAGAGAGAGAAAGAGAGAGAATCCCAAGGAGGATCCATGCTGTCAATGTAGAGCCTGATGAAGGGCCTGACCCACGAACCATGAGATCGTGACCTGAGCCGAAACCAAGAGTTGGACATTTGAACCACGCAGGCGCTCCTACAGCCATTTCAAACAGCAGTTATACTCACCCATGGCACTCCTGTGTGCAGCAGGGAGGGGCGCCGGTCTGTCCCAGGCACGTTTGTGTGCTTGTGTACATGTGTACACACATTCATACTCATAGTGATGGTGGAGGTGAGATGTCTGGGTCCAACAAGATAGGAGACCTCGGATAGGCCCAAATGGTGCATTTCTCAACATCCAGGCCATCAGAGGGCTGCTGCTGTGATTGGTGAATGATCTCGACCAAAGGGGAGGGAGAGACACACGGGAGCTGGCCTGGGCTGCAGACTCCAACTGCTTAGATAGCAAGTGACAGGCCCCTTCCAGGTTCTCCCCAGGCGAGAGGCTCACTTCTAGTCTGCCTCCCCACCGCACCCCACTCCCGCCGTCTTGGGGTCCTCAGCGTCTGGCTTTCCCAGGTACTGTTCAGGCTCACTCACTGACCTGCCTCAAGTTCTCTAGACAGAATAGTGAATGAAATCAAGTCAATGCATCAAAGCATTTACTTCCTTTTAGCTCCACGCTGGGCAACCTGATGCCCTCAGCTCCTCTGACTTGTAAGATTGAAGTCTTTCTGCATTTGGATGAAAAAGCATCCCACTATGGACTTGGAGATGGACAAATTAGTGAGATGGTCTAGGGGCCCAGGTAGCAGTAGGCGTGCATGTCTTAGCTTCCAACACTCAGCTGGGGCCCAAGGGCCAGCCAGAGAGGGCCCCTCGCCCCTGACTTGTCACCACACCCGGCATCTGCTGCAGCCAGCATGGGGCGATACCGCGGCAGGATGTGCAGGCCGGAGGCTCACTGACAGAGGCTGCCGTCCATCGTGGTGAGTGGTGCGGGGATGCCGGCTGATGAAAGGCGGACAGCTTTAAGAGGAACGCGATTCAAGCTCGCTCATTTGAGCTTGGCTCTTGCCGAGGAGCCAATGGAGCCAGGAGCCAATGGCACACACATGCAAACGAGGTCAGTTCAGAGGAAAGGTGGGAGCTGATAAAAGAAGGGTAAGCAGGACCCCAATCACTGTGGTCAATGGGTTTCCTAATAGGGCTCCTCCTTCCTCCCCTTCTCCCCGTGACTGTCTGCTTCCGCTTGTACGGTAGATTGAAACACATCTGATGAGCTACCTGGGGTTTCCCTGCAGAGGAGGAAAAAAGCAACAGAAAGTAGTCCTAGATACAATTCCTTTATTATCATGCCACCCAGCATGTGAGGCCAGGCTGACGCTGAGGCCGGCTAAAGAGAGGGCATATTTACAACCAGGGCAACTTCTCTATAGGCGGGAGGTTAAGGCAACTTCTCTGTTTTTAGAATACTGTGATGATCCCATACCCATGGGCCAGCTGGTTCCAGAAACCCATTTGGCCTAATCCTGGGCTGCCTGGAATTCCTAGGGGCACCTGCACAGGGTGACTCGGGGGCATAAGCAGGAGAGGAAGGGGGCGCATGCGCTAAACTAGAAAGTGGGGGTGCTGAGAATGGAACCACACTCTCCCAAGGCACACAGAAGGCGGTGGGAAAGGGGGCTGGGAACCTGATCTGTTTCCTTCTGGGAAGAGGACCCAGACACCTGGTCTCCCGGCCGAGATAACAGACCCACCCAGAGGGCACTGCTGGAGAGGCACGTTTCTGGCCAGCTGGACAGCCTGAGGGGCTTCGGAACTCTGGGGGGTTGTGGCACACACAGGAAGGTGGCAGAGTGTCCTTTGTGGCGTGGTCTAAAGCAGTGGTTCTCAAAGGGTGGTTCCAGGGCCGGCAGCACCAACAGCACCTGGGAACTCATTAGATGGCAAATCCTTGGCCTCAACCCTGCAGATGTGGAGCTCAGGGGTGAAACTTGGCAGTCTGTTGGAAGGCCCTCCAGGTGGCCGGATGCTTCCTCAAGTTTGAGAACTGCTGGTTCAGACATATCACCAGCATCCTCGGGGATGTGAGCACCACACAGCAGTGACATGGAAGATGGGTTCTGTCCTTTGCTAGTCAACTGCCTTCCCCTCCCCCTCCCCTTCTCTCCCCAGGCCCGAAGTGGCCAGAAAGTAGCATTTTCAAGGCAGAAAGTGGGGTGGGTGGTGATGAAAGTGTTTCAATTCACTTTCCCCACCTCCAACCCCAGACATGGACCAGAGTGACAGATCCTAAGACTGAAACTGGCTGCAGAGCTCACGAGTCCCAGGGGGCTCACTACCCTCACCCCCCCTCAGTGCTGCATTGGCCCCTCCAGGTCTAAGCACACAGGGTGAGCAGCCTGGTGAGATTTCAGGCCACCCCCTCCCTACGACAGCGACCACACTGTGCCAGCCCAGAGTCCCGCATCGACAACACAGGGGAGGCAAAGGTAGCATAAGGTGGTTAACATCACCACCCGGGGTGCCTCCCCCCTGCCCAGGGGGGCTCTGAGTGCATGAACCCTGAGGTTTCTCCCCTGGCCCCCAGTACGGAGCAGGGAGAGGGGTGTACCATGCCCTCATCAGCCCTCCACGGCCCCACACGTGATCTCCACATGGGCACCAGATTCCACACTGCGGTTTCTGATTGCTCAGGTCTGGTCTGCCCTCACTTGGTGTCAGCGTTGGCACCCGAGGTGATAGGCTGGCTGTTCCCCTGAGCGACGGTTCCCCAGGGCTCCTGCCTGCTGCCTGAGCCACTCCGCCAGGAGGGCCTGGCTGTCAGTCTGAAGGGAGCCACACTGCTCTGCTGATTGCAAATGTCCAGGGTGCGCTGGGCCGGGGCTGGATGGATGGTTCCATCCAGTCTGGGAGGGGTTTCCAGGCTGTGGCTGTTAGTGCCCCCGAGGGACGTGCTGTTCCTGCACGGCAGCCTGACAGCTTACTGCAGAGATGGGGAGCCGCAGGATGCTGAGGAGAGGGGGCTCCCAGCCCGGCTCCCCTTACTTCTACCCGGCTGGGGGTGGCATGTTGACAACCACTGCTACTGACTGGCCAACCTCTTAATTTCTCCGAGCCTTAATTTCATCATCTGCAGAGTGGGGGGAATAGTGCCTTCCCGTTGTGATCACCAGGAGAGAAAGCACTTACACGACTAACACACGCTAAGCACACAGTAGGCCTTCAGTAACCACAAGGCCCTGGACGCTCCCCCATGGCGAGGCCGGAGGGGCCCCTGGGGTCGGGGCAAGGCTGGCGGGAGAGGTAGGGAGAAGAAAAGGGTGGTCACAAACATTTTAAACAAGACTTCATCTCCTCACCAAACACTGAGTTTCATTCTTGCCTCCCCCAACACAGGTCATCCGGAGAGTGGGGGACATGCCGTGCTCTGGGGTTGTCCACCCTTGCGTGCTGCGGGAGGGAAGGCCGAGGTTGTGGCGACTCAGGTTGTGTGCATCCCAGCATCTGCCATGTTCTGACCTTTACAAAATGCTGGCTTCTTTTCTGGGTCCCAGTGTGTAGGGGCCTTTTGCTCACACGGGACTGAGGACAGCTTTCAACAGTCATGGCTCACTCTCTCTGTCTCTGTCTCTAAGCAGGGCCCTGGGGGCAGTCATCCTGGGCGCAGATCTGCGTCCTTTCAGGTGCGGTGGGCACACCTCACTGGGGACGGCATCCTTGGCTCCAGACCCCAGCCCTTTGTATGCCCTGAGCAGGGAGCCTGTCACATCCTGGGCCTCAGTTCCCTCTAACCCTCACCCCTCCCAAGCTGTGAGCATGAGCTAGCTGGTCACCATTCCCCAAAGCTCTGGGTCATTCTCTCTCTGTAGCTTGGTCCTTCCATCCTCCAGCTACCCTCTGGGTGGGCAGGTGCCCAGGGTGGAATCACCTGCCCTTAGCCTAGGACAGCCTAACCCACCTCGGGGGGCAGGGACAGACAACAAGGTGTGCAAGCGATCCCGCCCATCCCCCTGTCCCCGTCTCCACAAGCCCAGCTGACCTCAGTAAAGAGTGCAGGGACTCCGCCAGGGGCTGACATGTCCCACAGGACACAGCACCTCCCCGGGCATCGCTGCCTGCCCAGGAGGAACTCTCTCTCTCAGCCCTTACTTGGTAACACCTGGCAGCCTGTGCCCAGCTGCACACAGCTTGGGAGTCATTTTTCAACTGTCCGCACGAGTCCCAGGAAGCTGGAGGGCAGCAAAGCTAGTCACAGCGCAATTTCTTCCAGCCTTGGTGCAGTCTGGGATTGCTGGAAAGTTGGTATCCTGTTAATGAACTTGTATCAGCAGCCCCAGGACCCTGAGGGTGGAGGAGAGAAGCCACAAGAAGATTCCCCAGGATAGGGGAGGCAATCTGCCCCCGGAACCTGGTCTTCCCTCTGTGCATGTGGGGAATCCCTGTTCTGGGCAAGTACGGTTTCTGTACAGTTGAGGGCTGTGTTTAGGGACAGCAGTGAGCTGTGTATGGAGAACACCCTTCACCCAGGACTCCCCAGGTCACCAAGAACTGAGCTCATCAGACTGGGGCCTAGAATGAGTTAGGAGGTAAGGTGTGACCTTTCTTGCCCTTGATCTTGGCAACAAGGGGCCACTCTCTCATGGTGGGATGTAAGAGGGTCCCCAGCACGGGAAGCACGGCACCTGGAAGGTGGGAAGCCAGGTGTGGGGTCCTCTCGCTACAAGTTACCCACTTGTAATAGCTATATGGAGGGGGAGGGTCTCGTCTCCATGGCTGTCTTACAAGTTGACACCTGTTCTTTGGAAAACTGCCAGCATCTATATTCTGCATTTTCTAGGATTTTCTTTCTGTTCTGTTCTCCCTTAGTATTTGAGAAAATTCTTCCTGAAAATTCCCTGCCTGATTCAGAGACGCAAGATAGAACCAAAAGAAGCCACTATATTCACTCTGGGAAGCAGAGCGAGGGCTCCTGGAGGCAGAATGGTGGTGGCCATATGTGGTTGGGGATTGTGGGCCCAGGAAAAATGGGGTTCCAGGCACAGCACCCTTCTACTCAGAGCTGTACCTTCTCAGTGGCTCCAACTTTGCAGGGTCTGTGATTTGGCCTAATCAGGAAGGATTTTTACTCCCACTGACATGAAGGGCTGGAGATCATTTAAAAAACCTGGCATTCCAGAGAATCAGGCCCTAGAGGGGGCCTGAGGGTCATTTACTGTAGACTGGAGACCCCTGAGGGCCATTTACTGTAGACTGGAGCTCCAGGCCATGGTCTTCTGGGGTACCTCTCCCAGGGAAGGTTTCTAGGCTGGATGCAAGGTCCTGGTGCAGCATGTGCCGGTGTAGCCACTTTACCTGCCTTCCTCCCTACCCTGGTGGCCCCACCAGCCTGCTGCTGCCCAACCCCAGTTCCGGGACCTCACCTCAGGCCTTTCTGCTGCCAGACCCTGCGGGAAGGAACCAGACCCCAGACTGCCGGGGTACTCCCAGGTGAGGAGGTATGGGGGCGGGCAGATCAAAGGGCTGGATCTTCTGGGGGCAGAGCCAACCCTAACTGCTTCCATCCCCCCGCCGGTAAGCACTTCCCGTGGGTAGAGAAAAACACACCAAGCAGAGACAAGAAGAGGGGTGCTCAGCACCAGTGGGGAGATCATGTGCCCCATGCAGGCATCCCAGGGGGGCTTTCAGACCTTCATTCTAGGTTCTGGAGCTGGGAGGGAGTGGAGGGTCTGATTATCACCCTCCTGTCATCCACAGGATCCCCAGGCCTGGCGAGGGGTGCTGGTTGTTGTTTCCACACAGGATGGGTCCCCCCTGCCTGGGTGGGAATCACAGGAGCCATAGTCTTGGGCACTTGGTGGATCCAAAGGGGCTGGAAAGAGTAGGGGGAGTTTCTGGGAGTTTCTAGGTGAGCTGGTGCTGACTCTGCAGGCCTGGAAGATGGGATTTGGGCACCTGTCCTTGTGAGGGGCAGTCGGAGGGGAACGCGGTCGGCCGTTAGTAAAAATGCAGCTGGAGCCTCCGGTGCAAGCAACAGGTGAGAACCATCCCGCAGATCTGCCAGGTGGAGAGAGCAGAGGAGCAAAGAGAAATCAGAACCCCATGAAGCTGCTCTCCCGCAGTGCCCTGTAGCAGGCTTCTCCCTCTTGGGCACACACATGGGGACCTGGATAAAGGGCAGATTCCAACTCAGGAGGTCTGGGGTGGGGCCCGAGATTCTGCTTTCTAACAAGCAGTGCACTGCTGGTCTGTGGTCCTAGATCTCCAGAGATGGCCCGATTTCATCAGATCCTGAGCCACAGTAGTTCCACTCCCTTGTTGCTGTCTGTCTGCGTCTCGCTGCTCTCAGACTCCAGAGTAAAACCAAGGTTCATAGTTGATTCACTGGCTGATGTACAGAAGCCACTGGGGAAACTGAGGCTCTGAAAGGAGCACCTGGAGCTGTCCCCAACTTGTCCTGTAAGTTAGCTGGGAATGAAGCACCAGACTCAGGCCCTAGGAGCCTGCCTAATAGCCTCTCTGTCACACCCACTAGCTGAACGAGAAGAGCATCCTGCCCAGAGCAGGGCAGTACTGGGCAATCGCTGTCCCCCTGGGGGGCCTCACTTTTCCAATCTCTAAAATGCAGGACAAGATGTGGATGTGTCAGACCCCGGAGACCCATGCCTGTGATATTTCCATGGTAATGATGCCGTTGGATCCAGACTCCCCACCCACAGGAAAGAGGGCGCTGCTAGGGCAGCCCCATGAATGTCCTGTGGCACATGGGCGAAGGTGGATCTCCCCGAAGATAGGGAACAATGCCCCATCATTGACAAATTTCCCCAATAGCTGCTGCTGGCCTGATCTTGCTAGAGCCCCTCTGGATGCACCCGGAGCTCTGACCAGTGGGAGGAGGGCAGGCTGATGAAGACGCTCATGGGCTAGCAGGCATTTGGTTTCTCTTTGCAAGGCTAGCTGGCCTGAGGTGGCAGAGGATGAGCCCTTCTTCTTCCCCCCTCCTCTCTCATCTCCACCCCTACATGGGAGGAGGGCAGAACCCCGTGAGTGCAGCTTTCAGACTTGGTACCGAGAGCAGTGCCGATCTCCTTCCCGACTCAGTGCCACAAGCTGAAGGCAGCTTGAGAGGTTATCTTGTCTCCCACTGGCTTTAAGCAGGTGCCATCGCAGCCTTTCCAGCCAGGTGTCGTGCAGCACCCTCTCTTCCCCATCCCCACGTCGTGGTTTGATGGCTAACGTGTGGGGTCATCTGGATCTTTCTGATTCTTTCTGCGGGGGTGGGGGGGGGAGGCCAGATGGGAAGAGCTGGGCCAGCACGGACTTGAAGTCACATCTACAGTGGACAGTTTGTGCTGGGGGACCGGGAGGGCAGAGCTTGCCCGTAACTGCACTTCTGTAGAAGATGTGTGTTCCCACCAGGGAGCCTCCCGGGGAAGGCAGGGTGCATGTCCGCACACACGCCCCCACCTTGACACATGCAGAGGGGCTAAGGATGCACTCACAACATGTCTACACAGGTCTGCACACATGTGCACGTACACGTGCGCACACACAAGCACCTTGATTCATGCAGAGGAGCAGTGGAAGCTATCGGATCCCTGGTACCGCCGGCTCCTTCCTGATGGAGGATGTGGACGAATCAGCACCCACAGCTTTGCGTGGCCAGCACGGGGTGAGCAGAGGAAACACGTGGTAATGAGTGCAGGAGCAGGAATGGAGGAGGATGCGTGGAGATGGCTGCGGGGGTGCCCAGCTTGTGTGGGGGCCTGGCTGTGTGGTGCATGGCGCCCTCTTCTGGCAGCCTGCCTAGGTACAGCATTTGCCACATGGGGCTGTTTACAACAAGGAGGTGGCATGGTTTCAGCTGCTTTTGAGGTTTTTGGGCCAGGACTTGATTGTCACCAAGAGAACCAAGGAAGGGGCAGGGAGGCCCCAGGAAGCCAATCCAATGTAATCTTTCAGTTTCCCTTTTACTGACCTGCAGATCCCAATCTCTGCTGTTGTGTGAGTTTTCTGGGTTCTGCAACATGTTTCCATCTACAGGACGGGAATGTTGGGACAGAAGTAGGAATGGGGTAGTTTCTGTTTGGGGCTGTGTGATCCTGGGCACAGATATAACCCTCTCTGAGTCTCAAATCTCAATAGGGAAACCTCTAATCTGTTCACTGCTTGGTAGCCTTCCCTGGAGACAGTCTTTAAAAACCAGGACGACAGGACCAACATCAGGGTTCCCATCCCCTCCTGCATCCTGAGGCTTTGATAGGCCAGGTCGTAGCTCCCCAGAGCCCTCAGGATAAAGCCCTCCCTCCACTGCAGCAGGCCAGGGCTCTGCCAATTCAATTCTCTCGCCCTGTCACTCTTTCCCCTCTTGCTTTTTCCCATCAAACTCCTTCAAGATTTAATTATATATCACTTACTCCAGGAAGCCTTCTGTGACTGCCCTGACAGGTTAGGGCCTCTTACATGCTCCCCCGAGCCCCAAGTCTCACACTTGCACAGTGTCTCTGATGGCATGTGACAACCCATGTTCTACGTGCCTCCTGCCTCGAGTGAAAGCTTCCTGGGAGAAGGGACCACATCCTGCCCACTGGTGTGGCCCCAGCACTGGCCATAGCACCTGGCACCTGGCACCTAGAGGCTCTCATTACAAAACTAACAATGAATGCTCACTCTGCATGGCTTCTGGGTGGGAGACTCCCAGAGTCTGTGTGTGAGCAGGGCAGTAGGAAAAGGGGGCAGAGCCACTATGTCCTTCCTGGGTAGAAGTTTCTCTGCCAGAGTTACCTCAAGGTGGAGTGCCTCCAGAGTCCACCCAAAAGGGGAAGCTGGTGTACAACAGAGAGACCTGGAGTTGGGGTCCTGGCTGGCTCTGCCACGGTGGCCATGTGACTGTTAGCAAGTGACCATGTCGCTGGGCTTGGTGTCTTCAGGTATATGTGAAAGGGGTGGGCCCAGTGTTCTCTATCCTAGGTGCACATGTGAATCACCTGGGGAGCTTGAAAAAACACCCAGGCACAGGACTCGTCCCATCTATCTGAGCCTGAATCCTTGGCATGGGGCCCAAGCAAGGGTACTTTTCAAATCTGATTGTCATGTGCAGCCGGGGCTGATGGTTATCCACTAGATAACCGGTAAGGTCCTTCCAGAAAGAAGAGTCTGATTTGGAGGTAACTCCAGACCCCAATTATCCCTGTCAGGTCTGAAAACCAGAGCAGTGATGGCCACATGCCCACGTGGACAGAAGGGCCCTACAGGGTCTTGCTGAAAGGAACAGGTGCATGCAGCAGCGGGGCAGGGACCTGCAGCCCATCACATGCGGGTCTCCCCACTTCAGGGTCCCTGCCAGCCCCCAACCTCTGCCGCGACCTGCAGCCACAGACAGCTTCGTGCTTCACAGGGACCACTGCTGGAAGATTCCAATTGTTAGCAAGTTCTCCAGCCTGTCTCCTTGTAAATTCTACCTGTTGTTCCTGTCTGTCCTCCGGTCCCTCCCAGGAATGTGCCCTCCCCCACCTGCCTGCCTTTGGGTGGTTAAGGACTGTGATGGTGCCATCTTCTCCCTGGCCCTTGACCTTTCCCACATCTGACTTCCAGGTGCCCTGTGGCTCTTGTCGTTCATGTGGGCCAGTGTTCTCAGCCAGGCTGCACACTGGACCCACCAGAGAGCTTCACAAGTATGCTGGTACCTGGGTGCCAGCCCCAGACAAAGTGATTTAATTGTGCTGGGGTGCAGCCGGGGCCTTGGGCAGTTTTAAAACTCCCCAGGTGGTCCCCATGTGCAGCCCAGGTTGAGGCCTGTGGCCGTGGAGGCTCTGTGGAGATCCTGTCTCCCCCCAGCCCGCTACAATCTAAGCATGTCAGCCCTGGTCCACACATCCACGGGGCAACAAGTGACAGGTTGCCAAATGGCTGGAATCGGGGTTTGTTATGTTTGTCACATCCTCTGCTTGGTGTTCACAGTATGCACAAGACATGCCTTAACATTCTAGAATATGGTGGCACAGGAGTCACACTGAGGCTGGGTTCTTACTAAAATTCATGGAACCTTAGAGCCCCAACTCCTGCTTCAACCACAGCAGCACCACCTCATGCTTGTTTAATACTGCGGGCTCCTACGTGAGATTCCCATGGGTTATAGAATTCTGCCACTTAAAGGAAGGCTCAACAATGTCCATCTCCTCCGTTCTATAGGGAAGGAAGCCAAGGCTCAGGGAGGGAACATGACTTCCTCAGGATCACATAAGAAGAGGAGAGGTCCTCTGACTTCATAGCAAGGTCTCCTCTAGTCCTGGGGACTAGGGAAACATGAGCCACCACCTTGGCCTTTTATCTCCTGAGCCTTGGGAGTCTCTGAAGTGCCAGGCTGGGCGTGTGTGGGAATACCTACACTGGTGGAGGGTGACTGTGAGCTTAGGGACACGACTGGTGTGAGCCCTTCAAGGCTGGTGGCCAACCGGGACTTGGGCAGCTTAGTTCCAGCATTGGCCAGCAGAGGGGGCTGTAACCGAGGCTTGGCTGCTGCAGGACCGGCTTCAGCCAGAGTGGGGGGAGAATCTGGGCTATGGATGGGGGTCCACAGTGGTGGCTGGGTGAAGCTCTCTCTGAGGGACACTTGGCGCCATTCCACAGAGAGCCCTGGAGGACCGAGACTTCACGGTCGGGGATGTTTACAAGGAGAAAGCCCCTCTGCAGCGGGCAGGCACCCTCCTGACAACATGGCCTCCCAGCAGTACTTTCACAGGGTACTTGTTTCACCTTGACCTTGGGCTTGGGGCACTGGCAGACCCACTCCCTGCTCTAGGCCTCACTGCCCCTGTCTTCAGCTTCTCCAGGCTCCCACAGCCAGAGAGACCAGGAGGAAATGGATGGGGAGTGTGGCCCTGGCCTGGTCAGTGTCCATGCACAGCAGGCCCCCTCAGCACCTGAAGGAGACAGCAGGTTTCTGGAAACTTCAGTTGGCGCTGGAGCACAGAGCAGCCCCTTCCTCAGCTCCCACTGGGGTATGTGGGACAGAAGGCCTGCCTTGGGGTCCTGCAAAAGAGGGGCTCTGCTTAATGCCCCCTGGGGCTCCCGGCCTGCATGCTAACTATGGAGATGAAGGGGGAGCTGCTCTGGCCAGGAAACAATGAGGGCTTTTTTGAGAGACAATGTGCCCAGGTGGAGATGATAAAAATAATGATGGTACCATTTATTGAACACCTGCTATCTGCTCATCAGTGACAAGTGATTTACATATATATTGCTAATCCTCTCACCAAACTAGGTATAATTAGCCCCATTTTACAAACAAGGAACTGAGGCTCAGAGATGAAATAACCAGCCTGAGGTTGCCTGGTCCCCCCCCTCCTCCAGAGTGTCGAGCCCAGTGGAGGAGGCTGCAGCTAGGTCCTCTGAACGCACAGACTGATGTGGGCAGGGAGAGCGGTGATCTGGAAGGAACCCCACACTGGCAGCCTCCCTGAGCCAGCTGCTGATACCAGCCCCTGCTTTGCTTTCCAAAGAAATCTGTGTTGGCGGTTGGGGAGGTGTGGGGTGAGGGGAGGGGGCTGGCAAAAGCAAATGACCAAGAGCCAGGAGACCTGGGTGCCACTTCAGTATGTGACACCCTGGGTAAGTCTTTTCTCTGGGTCTCAACTTTCTGATCTGTAAAATGGGAGCACACTTACTACCTCACCTGGCCCAGGTCTCAGGTCGTGGTGGGGATCTAATGATAGAAAGCACCTGAAACCACTCTGAAGTCTACAGATGGCTGGATAACAACCACTTCCACTGACTTGAGGCCTTCACCTGTGCCCGGCACAGTGAGTGTGTCACACTCATCACCTCGCTCTTCTCTAGACCTTATGTGGTTCGGGAAATAAGCCACATTTTGTGGTCGGAGAAGCTGTGGGCAGGGCTGTAACTGCACTAAGTCATACAGGAGCAGAGGAAGGGCTCGATCCAGGTCCTCTGAGGTCCCAGCCTCTCACCCCTTTCCTCATCAGTGCAGGTGGTCCCGGGGGTGGGAAGGGTGGGGCAGTGCTGAGCTCCCTCTAGAACCTGCTGGGCCGAAGCAGAGTGCCAGGCGAGGTGGGTGTGCAGGGCCATTGCCCCTGTATCTGCCCCAGCCTGAGGGTGCCCTCCTGACTCCTCTGTATGGACCTTTGACTAAAGCAGATCTGAGAGTGACACTGACTTCCTGGGTGGCAGCAGAGGGAGGGGTGGAACAGTGAAACTGAGCAAAAGACATCGCTCAAAGAGCTGGGAGTACACAGGGAGTGCACATCCACGGGCATGTGTGTGTGCACACACACACACAGGAATGGGTACTTGTACATGCACACACATATACACACATGCACAAGCACACCTAAACGCACGTACATGCATACAACCCCATATACACATAGATGCATGCGGGTAATCCATGTGCACACACACACACCCACGTACACACACAGAGGGTGCATGCACATACCTGAGCCCACACTCACACTCCTCCCAGGTCTCTTACAAGTTCAAGTTGTCCCCCAGGCCCCCAGGCATTTTCCTTCATTTTTTCTGGGGAAGAGAGTGACCATGTGATTCATTCCTGGCTGCCAAGGGCAGGACAGGGCGTGGGTGTGCAGAGGGTCAGTGATTTGTGATCTCTGCCGATGGGAGAGGGGTTCAGAACTCTTCCAAACAACCCCCTCTCCTAATCCGTGCTCCAACTCACCTGCAGACAGGCCACCCCGATGCCCACTGCCCCCATGAGCAGCAGGTGGTCAGCCAGGAACTGCTCCAGCTTGCTGACGCAGCCTCCCTGTAAGGTAACGGTAGGTCACGCAGGCCGGCGTGAAGTAGGCGAGGCTGCGGAGGGAAGGGCTGGCCGGTGCTGCATCCACCCCGCTGAGGGCGGGCCAGAGGTTTAATGGGCCTGCTCCAGCCTTTCAACTGCCCACAGGCTTCTCGGGTGATTCAGGGGCATGCCATGATGTCTCAGAACCTCCCACCAGCAGGTGCTTGTCCCCAAGCTGCTTCGTGGAGACCACTGACAGCTCTGTGCGGTCTCACGGCCAATGAGAAAGCGTGTTCTGCTTCTCCCCGCCCCTCTGCCTGAGCCTCCCATTTGGGGTGGGGTGGGGTGGGGTGTGCTCTGCATGCCTCAGCTGGAGCTTGGGCGCTCACCTCCACCTTGTAGATGTTGGAGGGATGGGCCCGCTGCCCACAGCGGGCCACCACCGTCTTGCAGCAGCTGTCCGGCACCCGGCGGCCCTCGGCCTCCTGAGACAGGATGTATGCGCTGTGCTGCCAGTCGGCGGAGCTGTTACTTCCACAGCACTTGAACTAGAGGGACAGAAGGAGGCTGGAGGTGAAGACCTGGCAGGAGGCTCCTCTGGTCCCTCCGTGTCAGGGCTGCAGGACTCGTTATTCAAATACTAACTCAAGCACAAATAGGGATTTGTTCTCCCTGCGAATTTTCCCCTTTGCCTGTTTTGAGCAGGGAGCTGGGCTTTTGGGGGCCCTTCTCTCCAGGAAGGTGCAGAAGCTGGCTGCAAGACACCTTATGGCTACCTTCTATCCATGCAAGTCCTTTAAGGAGATTACGCTGGGCATCCTGACAGCAGGGAGAGTCTCTGAGAAGACGGGTGGGGAGATAGATGGAGGTGGGTCCCCGAGAGAGTGGGGCTGTATACCCCCGGGAGAGCTCACACCACACGGGGGTGTTTTCCTGGTCACCCAGCGAGGCAGGACCTCAGGAACAGGGACCCAGCCTTGCCAGAGGTTCCTGGACCCTCGTTCAGACCCTGAAGCCTCAGAGCCCAGAGACCTGCAGGGAGGGACACAGAGAGTGTCCCAGAGCCACAGTGTGGGCAGATCAGTGTTGACCAGGGGGTGGAGTTGGCGCTGGGTAAGACCTGGGTCATCTGTGCCACTCCAGAGCAGGAAAGCACCAACCCAGGTCTCCAGTGATGCAGACACAACAGGACACTGGTTCTCTCTTGCCCTTGAGTTGAGGGACTGAGAATCCAAGTCCCCGTGTGAGCCACACAGGCAGCGGTTTTGAGACTGTTTCTGGTGTGTGGAGGTGCAGGCTGGGTGGGAGGTACGTTCAGTACAGTTAACAGGTGTTTGATAGGCACCTACTATGTGCCAGGAGTGAAGCTAGCACTGGGCTCACACATGAGTAATATGGTTCCTGGTTTTCTGAAGCTTCTCAGTGACTACAGCTTAGTAGGGGAGACATCGGGAGCTGTGTGGAGCTCAGAGGAGGAAGGGGCTAGTGGAAAGGTCCCACAAGGAAGAGGAGGAGGCAGGAGGCAGGCAGAACAGAACAGCACATGGAGCCAGGAACAGCACAGTGTGTGCTAGGTGTCATGTGGGATTATACTGCGGTGTGTCCCCGGGCAGGTTATCTAGCCTCTCTGGGCTTCAGTTTTGTCACGTGTAAATGGGGCTCAGGAAGCCCCTCCACACCGCTCTGTGTGAAGACGGCAAGAGGCAATTCTGTGAAGCCCTGAGAAGCGAGCCCTGCCGGGGTGAGCAGTTAGTGACACCCTCTATGCTATGATCGTTTTGTGAATGCAGGCATGTGGGTGTCATTTACATACTGGGGTGCAGCCTGCAGCCCAGATGCTGGCCTTGGCCTAAAGCCACTGCCTTCTCAGGGCTGCTTCCTCATGCCTAGGATGCGGGCCTGGGCCCAGGCTCCCTCGTGCCCCTCTGGTTCTAACCGTTGCTGGCATGTGTGAGGTCATGCCCACATGCTCAGGTGCCCATGGAGGAGGCCTGGGGCAGTGACAGATAGTGGCTCCCAGCTGTGCCCTTTCTCATGCTGTTCCCTACTCTCTCACTGCCCCTCCCATCCTCTCTAACTAGGCAAACCCAGGCCCTCCTTCCTGCTTCCCCCCTTGGCCTTCCCAGCTCTGTTCTCCACTCAGAGGGTCCTCCCAGCCTAGCACTGACTGCGTGTGTTGGGCTCCCCAACTAAGGCCCCGAGGGCAGGGATTCAGGCTCAGTGCTCCATGTGGGAGGCCCTAAAAATGCAGACTGAGCTTTGGGCTGACCAGCAGGGTATGTGTGGGCTAAGCGTGTGGGTGTGGATGTGTGTACGTATGTGTACATGAGTGCCCTCAGCCACTATCGCAGAGCACAAGAGACCCCTCTGCACAGAGCCTACTGGGATCCAAGCCAGTCTTGGGGAGACGGAGAAGGTGCCTCCCCAGCTGAGCTAAGATGCTAACCTCTACTCCACTCACTGGCCTGGTATTCCTGGCAGAAGGACCAAGGCCTCAGGCCGAGGGTGGGGTCTGTAGATACAGGATAGAGCAGAGACCGCAGGCTAAGGTGGCAGGGAGAAGGGGGACCAGAGTGGGCCGGTAGAGTTTCCTCAAATTTTCAGACGTGAAACCATCAGGATCCTGGAGTCACACTGTTCGACAGAACTTTCTGCAATGATGGAAATGCTTTATATCTGTCCTGTGCAATTCGGTGGCATCTATGGCTATTGGGCACTGGAATGTGGCTAGTGACTGAGGAACTGAATTTTGTAATGTAAATTTAACTAGCTGCACATGGCTAGTGGCTACCATACTGCACAGGGCAGGTCTGGGGGCCATTTGTCCCTTCCCTACTTCTGGCAGGACCACGGGCCTCACTGAAGGGGTCTGCTGAGCCTCTTCTTGGAGGGACCACCTTTCTGTCCCCCAGCGTTCCGCCCCACGGCTCACAACTGGGAAGTTCTTGCAGCAGTCTGGCTGAAATAGCTCTGCCTGTTACAGTTCACTCATACGGGACCTCAGCTGTCAGCCCCCAGAGGAGGAAGAAGACAGCCCTGCTGATGGAAGGAGCCCAGATCCCGGCCAGGAGAGAAGTTCTTCTCCTGACGCAGCCAGCTTCCTTCCCGCAAGGGCCCTAGGGGTGGGACCTGGAGGAGGCAGTCAAGGGGGCCGTGGTGGGGCCAGGGCACAGGAGGAAGAAGGAAAGGGCCAGGATTCAACTTGCCCTTTTCATGGTGGCAGGGACTTCCGCATACGCGATGGTACTGAATGATCAACACGCGCAGTGAGGCTTCGTTTTGGAGGCAAATGAAGCTCAGAGAAGGTAAGTAACCTGTCCTGGGTTACACAGACAGGAAGGGACAGAGTCGGAATTTGAATCTGCTTGGCCTTCAAGCCCAGGGGGCGGGTGCTTACATCCTGCTGGAGACGGTCTACTGAGGTTGTGATGTCCGCGGCTCCCGGCTGCCTGTAGTTCTCAGCCAGCGTCCGGGTCAAGTGCTGTTTCAGTTCATCACTGAGCTGGAGAGAGTGGAGAGGGAAGGTGGCATCAGCAGAACCACTCACCCTGGCCTCGTTCTCCAGGCCCGCTCCAAAGCCAGGCCAGCTAGCCTCGAGCACCATGGACTTGGAATGGTGTGAGGGCAGACGTTCCCCAGCGTAATGGGAGCGTCGTAGGAGACCGCTCAGAACACAGAGTTCGTGGAGAGATGTTGTAAAAGCTGGGGCCAGGCAGGTGATGGACAGAACTGAGAGGCAGGCCGGGGAGGGGACGGCTCAAAGCTGGTGGGGGGCAATGAGGCTGGGCACAGGGGGTGCTTTTAAATAAATATCTTTTTCTCATTTTGATTATGAGGTGACATTCACAATATTTACAGTTGTTATCCTATGGGCACCCATCAGTTGTACGGTGCTGCCTTAAAACAACCAGTGCAGGCATCTGTCTCACCCTGGTCATGACCTCAAACCCCTGGTTCACAGCAGCCAGTGGGAGGAGACCCGACCGGCTACTTCATCCTTGTCTGCTGCAGGCAGGTGAGGCCCGGTGCTGTCTTCATAGTCTGGCAGGTAGCCCCGGCCCCAGCCTTTCTCCTTGGATGCCCACCTGCTAGGTTCATCCTCTATCTCTGCTTAGGAGGGGAGAGAGACCACCCCACCTCCCACGGGGCATTCCCACTCCCCAGCCCCCATGCCAAATAAGTCAGCATCAACAGATAGGGCAGAGAATTGCTGGAAGCCAGACAAGAAGTAGGACCCAGGTATACTGAGGATTGTTGGGGCCAGGGACATGAGACCGCCCTCTGTGTCACTGCCGAGCTTTAGCTCCCCCATGCCTCTGTACCCCGCCCCACAGTTGCCTCCAGGGCAACAGGGGGCACCGATGGGGAACACAGGAAGACGGTCTACTCACCCTCTGGTAGTACATGTGGGCCAGGACCCCTGCCACCAGCTCCACGAGGAAGATCACCAGCAACAGGCAGAAGTACTAGGAGCAAGGAGGAAGGTGGTCACCACGGGGATCAGGCCTGGGTAGGCACACAGTGCTGCGGGACAAGTCTTCCCAAAGCAGTAGAGGAGGCAGGGCGACCTGCCAGGACCCCATCACCCACCCATACCATCTTCCCCCTCTTCCCGGCAGCTCTGGGCATGCTCACCTCTCCCGGCTGCTGGCACGGAGTTCCCCACTCACCCCCTCACCCACTGGGTTTCTGTCAGTGTGTCAATCCATCCATCCATCCGATACTTATTAAATACCTGCTACATGCCAGGTATCGTAAGTAAGACGGTTACCGCCCTCAGAGTTATTGGTGGTGGGGGCATAGGTAAGTGATTACAATGCTGTGTTACAAATGTTACTATGGGGCAAGACCTAGGTGGGGGGGAGGGCAGTCAGAGAAGGCTTCCTGGAGGAAGGGACACCTGAGTGGCACCTTGAAGGATGAGCTACCAGGTGGAGAAGGCAGGAAGCATGTGCCAGGCAGAGGGGAGAGCCCTGTGTGAAGCCTGGAGAGTGCAGAGGGCGTGGGGCGTCTGAGTTCTGGGAGTGGAGAGAGCTGAAGAGCCTGGGAGTGTAGGGGTGGCTGGGCAGCGACCAAGACTCAGGAAATAGCAAAGGCAGTGCCCTGTGAAAGGCATCGGTGTGTTTCCCAGGCCTTCACGGCCCTGCAGGGGTTTCTAAATTCCTGACACAACTACTGCCTGGCCTCCTCCAGACTCAGGGCCCGCTCTGTACGCTTCACAGCCTGCCGGCTGCGTTCCTGGCTGTGCTCTCTCTGCCGTGACCTCCCTCCCAGTTTTAGTCAGGAGGCTCTGGGACACTGCTCCATCCTGGTGTGTTCTTGTGGGGGCCCACAGGTCAAAAATGCATGTCAGACCCACGTGGCTAGGAGAGCATGGCAGGGGTGGGGGTGGTGGTGGAGAGGAAGCAGGCTCTAGGCAGGGAAGAGGGAAAGAGGGAGTGGGGAGAGGAGGCAAAGCAGTGGGGTGCTGCTGCCTGAAATTAGCCCCCTCTGGGGAAGCCTAGCCCCCCTCCCCATGAGCAGTGGTTGGTGTTGTCTCCCCCACCCCCCCTCCCCAGGTACCGCCCATCCGCCTGGCTATAGTCATTCAAATCACTGGATTCCAGGGAATGTTCAGCCTGTGCCTGAGCTCTGAAATTCCAGGGCTCTTCAGCAGGGGGAGGGATGCAGCAGGAGGGCATGGGAATGGGAAAAAGGCGCAGGGCAGGGGCCATTGGGCCAGTTCAGAGGCGACGTGAGTCCCTGAGGCCTTGCCTGACTACCTCCCAGAGCCCA
The DNA here is from genome assembly GCF_018350195.1 of Panthera tigris. NCBI lineage: Eukaryota > Metazoa > Chordata > Mammalia > Carnivora > Felidae > Panthera > Panthera tigris. The sequence continues at coordinate 37,983,126 of NC_056666.1, forward strand.
GCATGGGGCCTGGCATGGGCAGGACTTAAAACACAGGGGGAGGAGAAAGTATTCCTTTTCATGAAGATCATGAAGAACATTCCATCCGGGGACAAGGCTTCCTTTTGAGTTACATGAACTGTGCACCTACCCCATGGCCATCTTATTGAGCCCACGGTCTGCCAGGCTCAGAGCTGCCCACCATCAGGAATGAGGGAAGCTTTCCTGTCTCTGAATCATGGTGGCCGCGCTTATCATCTGTGGGGCCCAAGGCAAGAGTACAAATGGAGGTTCCTGCTTTGCCCTTCCCCACCTACCCCGGGCTCAATGCCATACAAGGAAAGGCCTCTGGCCTGCATGTCCAAGCTCAGTCCATGTACGGCCAGGATCAGGCGCCCCCTGACCATCCCTGGATGAGGATGCACAGAAGGCTGGGTGTGGTGGCATGTGGGGGACACAGCAGCCTCGTCACCCTGTGCAGGCTCTGAATGGAGACTCAGGCTGTCTGCGAGCTCCTGGGCACCCGGATCAGGTCTAGAAGTGGGGAAGGGAGTTGCAGATCCCACGATGGCACACTCTCTGGGCCTCATTGACTTTTTATGCCACGGGGAGGGGTCTGGAGTGTTCTGTGTGCCTGGGACTAGGGAGGGTGTGGGATGGTATCCAGGTGAGGCAGGAGGCTGGCAAGGGGTCTGTGGATGGGTCCTCTGCTTGCTGAGCCTCTGAGATATAGGGCCTGGAAACCTGAAGAACGGTGGCGGAAGTCAGCTGACTCCGGTTTGGGTCAGGCTCTGCCACTTCCAGGCTCTGGATGGGCAGCCTGGTGTGAGTTACAAAAATGTGCTCCCATGAGAACATGTGGCTGAATTCTGACCTTCCTCAGGCCCCGTACAGGACGCAGCATCCGGGGCCATTATGCAGTGGCTGTGCCTGTGGGACTGAGCCTGTGGGTGGGCATAATGGCATCACAGCAGTCCTGCCCATCCCGAGGGGCTGAAAGGACCCAGAGGGAGGGGATTCCACTTCACGGTGGTCTGAGATGCTTCCTGCTACCGAGGCCTGTGCGTGACAGCATGAGGTGAGCCAGGCTTGTCAGCCAGCTGCAGGCGCAGTGGCCTGGGCCAGTCCCTCTGACAGCCCCCAGGAGCTTTGCGGACATCCTGACTCGGCCGCCCATCCTGCTCGCCCCAAACTGCCCTCCGCTCCCCCTGACCCTGGTACCCTGAGGCCGACTCTCCTCCTGCCACACAGGATCCTGCGTGCAGTGATTGCCGGCTGGATGCTCCCAGGCTCCCTAGGTGCGCCCCATGTGCCTTCTGTGGTGTGGCCAGAAGACGTGAGGGAGCCCGTGACTGAACGGGAGGATGCGGGCCCCTGGCGGCTGGGAGGGCAGCATCTCGGTGTCTTGGCACCTTCCCTCTGCGGGGGGGGGGGGGGCGGGAGAGGCTCTTCTCCCAATCACTGATCACCCATCACTGATCACCAGGGGCTGTCAGCCGAGAGTCACGCTGGCTGGTAGTCATGAACACTTGGCAGTGTCGTGCTGCTCCCCCAGGATGTCACTGCCGCCGTTGCTATTGACACTGGGCTGGGAGGAGGGTTGATGGGAAGGGAGAGAAACTGAACCACATCCCTGATGTAATGGCAGCCTAAATTAGTACATGCCAGCCCCTCAAAACGGTTTGGAGGCATCAGACAGGCTCCCCAACCTGACGGAGTTGTCAGGAGCGGGGAGAGTGCTGCCTCCAGCTGTTCAGAGGCCCTTGGGAGGGAAGTGAGGGCCAGGTGGGGGTTTTGGGGGACCGACGTGGGGTGCCAGGGAGTGGACCGGCTGGGTGCTCGGTGGGCATGGGCGCAGTTTCGGTGGCAGGAGGGCTGTAGGTATGTGACTCACCCGGGTGGGGGTGGCCCTGAATCACAGCTCCAGTGCGACAGTCCCCGGGGAAGCAGGCAAAAGGTTGTGCTCGCTGGGATCCCCCTGCACCGAGGGGCCTGGCAGCCCTGCCTCTGGGCAGTGGGGCCAGGCTGGTGGGGGGCTGCCATGTGACACAAGTGCCTCGCCTCTGCTGCTCCACCTTTTTCTTTACCAAGCCTTCCTGATGTCCAGCCAAATCATCCCAGTACTCCTACGGCACAGGCTAGCTGGCCGCCAATCTGCAAAGCACTCCTTCTGTTCCTGCACACGGTTCCCTAAACACCGCCCAAGCCTTCCAGCCTCCATGTATCTGCCCTCAGTGTTCCCCTGCCTGTCCCTCTATCACCGGGCTCGGTCATGGCCTCCACGAAGCCCTCCCCGGGTCAGCAGTGGGTGCCAAGCACCCCCGTCCACACGCCTACAGTGCTGCACCTGCCTCCACCTTCTGACACAACTTTCAGCGCGGCTCCTTCTCGACTAGACTCAGAGCTGCCCCTGTGCCCTCCCTTCTGTCTGCCACACTCTTCCTCACGGGCTGGCTGAGTGATGTATCCGTACCTACTGCTCTGTAGAGGTTATCATTGCCTCAGATGTTGTGACCCCGTCTCCCCAGAATGACTGTGAGTTTCTGGGGAACAGGGACCACATCTCAGGTTCTTCTGGCCTCAGTGCCTGGTACGGTGTTGGGTCTAGAGGCATGCTCAGTAAACATCCCAGATGAAGACCTGTGAGTGCACATCTTAATACGCATGCCGTGAGTTGAAGGGAACTGGCTGAAGCTGGCAGCCCCAGGCTTGGGGGCAGGAGTTTAATCTTGTTCTGATGTGTGGGTGGTATGGAATTATTACTGTGGTTTAATTTATACCACTGGTTCCCAATCTAGCATGGTTTTTTCCCCAGAGGATATTTGGCAGTGTCTGGGGACTGTTTTTTATTGTCACCACTGGGGTAAGGAATGCTACTGGCAGCTAGTGGGTAGAGGCCAAAGATGCTGCTGAACGTCCTACAGTGCCCAAGTCAGGCCACCTGGCAAAGGATGATCCGGGCTAAAATGTCACTAGTGCCAAGGTTGAGGAACTGATTTGCACATTTAACTTCAGATTCTGAGGCCGCTGCTGGGACTTGACTTGCATAGGATTTCCCCTATTCACTATGGGAGATGTGAAAAAGAAGATCTGAGGAAGGTGGTCTAGTTCCTGAGAAGCCTGAAACTGAACACAGACAGAAACATGTGAGGCGGTTACTGTGTACCTGCCTCTGAGGGCACTTTGTGGCAGGAAGCTGCTCACCCCAACTCTAGGGAGGATCAGTGAAGCCAACAGTGCTTGGGACCAGCAGCTATTATAGGGATGTGATGGGCCCAGGTGCACCCTGGGGTAGTCAGTGAATTTCTTGGTTCTTGATAGCACTGTTTCCTGAAGCAGCTAGGTACCTACTGGCTTGCCCAGGCTCCCCTGGGCTAAGGAGGGATGTGTTGCCCTTGCCTGTAGGAAACATGAAAACTGTCCTATTTGAATGAAAGCCAAGATTTCCTGGGCCCTGTGCTGTGTAGGGCCCATTCTCTACCAACAGAGCCCACTACTCTCATGAATGGGCTGCCAGAATTCCTGGACTACAGCTGAAGAGGTATGCCTAGCTTGCTTCTCAACAGCGGTAAAAATGTAGTTTTCCTATAGTGAGAATAGTGGAAAAATAGCGCTTCCACAAAAAAGGGGGTGGGGGGGAGAAATTAACCCCTCCTTGGCAGAATCAGTGCCTCACTCACGGCCCACAGTGCAAACGGTGGGCGCTCCATGACAGTAATGGCCAAGGTTTGCCAGCTCTCCCCAGGTGCCGGCCCCTCTGGTGAGCACGTCTCATGACAGCTCCCAACCACCCTCGGAGATGAGCATAGCATTACTCATCATGTTGCCGTGTGAGCACCGACGTTAGCCTCGTCGTAACCATGAGGCACATGCATGGAGAGGCGAAGCCGTTTGCGGTCACATGGCAAGAGCATGGCTGAGTCCAGCTGAGTCCAGAAACTAAACTCAGGGATTCCAGCGGCATAACTCTGTGCACTTACTTGCTGGGTGCTGTCGTGCCCACTACAGAGCAGATGGCTGGGTGGGTGGGCTCCCTGAGAGCACCTGGGGTGGCTGTGGTTAGGGGGATCCTAGCCTCATCAGATCCTAGAGTCTGCACAGCTGTGCAGCACTCCCCGTGTGTGTGTGTGTGTGTGTGTGTGTGTGTGTGTGTGTGCGCGCGTGCACACACAGGGCCCTACACACAAGCGAAGCCTCGGGCCTCCCCGCCTTTGCCCTCTGTGCCCCTGCCTGGAACTCGCTGCCCGGACTGTGTCTGTGTTGTACAGCTGTTAGCCATCAAATCGCAGCTTAGGGGAGGTCTCCCCAAAGCCCTCTCTGTGCCAGAAGTTCCTGACCGTGACCTCATTGCCAACATCCTTCTTTCTGAACCTCTGTCAGACTCCAGGGTCACATGATTGTCTTGCTCCCCAGGACTGTGTGTCCTTTGATCCTTGTTTGCCCTCCTGCTCTGACCTATATCTTGTTCTGTCTTCACAGTCCCTGGGCACCTTGGTGTGAATTGGACCCACCCTGCCCTAACTCCTCCCTGACCTCCAGCCCCACTTTGGTTTTTGTGACTGGCTGGCCCCTGCACTCAGGGCTGCCCCCAGTCCTTCCAGAAGCAACTACTTAGTCTTGGTCTGATAGAAACCAGCAATGAGACTTAAAAAAAAAGTTCTTATAGCCTCTATCCCCAGAGTTCCCCAGAAGAACTATGCCACTTCGAAATATGCCAAAGTGAATCCTAAATGTACAAGAAACCAGTTTGGTAACAAAGAACGGGACCCAAACATTCATCTTCCCTCTGTACCATCTACCAAAGTTTTTTTTCTTTAATTCTTTAATGGTACAGTTTGAACTAGAACTGAAGTTGGACATTTTCTAGAACTATAGATCCAAAGCAAAGCTGGAACAGCACAGTACTCTCTGAACCAAACCAATACTTTCTTTAATGAGAGGTTCTGCAGGAGCTTTGCGGAAATATATCTCATTGTGACATTAAGGGGATTAATTAGAAATTGCATCTTCAGATGGGCTAATACTGCATGGGGGCAAGCTGAGCTCCAAATAAAGTTTCTGAGGCAGATTCACTGGTACGTGATGAGCCCAGGTAACTCAGCATCGGCTGGTGCCTTCCTTGCAGTACGTTTTAAGAACTTTCTACGATTGGACTTCCGGAATTCCTCACTGGGCTGATTCTGCCACAAAGGAGGGAACCTCGCTGAAGCTCTCCTCCACTACCCCCTCTGCTATTCTGCATAATCAGAGATGGAGACTAAGCCAGAGATGGAAAACTGAGAAGGCTTGGTGCCTAGGAAGGTGAGAATGGGCTGGGGTGAGGGGTGGGAGTCGAGGCACCAGCCCCTTCTCAGAGCAGTGTGACAGAAAAGGAGAGGGGACTCAAGATGCTACCAACATTAAGTTGCAGGGAGAGGGGCGCCTGGGTGGCTCAGTCGGTTGAGTGTCTGAATCTTGATTTCAGCTCGGGTCATGATCCCAGGGTCATAGGATTGAGCCATGTTGGGCTCTGTGCTGAGTGTGGAGCCTGCTTGGGATTCTCTCTCTCCCTAAAATTAAAAAAAAAAAAAATTGCAGGGAGAAGAGTGCAGCCCAAGGTCCTAGCTTGGCCGTGTATGAGAGGGTTACAGCGGCATGCTGTGGGAGGATCAGGGAGCTGCCAACAGCTGAGGCTGTTTAAGCGGCAATGACCTCAGGGTGCATTATTTTCTGGCAATTAACCAGTGGCTGGAGGCGGTCAGGACTCAGAGGTGCAGCTGCCGGACTGTTATTGCAGAGAAGAGAGGATGTGGGCTTGAGAGCCTCAAGTTATTCCTGTAACAAGATGTCACTGTTGGAAGGATGAAGGTGACCTCTACCCCGGGGAGCCCCAGCCCAGGGCTCACAGCCCTGGCCAGCTGGCACTCCACCTAGTCGTGCTCTACAGGCTGTGCAGAGGATGCTAGTATGTGTTCTGACTGAAGTCGGAAGTTAATGTTCAGTTCTGGCCCAGGGGACTGGGAGCAGAGGGGTGGACCAGGGCTGGGGTAGTGAAAGCTGGTCGAATCAGTGATGGGAGAGTTGAGGACAGTGGGGCCTGGGGAGGCAGGAGGCATTCAAGGGACACATCAAGAGAATGCAGCTGAGGCTGTCCAAAGTCCAAGCCAAAGTGTTGGGGTCCAAAGATCACATTGTGGGTGGGGGTGGGGTCAGGAGGGGAACAGAACCTACAGCTATGAGCCAAAGACAGGAGTCCACTAGATTTCAAGCTAGGGCTGCTAGGAGTTCAGGCCAATGGGCTAAGACAGCAGGATCCAGAGGGGCAGGGGCCTGGCCTGCTGGCTGCCAGAAGGAGGGCCAGACTCCTCTCAGGAGCCACGGCCTAGGGATGCCTGAGGGATTTGGGCATGGGGGAAATGTCCGACTGCTGCTGTCCTTCGGAAGGACCTGATGTCCCTTGTTGGTGTCTTCTCCCAGGCTGTGGGAGAAATGTGGTGCAGCTCGCAGGCAAATGAGATAGTGCATGGGGCCAGGGTAGAACCAAGGAGGCAACTGGGGATGGGGTTCCCAGCGGTGGTAATTCGAGGACAGGGCTGGCAATGGGGAAGAAGGGAAGGCTGAGCAGGAGAAATCTCTACCAAGCCTGGATGTTAGGAAAAGTCCTGGGGCTCAGAAAGGTCAGAGGCTCTGACCAGATGGAAACAGGAATTGAAACCACCCACAGGGTTCTCCGTCTTTTGATACAGGTGTCTTGTGTTCCTCACTAGACTCCAAGCCAAGAACTGGGCTGCAGGCCCAATCATGTCTTCCCTTCTTATGCTGCCTTGTGCCCAGCAAAAATTCTGGGAATGTGCTAGAAATGCTTGTTGAGGTTGATGGCAGCCCCATCGATGGCACATGGAGAATGAGTTGCAGGAAACTGCAGGGAGGAGGTGGAGGGAATTAAGTGGCTGTAAAACCTGTCCCATCTAGAAAGTTGCTGCTACAGGTAGGCAGTGATCATTTAAATCCACTGCAGCCTGAGAAAGGTGCATCTTGAGCCCAGCATGGTGCTGGTCAGAGAAAAGGGGTGTTACACAAGGTGCCCTGGCCTGGGAGTCTGGGTCCAGTGTGCCTCTGTGACAAGATGCTGTGTAACCCTGGGAGAATCACTCACCCTTTCTGGGCCTTCTGCATAAAGTGTAGGGCTTCGATGGGAAAAATGTCTTGGTGCCAGTTTCATCAGTCTGTGCAGTGTTGGGACCTTGCCTCCTCTGTCCTGGCCTCCTGCTTCCTTGCAGGGACAGCTGGAGGGACACCCTGGCTCCTCTCCTTACTCACTGCCTGTCCAATCTGCTGAGGGGGCCTTCCTCCTTCACCTCGGGGCCAGCCTGTCCTCAGGATGCCACATTCTCTGCTCTCCACCATGTGGCAAGTACAGTGAGGCAGTTCTTAGAAAGGCGTGTACCCCGATCTCAACCACAGCTGAAGGGCTGCTATGGCTTCCAGCTGCAGCTATAAAGCCACATGCTCCAATCACCTTTGTTAGCCGTGGAGATGACCTTTCACTGCCATCTCTCTGCCTCCTGGGCCTTATTTTTCAATGGATTGTAAACTCCCCCAAAACCTCAGTGTGATGTGTGGGGAGACGGAGAAGGGCACCGAATGTCACCGTGGAGGGGGGGACTTCCCAGGAGGAGCATGTCCAGACAGCCATCCAGCCACCACTCCCGTCCCCATCCCAGGGACACAGGGTGGCTGCGACTCCGAGGCGTGCCACTACTCCAAGATGGGAACGGGGTGTGGCTCAGAAAGCTCACCTCATCTGTGGGAAGTGGGTGGCTCCTGGGGGGAGGGTCGGGGAACGAACCTCATCAGAACAGGACAGTACCGACGGCCCACAACAGCCTCAGCAGCTCCCTGGGTGGGGCCTCGGGAGGAGGAGACCATCCACTTGGGATCAGTTTTCCTCAGCTGCCAGCCCACTTCTAGGCCCCTTACTGGGTGTGTGCTTGTGGAATAAGATTCAATTTAACACCAGTGGGAGGGAAAGAAAGGTCACTGGGAAGGTAGAAACAGCTGCATGGAGGCACAGCCTTCCAAATAAGTTGGGAAGGGCTATCTGGGGTTCAGATCACCCGTGCCCACAGTCATCAGGGCACACACGGACCATGCCTCCTTAGGTGAGAGGGACTATCTAGCATGTCTCCTTCTGTTATGTGGCTAAACTCAGAATCCGCTAAGGAAAGGAAGCAGGAACCGAATGACAAAGAGGCAGTGATCCTGAGCTAAGCTCTTGGATTTGGGATGCAAACAGATGCTGTTTAGCAACCATCCCCTGTCCTCCTGCAACAGAAACACACAGACATGTAAGCATGCACGCACACGTGCACGGTATACACACTCTCTCTCTCTGAGCTCTGAGCCTTCCTCAGGCCACAGCTGGGGGTGGGGACACAGAGAGCCCCCACTACGGGGTGATCATCTACCCGCACATAACTGAGTTGAACTTTCTCCAAATAGGCCAAAAAATTTTCTTTCGTGCACTAACAGAGCTGCTTTCTACCACACTGCCTGCACCTTGAAGCTTGACCTTCACTTCTGAGTGGATCAAGTGACAGCAGCCGGGTAACTGACCCCAGATCTCAAAATGCTTCCCTTTTCACCTGGAATGCAAACCATAGGTCCTGGAGCACAAGAAAGGCAAGTGCCCATTTCCTGTGTTGGAAGCATCCAAAAGCGGGGGGGTGGGGGGGTGCAAGGCTGGCCTGGGACAGTAAACAGGGCCCTGGATCAAGACTTGGGTGTTGACTGGGCTTTGCCAGTTCCTGGCTACGTGACCTTAGGCAAGTCTATCTTTCTCTTTGGCTAAGGAGATGGGTGGAGGGTTCATGTCTAAGGCACCTGGCAGTCCCTCCTGCATAGCCCCTGAACTAAGTAAGGCCATTGAGAAGGAAGCTGATGGGAAAGACTTGCTGAGGTCTTGAGGGGAAGAGGAGCCACACTCCACCAGGCAGCTGTGGCTGTCTGGCACACAACAGGCCTTTCCCGAATGAACCCAGCAGGACCCAGCTGGGAGAGGCAGGGTCCAGGCTGACTGTATGGGTCTCCTGAACAGCCCTCTTGCCTCAAAGCAGACTCCTGACTTCCTGAAGAGCCTTGGCAAGAGTCCTCTTATCCATTTCCTGCCTCCACTGTACCAGACCATACAGGACCAGGAAAGGCTCTCTTGTTCTGATCGAGAGGAGCTGGGGTTCTTAAAGCCCTGGCTGCAAGATCCATTCTTTTGAAGCATTTGGGCAGCTGACTCAAAGGTCAAAGTGTTACCAAACGGATGAGGCTATGACCATTCTGGCTGGGCGGCTGACGAACACGAAGGTAATGGGAGGCTGAGAAATGGGCAATGGGAACACACAGTCAACATCCCAACCCCCACCCCGGCTCTGCCCACCACCCCCACCAGGGCACTGGGGTCCTTCCTCCATTCCCAGCTTCTATCGAGGAAGAAGTTGTAGGGACCCTGGGAGTCATGGCCCTAAGAATAACTCCATTTATTTAGATTCCTTCTCAAAGGAGCTTGGTCATGGTGATGGTGATGTAAACGATAATTATAGCCACATTTTATGATCTTTACATAATGTGGTGACTTATTTCCTAAGCCTCAGAATGCTCTCTCATTCTCCACATACCTTACCCCCAGATAAAGACAGGGATAGGAGTGGCCAGGGGTGGCCGAGTGACTTCCCTGAGTCCCAGAGTAAGTTCGGCAGGCAGCGCTACAACTTGCTTTTGAACCAGTCCTTAATTCTAGACCTTACTGCCCTGGACAACCAGCTCCAAACTGCAATCTGGGGTCTCCTCGTTTTCAAGAATTGGTTCTAGCACTTCTTACTCTTTAATCCATCCCCTAAATGTAAAAGAGCCCCTCACAAAGACCCGTTTATCCTGAGCTATCCATCATAATCTTCATGTGGCTTAAGATACAAAAGTTTTCAGAGCCCATATTCAAAACTCTAAAAATACCCCTTTCTTTTGATCAGGGTAGCATCTGTCCCGGCCATCGGCCTTAGGCTGAGCTGGCCTGAATTATCTGGCTCCCTCATGCAGCCTTCACTGAAACAGAAGATCTGGTGTGAATAATTTAAACCTCATTCTCTTTCCCCTCTACTGATTTCCCACACCACGCCGGTCGGCATTTCAGCGCCCGCAAAGATGTGCTATTCCTGTCCCTGATAAGTGCTGCCTTCTTGGGAAAGTGACTTTGGGGGCTGCAGAGGTGCCAGGAGGAAGGGCCTGGACCAGGAAGGACGTGGCACTGTGTGAGCTGGACCACCCACTCCGCAAAGTTCTCAGGGAGCGTTTGATGTCTGGCCTCGCCCTCCTCCTGGTCCAGGCTGGACGCACATCATTCGGATGCCTGGTCTTTCGTCTTTCCCTTTTCTCTTTGGGGACCACTTTGTGTAGAGCTAGGCTTGCTGCATTTCTCCTTTGGAGTCTCCTTCAGCCATTAGCTGATGAAAGATTTCAAAAGGAAGTTAGATAAGGAAGCGAAAAAATGAAATGAGAGCAGCAAGGAGCCTCCGGGAACCACAGAACACTTTGAAACTGCCTTAACCATGTCGCTTGCCTCCAAAGGGGGGCCTGGGTTGAGAAATTCCCGCATGTCTCAGCCACCTTCTTGGTTAAACAGTCAGGTGCTCAATAACTCCGGGGCTGACAGGCCAGAATGTGGGTTACTCAGAAGCACTGCTTCACCTGTGTTCTGTCCTTGGGATGGTTCCGTCTTTGGTTCTTTCAGTGGGGGTGGGGGATCAGGGAAAAGCAAAGAGAGAAGACTCCAGGCTTCCAGGTTTGCTGTTTGCTACAGTGCTGTGCTCACACCCCTAGACTTCTGGGCTGGTGATGTGTCCGGTTAGGATGGTGGACCACAGAGGTCAGAGGTGTTGTGTCAGTTCTGTTGGGATGAAAGTGAGAGCAGGCAGGGGGCGGGGGGTGGGGCGGAAGGTGGGGCTGAGAAGAAGAAGGGCATTTAGCACCAGCCCGTCCAGCAGTCCCTGTGTTCCCAGCCCTGCCTTGAGGCCCAGGGGGATGAGAAAACCTCTAACTTGTTGACCCTGTGGAGCTCAGAAGGGCGAGCCAAGAGGTAGATGTGCACCGTCCTACAGGCAAGCCTGGCCTTCCAGAAGTCCCCACGTCTTCCCCGCCCAGCCCTGGCTGTGGAGCTTGGTGCCCTCCAGGTGGGCTGTGACTGGAGGCTAGAAGACATCAATTTTCTTAAGGGCTCAGCCTGGAGGGTGGGACAGGCCTGGCTAATGGATGGTATTAAGACAGGAGTGAAGGGGCGCCTGGGTGGCTCAGTCAGTTAAGCGTCTGGCTCAGGTCATGATCTCACAGTTCGTGAGTTCGAGCCCCGCGTCGGGCTCTGTGCTGACAGCTCAGAGCCTGGAGCCTGCTTCACATTCTGTGTCTCCCTCTCTCTCTGCCCCTTCCCTGCTCATGCTCTGTCTCTGTCTCAAAAATAAATAAACATTAAAAAAAAAAAAAAAAAAAAAAAGACAGGAGTGAAGAAGAGGGGCTTGTGGTCTGTGGCTCACAGATCAGAATGCTGTCAGTTACTGACCCTCAGGCTTTCCTTTTGGTCTTTGAGAATGCCAAAAGCTCTTATGATTGGGCCGCTCTCCAGAGAAGTCAATAAAGCTGAGTATCCCCCATCAATGCCCATACTCCCCAGTCTAGTGTCTTTAGACCAGAACCTCTGGAAGGGACCTGATGTCCCTCAAGTTCCCTTCCACATGAGGCATCCTCTGACACACACTGCTATTTCCATACTATAATGACAGCAGGGGCCACTCCTGCTGGTCTCCTGCCCTAGTATTCTGTCTGGGCCCCGCAGGGTGCTCCCTCCTGTTCCCACTCAGATCTCTGAGATCACAGGACAGATGCTCTGTGCTGACGTCCACGGGTAGGGAGAATGGCATGTCCCTCTGCCCACAGTGCCTCCCGTGCCTCTGCCTCCCACCCTGCTTGGCCTCCCTGTGATGGGGATTCTTGGCGGCAATTCTAACAGATTGGCCTCCCCAGTTCAGCTCCAGCCCCTACTCATTCCACATCTCCAGGGTCAGCCTGCTCATCTGCATGGTGGGGTGAACAATGCCTTCTGAATGGGAGCACTGGCCCGGGAGCCAGACCTAGCTGCTCACTAACGCGATGGTCTCCAGCAAATTGTTTAACCCCTCTGTGGCCCAGCTTCCTCACCTGTAAAATGCACACCATAAGAGTAAACACCTCATAGGGCTGGGTGAGGATTAAGTGAGCTAAATTCAGCAGTGTTTAGAACAGCACTCGGTGCACAGAAAGTTCATGAGCATTTTGACTTTGCAGGGAGGCTGTTGTAAGGACAGAGGGAGGTGGCTCTCAAAGAGCCATGCCCATCTGTGTTATAACTGCACGCTGGGGTGGAATGCAGGGGGCTGTCTCCCTGGACTGTAGGGGACCACTGGTCTTAGGAGCTCCTATGGTACCAAGACAGATGGCTCCAAGTGAGAAGGAAGGTTCCCAAGTGAGGGCCTCTGCCTTCCTTCCTGGGCTGGAGAGGTGAGTCCTGTTTCTTCCACAAGATTAGCTGGTGTTAGGAAGGGGCAGCCGGTGATGACCCAGCTCAGCAGCCTGCCTCTGCGGGCCAGAGGGCCCAGCCTGAAGCCCGGGGCCCAGCTGAAGGCCCCACTTCCTAAAGGGCTGAGCAGAGCAAAGGTGGACTCCCTGAGAATGGAGGGATCAGGATTCCTCTGGGCCCATCTGCACTGGTCCCCATAAGGGCTGGCACCTACTCCTGGGCCGCATCACATGCCCAGTCACTCGGTCATGTCCCATGTCTTCTTCATTCGGCTAATGCCGATCAGATCAGGGATGTCCAGCAGGCTTATGAGGACTCATGCGAGGCCACGTGAGGGATGGCTGGCAGGTGTGGGGCTGGCTCATGGTGCACCTGTCCCACTGCTGGAAGGACAGCTCACGTCACAGCCCACGCTCTGATGGCTGGTCCCCTGTGGGACTTCACCCCACTGGTGTGCCACCATCCATGTGACCTGCACCTTGGCTCCAGGCTGTCCCTCAGAGCAGAGTTAAAGACTTTTTCTAGGCAGGGGAGAGCCATCCTGTGGAGCCTGTGCACAGGCGCTTTTGTATCCAAAGCTGAAAAAGTAGGTCACCGCTGGTGAGAGTGACTTCAGGGGACGGCCCCTCCACTGCCTCCTGCTCCCTTGGTTGGATGCACAAGGGTATGGGGAAGCAGGGTGGGGAGAGCACAGCCCTTCGAGGCTTCGTCCTGTGACCTGATTCCATTCAGGCTCAACCTGATTTCTCACTAAGCCTCGGATTGGTTCTGGCTCTGGCCCTTTCCTGCTAAGTCCACGTGTTCTGTAGCCTCCCCTGCTCCCACTGAGCTTGGTCCTCAGGAGATTAAAAGTGGGGAGATGTCACCCAGGTGCCAGGGAGCCTACCCTGGCAAAGTGTCCTTGGGAGCAAGGGGGTGGGTCTGGCTTCTGCCCCTGCCAGTCCTGCCTGGTTTTCTTTCCTGACACGATGAACCGGCTATGGATGGACAGTCTTCCCGGCTTCAAGGAGCTTGTGCTGCCCACACCACCACCCGTGAAATCCTCTTGCCCAAACAATCAAACCTACATCTGATCATGCTTCTAGATTCAAGTGCCTGGAGGACACGTCACAAGGATATCATCAGAAGTTCCAGACTGGGAGAAAGCATAGGAAAGATGATCTTGTTCCTTCAACAAATAATTTCTAAGCAAAGAGAGAGAGAGAGAGAGAGAGAGAGAGAGAGAGAGAGATAGGTGGTATTGCTGAGAGACTGAAAGAGACCCAAGAGACAAACTGCCCGACCTTAATTTTTAAAAAAATTGTTTTTTGGGAGAGAAAGTGCAAGCAGAGCAGGGGCAGAGAAAGAGGGGGACACAGGATCTGAAGCAGGCTCTGTGCTGACAACAGAGAGCCTGACAAGGGGCTCAAACCTGTGAACCGTGAGATCATGATCTGAGCCGAAGTCAGATGCTTAACCGAAGGAGCCAACCAGGAGCCCCAGCCCAATCTTAATCTTAATCCATGGACCTAATTTAGGTTTTGGTTCAAACAAACTGAAAAAACAAAAACAGTTTCTGAGTCAACTGGGGAAATTTGAAACTGCCTTGTTATTTCATGATATTAAGGAATGACTAATAATTGTTTTTAGGTGTGAGAAAGGTATTGTCATGTTTTCTGAAGAAGGATCCTTCAGTTCTAGGGGGATGCAGTGAAATATTACAGATGACACGGTGTCTGGGTGCCGAGGGGGGCGGGGAGGCAGGAAGTAGGGAGGAAACCAATGAAAGAGGAGAACGTAGTTGTGGAGTCTGGGTGATGGGACAGGGGCTGCCTTATCACACCCTTTTCATTTCTGCGTATCTTTGAGAAGCACCGTATGATGAAATCTGGAAGGAGGGGGAGGAGGGAGGAAAGGCAGGGAGGGGAGAAGCAGCAGCAGCAGCCACCGAGACTGGCGTAGGTGCTAAGAGCCTGGAGACTTCGGCCAACACCAGACCCGAGGGCAGCCGTCTTTCTCTGATTCCAGGGACCTCTACTGCGTGGGCAGGGGATTCTCGGCACAGGAGCCCGATGGGGGGACGTGTGGGGGCTGGGCACTCACTGTGGAGAGGCAGCTCCTGTCCTCCCGGACGATGGCGCAGAAGCCCAGGAAGCCCGTCACCATGACAAGGGCCCCTGCGAAGATGAGGATGTAGGCGGAAGCAGCGAAGGTGCTGGACGCCAGGACGCTGAGATAGCCGCTCTTCTCCACCAGGGTCCAGACGCCCACGGCCATGACGGCGGCCCCACCCACCTGCAGGAAAGCCCAGGTCAGGGCAGGCGGCCCCCGAGGGCTCCACAGCTGCCATCGATAGAGAGCCTACCACGTTTGAGGCGCTTTTTAGTCACCATCTCATTGAGTCCTTCGAAGAGCCCGAGACAACAGTTTGGTTACCCATTTCACAGATGAGGAAATTGTGTCACGGAGAGGTTCAGAGACTTGTCCATGGTCACACATCTAAGGCAGGTGCAGGAACAGATTTTGAATCTGAGTCTGACTCCCAATTTTGTACTTCTTACCACATTGTGGTCAGAGGTCCCAGGGGCCCTGCCCCCACCAACACCCCAATACCGCCCCGTCCGGCACCCTGGGGACACACATGCACACACAGACTTCTGCTGAGCATACAGGTCACAGAAACGGTTGTTCAGCCTCTGTGCAGAAAGAACCCAGTGGGAGAGCCACCTCAGTTGTATTTCCCAGGTACCCTTCCTAGGCCCTTCCTAGGGCCTATTGTGTCCCCAGTGGATGTGGGGGAGATGGCTGCAATTATGGGACAAGCAATGTGTCTGGGTCCCTTCACTTCCCTGATTCCCAGCTGCCCTGTGTCCTTCCTCCCCCAGTGCTCCTTGGGTTGGTGCACATTTCCCAGGGGGGCACTTTCCTATGTGCCCCATTTCAGGCTTACACGTGCCCATGGGGGGAGCACCCTGGGGCTTCTCATCTCATTTCTTCTTATCTACAGGTGACAAAACTGGGGCCCACAGAGGAAAGGTCAATTGCCGGAGGCTCTGCTGCTGGTTAGGGGCAGTTAGGGGCAGGGCCAGGACGAGAGCTCAGAGCCTTGGACTGAAGGCTGAGCATGGTGTCTCCACCACTGAATGGATGCATTCTCCACAAATGGGGTTGGTCTGGATCAGCAGGAAGACTGGGAGACATTTCTTCTTTGCTAACTGTCCCATTCCCTTCTGGCCCAGAGAAGGGTACAGGGACAGGACACTGTTGACTGGCAGGTCAGGCAGATGTCTCCCTAGGAAATACAACTGAGGTGGCTCTCCCACTGGGTTCTTTCTGCACAGAGGCTGAACAACCCTTTCTGTGACCTGTATGCTCAGCAGAAGCCTGTGTGTGCATGTGTGTCCCCAGGGTGCAGGACGGGGCGGTATTAGGGTGTTGGTGGGGGCAGGGCCCCTGGGACCTCTGACCATCTCTGCTTTCTGTTCCTGGGAAGGGGGACTTCTGTCTGGCCCTCAGTCTCCCTTCCTCATTTAACAGTGCATTCTCTTCCTCAGATGGGTGGGGTGTCAAAAGCTAGACAAGGCCCACTGGCTCGGTCCATGGAAGCTCGTCCTTAAGGTGCTGGCATCTGCCCCAGAGCGACTCTGCAGGACCCACCCTGACACTTCACAGTGTCCATTCTCGGGAGCCACAGACATCAGCGGGGCAAACGAAAGGTGGTTCTCAGCAATCACCATGCCGGAGGCACGTACACCATTCAGCTGACCATCTTCCCCTCTGAGTTTTGCAATAGTTTGGTGAGGATAGGGCGGGGGGTGGGGCACATATGATCTCTGTTTTGCAGATGAAGAAATTGAGGCTTGGAGAGAATAAGAATGTACTCAAGATAACACCACTGGAAGGTTTCAGAACTGAGATTCAAACCCAGGTTTTCTGAAGGCCAGTCTGGGATTCTGTCCTCAGATTCCACAGACTGGGCCGGGCCCTGCTGTATTACTCACTTCGCTTTTAAAATATATCTGTTTCCTTCCAAGTGCCATTTTCTCCTCCTTGGCACCTCCAGGAGGTAAGAGAAACAGGTAGAAGAACATTACACAGCTGGGCCACTCCGAAAGGCATGGGAGAGGCTAACGTGCCCCATTTCTTTAATTCCACAATGCACAGTCCTACCGGCCCCCATTTTAACATCCCGACAATTGAGATGCATCTTATGATTAATGGCATCTTATGATTATACTTGGCAGCACTTTGTCTTACTGGTACAGAAAACAATGGTGTACCTCACAATTGATGGTATCTTAGATTCAGTGAAATCCTGGACTACAATAGGTTTTTAAATTCCTTGTGCATGTAGGCTATCTTTGGCCCATACAACCTCCATGACCAATGAGGAATTTCCTGAGTCTGGGTCAATGAAGTTGTGTCAAGTGAGGGTTTCCAGCAAAATATCCTGCACATATTCTTTCTGCCCCCTACAGCATGACTGAAAGGCTTGGGTGAGGGTCCCAGCTTTGCATAACTAGCTGTGTGACCTAAAGATAGTCCCTTAACCTCTCTGAGCCTGAGTTTCTTCATATCTCAAATAAGGGGGGTTATAAAAGACTAGTGGTTCCCAGTCTATAATCACCAAAGACTCCTTTGATTACTTTTTCCTGTGGATCTCATGTTTTGAAGGCTTTTGCCTACCATATACAGTGCACTAATTAAGTAATAATTCATTTCTCATTTTTTATTAATCAAAGGCACATGATAGTGCCAGGAAGAGATTCTGAACAGCCTGAGATAGTCAATGTGACCACTTTGCATTGATCTTTTAATGGGTGTAGTCTCTTTATAGAAATATACACACTATCCATTATCCATTAGGTTTGTCAACCCCACAGGCTGAGAATCAGACTTAGGACCACACATCTGGGCACATTTGGGCTTGACTAGGGACACTTTATCTGTTGGGGGACACGGAACCCACTGAAAATCTGATAAAAAGCTTTGGACACTTTGGCCAGAGAAATGGTAATCCATGTAAAATAATGCAGTCAGGTTTGGGGGCTGATGTCTAATCCTGTAGCAGGCAATGAGACCCGGTGAGAACGGTCTCTGAGGCCTCCTCCACCTCCACACCCAGATAAGGTGGCATTTCTCAGCCTGGCTGCACAATCACCTGGGAGTTCCACAAAACCCAAGTCACACCCCAGTCCAAATGGAATCTCTGGGAGTGGGATCTAGGCATGAATATTTAATTAAGTTCCCAGGTGGTTGGGAGAAAAAACCACCTTGTAGGTTTCCTATTTAATGGAGGGTCAGAGTGTCCTGTCCCTCTCCTCCAGTAGGTGGCGCTGTGCTGAATCCCACTGAATATGCTGCTTCCTGGAAGCTTTGGGCCCCACCCCTGGGCGTAGCTGCCTAGAGAGCTCTTGACATTTGTTCCCGACTTGAACCCTATCCTCTTCCCTGTCTATGTGAGGGTGTTTGCTTCCGTAGAAGCTTTGAGGTTGAAGGTGGGGTGGTGAGGAGAAGTTTTCAATCCGAAGGGATTTAAAGTCCTATTATGAAAAAACGAAACGAAACGAAACAAAACAAAAAACCATGGGGCTCCCAGGAGAAGGAGTGGGGGGCTCTAAGAAATGCAGCCATGGGAGACAAGCAGTATTGATCCCACTAATGGAGGGTTGCTCTCTTCCAGAGCTCTTCTTGCCAGTCACAGAAAGGGCTGGAATCTTGCAAAGCAGGGAGAGCCCACAAGTGAGCCAGGGTGGCAGCAGGGTTCCCAGCCACAAGGGAGGGCCTGGAAGCCATCTGAAGGGACCCACTGCCCCTGATTAAGGTCTGGAAAACAAATTCATACTCGTTCTGACGTCCAGAAGAAATAAGAATGTGATTCTGAGTCAATGGGGACACTAACCCCCGTCCCACACCCTGAGGTGTCACATCTGGTAGAGAAGTTAGTCTGCAAGGGACAGGGAGAGGGATTTGCCATCAGGATCAAGAGGGTTTCAAGTCCTCCAGGGCGTCTCCTGCATGGGGCTTGGTCAGCTCTTGAGAAAACAATCTTGCATCTGGACAGAAGAGTAAAAGCTGCTAAATGTTGGAGGAGGTCACCAGAGGGGTATTGGGAGATCAGCAGACCAAGGTTCCAGCCCTGGCTTTGCCCCTGACTAACCATGTGACTGTGTACCAGACACTTCACTTGGCTAAGCCTCAGTTTCTTCACCTGTAAAATGGCACTGCTGGATGAGAATATCTCTGAGGTCTCTTCCATGTGGGTAAAATGTCCCCATTGGTACCAGAGGACAACCTTCTGCCAATACTCCTCCAGCAAGATGCTTCTGGACCAGTGGCTCATGGCTTTCACTCAAGCCCTGGGGAGACTGCCTAGATCAGCAGGAAGAGCAGTGGAAGGGGAACGGAGAGGACTGTTCAGGGGGCAGGGAGAGGTCTGATCCCAATGAGCTATTTCAACAGCTATTTGCATAGAGTTGATTCAACAGTATTTGGCTCTTTACAGAAACTGCGGAATATTAACTACATTTTTCAAAACCAAAGCCTGTAGCCGATTAGCTAGAAAACCCTGCAGAGGGTGAAGTCTTCTTGCCAATGAGGACACCGGCAGTCCAGGAGGGGCATGGCAGGTCACCGATGCCTTGTAATTTTAGGAACTTCCCATTTATAGAAAAGAAATATTGCCAAAAAGTTGCTCAGGTCATCACATGCTCAGAAGGATTAGCCTGAGCAACCGCACATGGCTGGGCCCTGACAGACATCAGGCAGAGAGTGTAAAAGTAATTGCAGGATTATCTTTGCCAGGCTACTGAAACGTTTCTGTCCTGGGATTTGGGGGAAGGGCTGGTAGGGCGGAGCAGGGGCCAGGACTGCGGGGCTCCCAATAGAAAAGGGTCCCCCAGGCAGTAGAGTTTTCTGCCTTCAGTGGGAGGGAAGCCCATGGCACGGGGAGGCAGGAAACACACGGGGTGGCCCTGCAGTTCATTTCTGTGTTTGCTGGGCGCCTCCTGGGTGCCCAGCTCCACACTGGACTGGACAGGATTTTGAGCTGAATGTGTGTTCGCCCGTGTAGAGCCCACACCTGCCTTCTCCACTCTTTCTGCCCTGGGCAGTCTCATCAATGCACCACCACCCAGACCAGAATCCACCCCCCCTCCCCCAAGGTCATTATGGACTCCTCTCTCTCCTCCCAGGGAAGCCGTATGCCAGTCCCCATCTATTCTCCCACCCAGCTCAATGCACCGCCCTGGCTTTGGCTCCCTACCTCCCCACCCGTGTATCATCAGCCTCCTGGCCCCTGCTCAACCCAGAAGCAAGTGTGTCATGATTCCAGGGCTGATCCCACCGAAAAACTGCCCCCGGCTCCCTAGCACCCAGCACACCAAGCCCAGACTCCAGCATGGGCTCAAGGCCCTCCAGTATCTGGCCTCAGCTTGATTAATGACCTGACCAACACCCCCCAGTGCCAGGCAGGCATTTCTCCCAGGTCACCCCACATTCCCATGGCCTCAGTGCCAGTTCTGTTTGAGTTGAATCTTCAAGGGTAGGCTTGTCCTGCTAAAGGCCGCTTTCTACTTTGATCCACTCTTTTCTTGGCTCTGTGGTTTTAAAGATCCCTTGGTAAAGTAAATCAGAGCACTACTTTCCCTCTTTCCCCAAGCCAGTCTACCTTTATGACAAGAGCAGAGATCGTGGGATGTACTGGGGGCTGGAGCTGGGAGAGAACATAAGACTACCTGTTCCTTCTTCAAACCCAGCTCAGAATCTGCCCCCCGTCTCACAAGTCATTCTGTGCTCCCTGCTGCTTCCACGCCTTGTACGGGCTTCTAGAGTGACACGTGTCACAGTGTATTTGTTGTGTTCATCACTTGGTCTCCCTTGTAGCCTCTTGGTTAAATCTTCCTCATCTTAGTATCCCCAGCAGAGCACTACACGTGGTAGTGCCTGGTAACTCCTTAGGGAAGGAGGGGGAGGGAGGGTGGGACAGGCAGAAGAGTCAAGTCTAGTCCCTTTTATATTCTATATATAAAGTCCTGGAGAGGTGACTTTCCAAGGTCCTGTAAGTAGCCAGGGGCCAAGTGGGGACTAGAATTCAAGAACCTTATTGGCCAGTTTAGTGCCTATTTTACCAGCTGGGCTGTCGATCCACACAAAGCTACTTTGCCCATGAAGCAAGCCACGTTACTCAGGGCTGTCACCACAGGCTTCCTCTGTGACTGGTCTCACCCACAATGGCCCCGTGCAGACCAAATGTGCATCCCTGTCAAATGTATGAGCAGACCCTGACTGCACAGAGAGGCAGGGATGCCCTCAACCCCATGGGGGGGGGGGGTCCTGTGACTTTAGCACCTTAAGAAGGGGAGCAGGAGAAAAACCCGCCATGGGACCCCTCACCTGTTCTGTCACAGATGACATGTCCTGAGAGGCAGGCAAAGGCCCGTACAGTGGGACGATGATGTGGAGGTAAAGGGCTCTCTACCCTCAGCAGGAGAGCGAGCTGGGGCTCTTCTTTTCTAGGCCTTCCATGGGAGTCCTAGAGAGATGTCCTGAAGTCACCTCACTTCCCTCCCCTGGCCGGGGCACGAGTCTTCCACCATCTCTGCCTCCCATGTTGGCCCATGTCCCCCCTAAGGGATCCCAAGGGTCCCCTGGAGGCCAAGCCTCACTGGTCCCCAAGGGAAGTACCAATGCCTCACACAACACCCCGGGGCAGCACAGAGCTCCGGGAGCAGCCGGCTCTTCTCCCGTTCTCCAGTAGCCTGGCATAGCTCCGGGGAGGCTGGGAAGGTTTTGATTATTAACACAGCCAAGCAGCTAATTAAAATAATAAATTAGGGAACAACATTGCAGGGATGACGGGAGCTATAGGGAGCCGTGCAGGAAATGGGAGGGAAGAAAAGCATTTCCTAGGCACCATGTAGGGAAGCCAGGATCACATTATCTTTTTAGGATCAGGGAGGAGGCATAAAAGTGTTGGCATTTTTGGCTCCTGACCCAAAGCTACATCCAAGGGGTCTCCTCTGCCCCATGAGATGGCCCCGATCAAATGCAAGAGGGGGAGGGGGTGGAATCAGGGATGGGGAGACGCTGAAGGATGGGGGGATCAGGTGTGGGTTGAGTGTTGCAGGCCTGGGGGCCAGAGGCACGGTGAAGCTTAGGCACAGGATGTGGGTGTCTAGTGGGGCACTTCTGAAGTCTTGCTTATATCCTTCACAATCTGCATGCCTGCCCACACCATCGTAACATCCCAATTCAGGTGCAACCTTAAACCTTGGGGACATCTTGGGTTCCAAGGAAGCATCAGAGCAGCGGGTCTAAGGCTGTGATTATTGGTCAGTGGTCTCTGCAGATGGGAAGAACACTGGACTTTGAGTCAGAAAACCCAGAATTCACATAAGATTCTGCCAACCACGTGAGCCTCATTTCACCTCTACAAAACAGGGATGGAGACATTAAAGAGTGGTTGTGAGAATCAATGCAGAGTGTAAACTGATTCACGGCCTTCAAATTTTGCAACCATGGCACAGTTGATTGGGAGGCGGGGAGACTGGGTTTAAAGTCTCATCGAGACCCCCAGGCCTGGCTCATGGCCACTGGCACCTGCGTCCTGCCCACGCCAGGGTGGAGGCGGGGGCCGCTCTCACCATCCTGCTGCTCTGGGTTCTGAAACTTTGGACTGTAACCCATTATGGCTGTGAAATAAATTTGGTGGATTGTAACCTGCACTACAAAGCAAAACAAAACAAAATGACACAAGGCAGAAGAGAAAATATCAGAGTGCACTGCACACAGTAAAGGTAAGCTTGGCTTTATGAACAATTCTTCACATAGTCATTGCTTATGCTTATGTCTGTTTCTTACATGGATCATGATCCCCAAAGTCTTAAAGCCAGTGCTATGAACAGAGAAAGCTCTAACTGATGAGGCATGTCCCTTAGTCTCCTCAAATAGCTACATATTCTAGCTGAGCACCAAGTATGTCAGAAACTATGCTATTTTTCCAAATATTCATCTTTAATTCCTACAGGGCTTGACACTCCCACTGAGTGTCTGAAAAAAGGTGAGACTTGGTAAGATTCAGTGATTTGCCTAACCTTTTAGTCTGCTTAGGCTACGAGGATAAAATACATAGCTGAGTGGCTTAAACCACAGAAATGCATTTCTGTCTCTCACGGTTCTGGAGACTGAAGTCCTAAGCTAAGGTGCTGGCTGATTCAGTGTTGGTAAGGATGCCCTGCCCTGCCCTCCTCATATGGCCTTTCCTCTGTGCATGTTTATAAAGAGAGATCTCTCTCTTCCTCTACTGGTAAGGCCGCCCATCCTATCGGATTAGGATCCCACCCTTCTGATCCCATTTAACCTTAATTACCTCCTAAAGGCCCTATTTCCAAATACAGGGACATTGTGGTTTGGGACTTCAACATATGAATTATCAGGGGTCACAATTCAGTCCACAGCAACTAATGTCCCGTGGCAAATAAATAAGATCTGAATCTGAACCCAAACTTGAGCCTGAGTCTTCCCAGCACGCTCTATTGTCACACTAATCCACAGATGCCCCAAAGACATTGTAGGAGAGTGCAGGACTCGGAGCTGGGGGCCGTGCGCATAGGTTTAGAGGTGAAAGAGAGCTGGGCTCCAGCTCTGGGTCTTTGGGCAAACTGCTCCCCCCTCTGCAAAGTGGGGCTTCTACTAGAGCTGTTCAGGGGTGCAGGGGTACCGGGAAGATTACACAGAATGATGCTTCCACAGAGGAAGCCTCCATAGTAAGTACCATGCATGCTAGGGACTCCGTCACTGATTTGTTCCAAGTGCCTTGCCCAGTACTTGTTAAACACTGCGGATGGAGTTTTTGACTGTTGTTATTGTTGGCCAGAATGCCTGGGTGTCACCATTAGAGGACTTTGTGCAAGATTCTGAACTGGGTGAGCTTGCTCCCTGCCCAAGGATAATGGTGATACCGACCATCATGGTTGGTTGGGGGATCGCAAGAGATAACCCGAGGAAGGTCTTTATCCAGCAGTGACTCACAAGGGGCTAGGCATCATAAACCACCACGAGGAAGGCTTCCTGATCCTCTCTGTGCTGAATTTGGACAGAGTGTGGCAAGGTGATGTATGGGGAGGGAACACTGTTCTGGGGGAGAAAGGAAGTTTGAGTGTTCACCCCAATCATACTCGCAAGAACAACCTGTTGCTGCTGTCTGGGCTCGCTCTCTGTGTCTGCATGGTGGTGCTGGTGGTAGCAAGGGGCTTAGAGGACAGCAGACTGGCTGCTCTCTGAAGACCCTCCCTGGCTCTCGGCATTAGAGTCTTAAGAGGAAGGCAGAAGAGGTGGGAGTGGTGGCCGGTGTAGACAACGGCATTGTTATGTGTCTTAGGAGAGGGGCTCAGGTGTGGGGCCGGCTGCTGGACTCTGGGCTGTGTGTAGTGGGGTGATCCTTCTCTCGAGGGAAGGGGCCCTCCCTGACACGGCCCCCTCCCTAGGGAATTCTGGTAAATTCCCAGGGACTTTGTGCACTGCAAAATGCATGATGTTGTGCTCTGCTGTGGGAGGAGACGGGCCAGCAGTCTGTCCCATATCTACTTCTGAGGACATGGCAGTGGGTCCAGGGGACAATGCCAGGATGCTCCTGGGCTGGAGACTGAGGCCTGGATATCCCTTAACTGACCATCTGTCATAAGGCGGATGAGGCCTGGCTGAATGGGTCCCCGGGAAGCTGGTCCACATCCAGCCAGGCCCCCAGGCAGGGGTATTTTTAACCCAAAGCAGGGAGATCTATATGGGGGAAGCTCCCCCTCACTGGTAGCTGCTCTGGTAACACGCTCGCTGCCCATCTGCCTGTGCTGCCACCCCCACGTCCCTCTCCCTACCACTCCCAAAGGAATGCCAGCACCAAACAGACAGACTCTGAGTCCACTCAGGATGGAGGGGACCCTGAGGGTGGTCACAGGCAGGATGTGCAATGTCAGGGCCCTTCCAAAGATACTCTGCACTGAGTACCTCACAACAGCCTTCGGGCCCTGCCAGCTACTGCCCTCTCTCTTCTCCTGGTGCCCAGCAGGTGGTGTCTACACAGAGTGCCCACTTCCTCACTGCCCCTCACCTCCTGCCACTACTCTCCTCAGAGTACTCTCACCACAGCCACCAGTAAACTCTGTGTGGTCAAACCTGATGGCCACTTTCTGGGCCTTAAAATACTTGATGTGTCTTCTCCCTTTAGCACAGCCCAGCCCTCCCAATCTCCAGCTTCTGTCTCTCCCAGTTTTCCTCCCACGGCTCTGACAGCCTCTCCTCCGCCTTCCCTGGGGAACCACGGGTATCTCCTTGCCTGGGGCTCTCCATGAGTCCCACATCTCAGAAGCTCCTTCAGTCAGGGCAAACAGGGGCCATTGTTGAACCCAGACCCACTCCTGACCATTGGGACGTTTTACATCTCATTCTTGCCTCTCTTCTCAGTCTCCATGCTATCTTTGGGGGTTCTCACCTGTTTCTGTGGCTGTAGCCACCAGCTGGGTGGGAATGATCCAGACCCATAAGCCAACTTCCCATGGAGCATCTCTCCTCAGATGTTTCCTGGCAACTCAGACTCACCGTGCCTACAACTGACCTCGCCATCTGATGCCCAGTAGCTTGTCTTTCTAGTCTACTGCTGAGGTGAAGAGCTTTACCATCTACTCAAGGGTTACATTTTAATCCCCCTCAGCCAGCTAATGACCTAACTTTGCCTCCCAAGTCCCTTGACTCTCTCCAAATATTTGATCCCCACTGTCACCCCCATACTGTAGGTCACCACCATCTCCTGTCCTGATCAGGGCCAAGTCTAGGGGGAGTGTCAACAGTGGTCATCCCTGGATGAGAAGTATTATGGGTTGAGTTGTGTCCCCCCACCAAAAGGTTTGTTGAAGTCCTAACCCCAGCACCTATGAATGGGAAGAACAGTATGGGATGGCAGAGGCAGAGACCGGAATCAGGACATTGCAAGCCTAAGAATGCCAAAAATTGCAGGTCACCACCCGAATTTTGGAAGAGTCAAGGCAAGATTCTACCCAGCCTCTAAGAACAAGCGTGGCCCTGATGACACCTTGATTTTGGACTTCCAGCCTCCAGAGCTGTGAGAGAATAAAGTTCTGTTGTTTGAAACTACTCAGTTCATGATGCCTTGTTACAGCATCTCTAGGGACCTAATGGTGTGAGCTATGGGCAATCTTTATTTTCTTATTTATACTTTTCAGTATTTTAGGGATTATCGGTTGTGGAGACATAGACCTTTATGCTCAGGAAAAACATTCTTAAAAGAAAAAAAAACCCTCACTCAGCAAGAATCCCAAGCACTCTATCGGATTTATCTCTGAGAATCAAAACTATCTACACCCACACAGCTTACTGATCACATCAGCGTGGCTTTATTATTCCACTGTCTTCCTCAATACAGCTTCACTATTCCAGGAATAGTGCTTTCTTGCTCAGGAAGATAAAAGTTGCAAGTAAAAAAAGTTTATTGTTCATTTAAGGAACTTTGCAGAAAACACTTGAACAAACATCAAATTGTTCGACTTTTTAACAGATAGCATCAAATGACTGTCTACTCTCCAAGGCTCTCCAAACCCTGGTCTTGCTGTACCCAACAATCCTAAATTACTGTGTGTCACGATCCTTCAGTGTCTTAACGCACTGCCCCACTTTAGGCAGTTTCATTAGTCTTAATGGAAGACCCTGAAAACATAGATATAACCTATCTTTGCCTTTGCCTTTCTGAGATGTTTCTAAGACTCTGTCAAGGGAGAGCATCGCTTCCCGGGGTAATAAGGAAACTCAGCTCTGTTTTATAAGCAGGTTGATCTGGTGGTATTTTCAGGCTTTCTGCATCTAACATACCCAAAATATTGCATATCGAATGCCCTCTATGTGCAGAGACTGAGCTAAGCACTTAACATATAGTTTTAGAGCATCTGCTAAGCGAACTGTTAAAAGATAAACTGAGGCATATTAAACATTTTAAAAGTTTCTTTGAGCAGAAGTTGCTTCCAACCGGGCAGCATCCAATCTAACAGACAGGAAGGAGCTCTGAGGACCTGCACCAAAGAAAAGACTTTTATACCCAGAAGGGAGCAGGAACAAGGATGTTATATTGGGCAAAAAAGCAGTCTGGCTATTGCAAGGTTACTTTCCCTCAGGGGAAGGCGGGGATCTATCAGGCCGACTACGTAACTAGTGCTCATCAGGCGATTCCCGATTGACTAGTTTAGGATGCCGTTTCTGGGAGAGCTGAGACCGTAATTGACCATAATTAAGTCTCGGTTTGGTGACATGATGGCTTGGTGTAAGTACCTCCATTTGGGGCCTGTTGTCTTGTTTTTAACAAATCCCAAGCGGCTGGAAACGATTCCCCGTTTTGTAGCTGGGGAAAGAGACTCGCTGATGTTAAGTGGCTTGCCGGAGGCCACACCATCAGTAAGCAGCAGAGCCGAGCAAAGCCTGCTTAGCCTCTTAAGCACCCTTCTGCCTCTCCAGAATTCGTGAGATTGTGATACAAAGTACACATATTCCGGTGTCTGGCTACTTGGGGGAACTGATGGTCTTCTGCTCCCAATTACTCCAATAATTGCCTCAAGTGGACAGAACCCGCTCCTCCTGAAAGACCTCCACGGGCAGGCTTCCTGACACGAGTCACTACAGAGGCCATTGCCATCACACCGGCCTCAGGCATGGAGAAAGTTAACCAGGAGAGACAAATGGGCTTCAGTGGAAAACAAGCAATTGTTTCAGGCATGCACATTTCCCACAAAGCCCTGGTGCAACAAGTTAGCTGTGGAGGAAGAGCCGGACCCTTTGTGCAGTGGGCTGGAGCACAACACTCCATGTTGTTCTCATGCATCCTCCATTCAGATGCCACGTGGTAGGACTCCACGCCAACCTGCAGACCAGATTCTTTTCTTCCCCCTCAGCAGCAAATGTACATGTTTGCTTTCAAGTAGGCAGAATTTGCCCATGGGTGGTCTTTGATTTGGAAGAAATCAACCAGAGTGGTGACTCACAACAAAAACAAAGGTGGCTTGACTCACTCCGCTGGGGAGGGGGACGTGTGTGCAAAATTCACTTACCCAGAAGAAGAAGTTAAAGACAAAGAGTAAATACTTCAGGTAGACGAGCAGCCAGTCGTCCTGCTCGGCCTTGTAATGGGCCATGGTTGCTGGGCCTGCAAAGAAGACACATGTGTTGGGGGGTGGCAGACCATGGGGAGCCACTGTCCTCCTCCCAGAGCCAGGACTCCTTACTAGCCCATTTGGCCAGGTGGGTCTGAGGCTGTGGCTATGTAACCTGGAGGAAGGATCAGGGAAATCCAAAGGCTATTGGATGCACAATACAGGTGCACTGAGAAGAATTTTCTAGACCCTTTGGATCTTGGTTTTGCCCTTTTGACCTAAGTCTAACCTACAGGTCTTCCTACAGACTTTGCACTGACCTTGCTGTGTGTTCTGATTCTCTTCTCCTGTCTCATCAGGGTTGCAGGACACAAATTTACCTGTCCTACACATACACATACTCACGCACACTTGGCGTGTGTGCTTGGCCCCGGAGTCTGGCACTCTGCATTACTTGAGCGGGATCTTTTTGTGTGTAGGTGAGGCATGAGCCCCAAATCAGACAGTGCAGGCTGGAGAGAATATCAGCCTCACCCAGTGCACCCTACCTGTCCCCTGCACCTTGACTTTCCCCATGAGGAAGCAGGTCAGCAGGCCTTGTTGTTTGGCAGGCAGACAAGAGCTCTGGAGTCTGACTCCCCGGGTTCAAACCCAGGTCTGTCACAAGATACGTGAGACTTTGGGTGAGTCATTCAACTGCTCATTCCTCAGCATCCTCATCTGTACCAGAAATAATGATACCTATGCTGCAGGCTTGTTTGGAAGATAAAATGTGATCATCTATGTGAGGTGTTTAGCATAGTCCTTGGTACACAGTAAGTGCTCCATAAATGCTAGCTATTATTATTATATGCAGCACGGATTAGAACCCAGGACTCCAGCCCCCAAATTCCTAGCTGTTGCCCTGGAACCACGCTCCCTCTGCTTGTCCTATTGCCCACTGAGGGGCTCTCTGGGAACCATGACGTCAGTGGGGTGACACGTACAGGAGTTTCACTGTGCCTGGTAACCCCATTTGTTTCCCAGTAAGTCTGAACAACAGCCTCTGTAGCTTCCTCTTCCCCTCAGCTCCATTTCCCCCCGGCACCCGCCCATGCTCTACCACGCACAGAGCAGTTGTTCTTTAAGAAACCGGGCCCTTGAGGGGACCTTTCTTATTCTAGAGCTATAAGCAATGGGGCACTGGTTTTGCTCATTTCCATTCTCTTTCTCCCTCATTCTCCATCTCCAGTCAGGCCCTCCCTGCTACCACCCTGCTCCTCTTCCTGGCCGGTGCTGGGCTGAGCCCACACTGTTCTTCCTAAGCTACCACTCTGCCTTTTATTTCAAGCCCATGGGCTCCTAGACAGAGAGAGGAAGAAAGAAAAGAAAAGGTGGCTGTCTTATTTGGGATTTCTATTTGCAGAACTTGAAGAAGGTAATTTAAGACTTTTAGTCTTCTGGTTAAAAAAGGACAAAACCCATTTTTCTCCGATTTTGTCTCAGAGGCAGTGTGGTGGACAAAAATACAGAAGGAGAAAAAAAGGAAGCCTACAAAAAAAAAAGGTGAAAAATGGAGATAGATGGGGTCAGCTGGGCGACTGGAACAGGAGCTATTACACGGCCGTTGTGCAGGTGGCCCTGACAAAAGAGCCTCTGGGCCACTGTGGGCCATTAGTAAATGGACAGCTTGTTTGGGCCCTGGGCTCTCCTGTCTGCATCTCTCCTCCCAACCAGGGCCCGCAGAGCCAGGCTATAGACCCTTCTCTAGACCTGTATACCAAGTGTCAGGACCCGCAAACGAAGGGGCTAGCACCCTCTAAAGGAAAACTGTATTTTTAAAAAAGGAGTTGAGGCAGAAGACAGGATTTAACAAAAAGAAACACATTTCTAACGGTAAAATTTCAGCCATTAGTGGTAGAGAAGATAGAACTGAATACATCAGGGTCAGGGGAAAAAAAAACCTCTGGGCTCATTAATTCAACCTTCTGCAGAGGGAATGAGGAAATTAACATTCGCTAAAGTGACAAGGCTAATTGGTGGTAGCAGTTTCCTATCCCCTCCTGTTCAGGCTTCTTCCTCCACCACATCCCCACTGTATGTAGGGCCCTGTGCTGGGGGTGGCAGAGGCCCCAAAGAACCGGCTTCCCAGCTTAGAGCCAGATGCTTGGATTTGAAAGCTAAACTTGTCATTTATTGGCTGTTTGACCTTGGGTAAGTTACTTAGCGTCTCTGAGCCGCTAACATTTATTGAGCATTTATTATGTGCCAGGCACAGAACTAAGTGCTTTATACGTGTTATCTTGTTCCATCTTTCCAACAGCCCTAGGAAGAAGGGTAATTCCTGGTTTTAAAAGGTAAGGAAACGGAGGCTCACATAGGTTAAATAACCTATCCAAAGTCACACAGCAAGTAAGTGGCAAAGCCAGGAGAGGGTGAGGGGCATCTGACTCAGCCCAAGCTCTTACCCACTGTGCAGTGCTCTTGGGACTCAGGCTGTCAAGGGACGGGACAAAGGGACAGAGATGGCTGGTTTCCTTAATACTTGTTCTCCCCTTCTGCCTTCGGACCAGAATCCCTCAGTTTCAGTGAGCACTGGCCACCTGGAGGAGACATTTCCCAGCATTCCTTCCTGCTAGGTGCAGCCAGGATTGACTGCAGGCAAAAGGCATGGAAGCAGAAGTAGTGTACTAGACTTCTTAGAGGTATTATTTTCGGGGTGTATGCTTCACGTGCATTTGAAAAAAAAAGTAGGGTGCAGAACTCTGTGTGTGTTAGTTAGGCCAAATCTGCTAACAGCACTTTTCACATCTATAGCTTTACTGTATTTGTGTCTGTTGGTTCTCTGATCTGTTGAAAAGGTATACTACAGACCCCCGCCATGACCATGAATTTGTCTATTCTTTGGTTTTGTCCATTTTTGCTGCGTCTATTTTGCAACTGTTTTATGGAGTGCATACAGACTTGGAGTTGTGATATCATCCTGGTAGATCGATCCCTTTGTCATTAATGAATGTCAGTCTTTATCTCTAATGATCAGAAATATCCTTAAAGTGAGGAGGGGGCATGTCTCCCTTCAGTCTTTCCTTCTTCCTGTTGGTTGGAATCCTGATGGGCTGACTACAACTCTTGTAGCCATTTCGAGCTATAAGAGCGATCAGTTTTAAAAAGCCTGGGTCTCAGACACTTTTAGAGCTGTATTACCTTTCTCAGGGAAACAAGCACACACACACACGTTTCCCTCCTTATCGATGCAAAAATGCTCCTTTATCCTAGGCATTCTTCTAACTACTTCCCTAGAAGCTGCTTCCCTTCTCATTTGAAAATATCTACCTGAGTCTCCATTTCCTCCCCTCCCCTGGATCCCTAAGCCACCCTCATCCTGCACTGATGCCGCTCTGGCAGAGGTGAATCCTCTCCCAGCACATGGCACTGTGGCCCAGCCCCTCCCCCTGGCTTCTGGGACCCTCACTCCTCTGTTCGCCAATCCTTCCCCTTGCATGTCAGAAGAAGCCATGCTTCTTCTTCCTCCTCCTCCTCCCTGGGCTCATTCCCCTGCTGCCTCTTAATTGTACTCACTACCTGCCCGTAGGTATCTGTCCCCTGCCCACCATCCCTGCTGCCACTGGTCTGGTTGAGACCTCACCATCTCCTTCTTGGACTTCAGCACTAACTTCTTAAATGTCTCTGGGCGTCTCATCAGCCCGAGCCCCTCGGCCCCTGCCAAGGGACTCTTTCTGAAATGCAAGCCTCATGAAGGATGGCCTCACTGAACACTCTCCTGTGGTTCTGCATCAGCTTCAGGACATTGATTGCCCTTAACTTGACTGCCTAGTGGCCCGGGACAGGTGGATAGGGAGGGTGAGGCAACTACCCTCCTAGGAGTGTGGATACTCCCAGCCCACCTGCCAGGTGGTTCTAGATGGGATTCCTGGCAGACAGACAGCTGCCCTGATGGACACCCCTCTCCAGGACCTTGTTTTCCTCAGTCTCCCCTGTGGTTAGCGAGTAACACGTGGGGACAGTGGCTGGGGGGTGGGGGTAGGAAAGGCCTCTCCTCCAGAGAGGAGAAAAGCAAACACGTGCCATTTGACCTGCCAGGATGGAGGAAGCAGGGCTTCAGAGCCTCCAAGACCATGTTCACAGAACTCCGAGGGGCATCTGAGGATTTGTGGGAAATAGCTTACCTTCCTAAGTGGGTTTTATTTCTGTCTAGAGGATGGGGAATTGGACTTTGTGAACCAATGGCAGGAGGTTTCCCTCAGGGGCCAGAGGCAGAGAGTGGGGGCAGGCAAGGCAGAGATACCTTCCCACCCAGAGGTGGTAGTCACTGTTGGTCATGGGGTCCTGGACTAGCCTGAGTAAAAAGAAGAGGTGACCGTACCTCCTGGAGCCCTGCTCCAGTCAAGCTGATCTCTTCTCTGGCCTCTTACAAGACCTGCTGCCCCTCCCTCCAGCCTTGGCCCCACTGTGCCCTGAATCTGGAGTCCTGGCTCCTTGCTGCCCTCCCACATTCTCCAAGCTCAGCGGGGTCCCCCCTCCCTGAAGATGGCCATCTCTACCTTCCCTCCTGAGACCAGTGCCCAGTGATGGCAGCAACTAGTTTGAGTCTTTTTCAGTGCCCTTTTTTTTTTTTTAATGTTTTCCTACTTATTTTTAAGAGACAGAGCACAAGCAGGGGAGGGGCAGAGAGAGAGGGAGACCCAGAAACTGAAGCACGCTGCAGGCTCCGAGCTGTCAGCACAGAGCCCAACACAGGGCTCAAACTCATGACCTTGAGATCATGACCTGAGCTAAAGTCAGATGCTCGACAGACTGAGCCACCCAGATGCCCCTTTTCAGTGCCTTCTTAATCTTCTAACAAGCTGACTGGTTGGGCCCTGGTGTATCGGCTGAATCTGCTGAGACCGGGCAGCTGAGCCACCCACGGAGGCAGGACACTTCTCCTGCCTCTGCCCCTTCCTTGCTGCCTGCACTTTGGCAGGTTGCATCCCCTCTTGGCTGTATGTTTTCCTACCCATAAGGCAGGCAAGTGTCAGGAAGCCACAAGGCGGGCAAGTAGGTAGCTAATGATCTAATGTGCCCATGACTGAGGGAGGGATTTTTCAGAATATTGGACTTTCAGTGCTAAACCTGGACCACCCCCAGCAAGTCAGGATGTCAGGTCACCCTACTCCCAGATGCTGTTGCTGGTCTGAGGGCCACTTTGGATCAGTGTTCTTTAAAGCCCCTACGAGTTCTGGAAGTCCATACCCCTGCACTAAGACCATCCTTTGCATCTGAATAGACATAGCTGAGTGGGTACGGGTGGAGCGCGGGGTGGGCACACCCTCTCACACAAAATCCACATTTAGGACGTGTTCCCGTTGAGATGTCAGAGACTTCCCAGACAGCCTGCTAATGCAGCTTCAGGGTGCCTGTCCCTCCAGGCCCAGGCTCTGAGTACAGAACAAAGCTGGCATTCAAGGGCAGCCAGAGGCCTGGGGGCTGCTAATAGCACAGTCAGGACCCACACCACAGGATTCTCAGAAAAGCAACCGCAAATGCCTTGATGGTGAAGTGACAGATTTGGGGGACTTTCATCAGGCCGGATGTGTAACGTCCCGGGCCATGAGAACTGGGGATTATTATCTCTTCTACTGCCAGCCCCCCAAGTGAATGAGTCTCAAAGTGCAGAGAGGATGAGAGATATGTACAAAGAGCCCAGTGGGCTGGCCAGATGTGTGGGAACTCACGCTGTGCAGGGCAAGGCTCAGCCAGGGTGAGCACCAGAGTCGGGGGCAGAATGGATCCCCTGGGTGGTGGGTGAGGGAAGAGCTGAGTCCTTTAATGGTGAGGGGAGGCAGGAGGTGTGGAGTGCTTGGGGGCAGACTGTACAAATCCCAGGTAAGTACGGAGGCACTGTTGGTCCCTGGGCCAGCTGCATCCTTCAATCATTCAACAAACGTGCACTGAGTCCCCACTATGTGCCAAGAGCTGTACTCAGAATCACTGGAGTTAGTCCAGGGGTGGGGCACAGGCATGTAGATCACCTCTACATCCTGAGGGTGGCACAGAGGAAGTGGCAGTAATTCTGCCACAATGGGATGGGCAGGTGAGGGGGCATTTAATCTGGTCTTTGAGGACCAGTAGAGTCCCTGCAGGCAGAACAGGAAGGAAGGCTGCTCAGGCAGAGAGGATGCTGTGAGCAGAGGCCTGGAGGTATGGCTGGGCACCGTGGCTGCAGAAAGGCCAGCAAATCAGGTTAGGGGCCTGGGGACAATCTTGCTGGCCACACTTAGTTGTGACTTTTCCCATTTCCCTATACTCTTTACTCCTGGGATGTCAGGGGCCTCTTCTCTGCTCCCATTCAAAAAAGCTCATGTTTGGGGGTGCCTTGACTCTTCATTTCCTAAGGGGTGAGCACCTCATATCTGAGGTCAGGGAGGGGGCTCCCGGGGAGCTTAGTGATTCTAAAATAAAAACAAAACCAGTGTGTGTTTGCTATGGAAAAACCAGACCCCACCCCACCCCTACCCCTTCCTCTAAGTAAGTGCCAGTTTCCACTTCTGGGTTCTTGGCCAACGAGTGACCATGCCTGCAATGATGGGCAAAAGCAGTTGGAAAGGAAAAAAAACAATCTAAGTGGTTGAATTTATAACTTAATGTGGGCTCCTAATAAAGCTGGTTGCAGCCCTGCATAGCGTGATTCCTTCCCCTGCATAGACAGCTTTGTCCTTCTTTGTCTTTTCCTTCTCTTCTTGTAATTTCCACTTGCCTGACCCATTCCTGGTGGGTGGAAAGTCCCTCTGAAGCAGTCAGGAAAGTGGGATTTTCTCCGACCTTCCAAATGGGTCAGCTGAAAAGTGCCAAAAGGATCCCTGGGGCGGGGATGGGGAAGGAACTAGTGGTGGGGGTGATCACACTGTGGCCAAAGTCACAGTGCAGATGAGTGGCAGGGCAGGGACCTGGTCTCCTATCTCCATGGCCACCAACAAATTTTGATTGGCTGATATAATAATAATAATAATAATAATAATAAAAAATTTCCTAAATGCTAACCACATGCTAGACAACTGAGCTAAGTGCTATATGTGCAGTAATTTACTACTTAAAACTATCCCATAATGGTGTGACTATCCCTTTTCCAGAAGAGGAAGGCACAGAACTGGGAAGTGGAGAGACATGGGCAGGGTGGGTGCAGATGTTTTACTTTTATCTGGGCGGTTCCAGTTCTGGCTTCTGGTTAAGTTCTCTCAGCTTGGTGGCCTCTGGTGGAAGCTAAAAATGAGGGAAGCTTCCAGGGGCCAAGACCCCAGGCACGGGCCGCAGGAGGAGGTGGTGGGGCCAGTGTTCCTGGGTCGGGAGAAGCAGCTGTCACTATCAAGATACCAAACTACTTAGGGGAACCCTCCGGGGGGGCCCACCTTCTTCTCCCTGGTCCTCCTTCTCCTCAACTTTGAGGCTGGGGATCCAGCAGCTGCTAGTGCTACCGTGAGGCATGGGCTGGCCTGGGGCCTCTGGGCTACTGCTGGTGTTTCATTTATATCACTGTATTTGTTGTGTGCAGGTAAATGAATGTGGGCAACTTTTCCGGACCAAACTTAAGGTTTGATTGCTAACTATAGTGCCATGTGGATGGTGCTGTAGGTGGAACCTGAATTAAAATCCTAGCACCAAGAAGTCTTAGTCTTTATGCTCTGAGAGATACGTTTTCCTAAGTACATGGGTTATTTTTTACTTCATTTGAAAGTGCCAACATGCATTACATGGATCAGACAGGGCTCCACTCATACACTGAGGCAAACGGTTTGGCTTTTTCCTTGTTCTCCACGTTTATACATAAATGGAGTTTTTGGACTCTGTGTGTAGATGGGTGTCATCCTTTGCTATGTGTTTCCTGCGTCTTTTTGTAAACTGCAGCCTGACCCATGAAATGAGGACCTCCTTAGTGCTTCTGAGAAGAGTCAATGAGCAAATAAAAATAGTACTAGTCAGCAGTTTAGAAGACTGGGTGTGAATACCAGCTGTCACCGACAGCAGTGTGACTCTGGGCCTCAGCTTCCTCCTCTGTAAAATGGACCTGATGCTAGTCTAGCTTTGTCTCTCTTGCAGGGTGGCTGTGAGGATCCAACAGGATGGTGAATTCACAAGAACTGTGTGCACTGTAATTTTACAGCCTCAGTGCCATACAAGAGCAAAGGAATTATTACAACCAACTCCCTGAGAATTTCTCAATGAAGGACAATGTATGGGTAACCCTACAGAATATATCAGCCAGAGACCAGGTGTCTGATAGCCGGAGACAGAGTTTCACAGTTTCTGTACCTAAACCCATCCACCTGCTAGTAGACTCTACGTAGACAACTGTGACAGGAGACCCTGTTCCCAGGTGACATGAGGAATCCACTACAGAAAAGTCAGGACCTAACTTTAACAGAGTAGATTGGTTCCGACAGGAAAGGCACTTTAAAAGAAGGGGGATACAAATATTAATACGATTTAACTAAGGTTAATGTTAAGATAAGCCTCAAAATCATGAGAACCTACCAAATAACCAGTGATGGAAGGAGACAGGGTAAGAATTATAGAGAATTACGTTCTCTGTAGAAGTATAGAGGAATCAATTTGGGATTATACATTGGAAGGCTACGGATAGTTGTAGGGGACCTTTTCCAAAGGTGATCCTGGAAACAGCCCGTTGACACCAGATCAGTTCCCTGGGTTTCCACTTGCCAAGGTTAAGTCTGAACTTATGAAAATATATTGAGATATTATTTTTCCTCATCTTCTTTTATCATTCACCAACATCTTACTTTCTAAGCTCTGTTTTACCCAACATGTCCCGAAAATGCAATTTTTATATAAGCTCCTGATGGATGGGTTTGCTGAAGGTCAATGCTCCTACATTGACCACCTGAAATTTTCAGTTTGAAAGTATGACAAAAATCACTTTAGTTAGAGAAGTCTTTCTTAGAAGGCAGATATAGTTAAATGTTATTCCTTATCTGTATTTTAGTGAATTTGTTGTATCGATGACTTCCTATTTTTCTAAACTTAAAATGGAAGTTTAACAAATATAAAGTGCAGAGATCTTAGTTGTACAGCCTTTTGATCTTTTTCAAGGTGCATACATACATTGAAGGCTATGTATTTCCCACTGAGTACTGCTTTGGCTGCTTTCTGCACATTTACACATGTGGTAATTTCACTATTTTTAAAAAAATATTTATTTATTTTGAGAGAGAGAGAGAGCACGAGACAGGGAGAGGCAGAAAGAGAGGGAGAGAGAGAATTCCAAGCAGTCTCTGTGCCATCAGTGCAGAGCCCAATGCGGGGCTCAAACTCACCAACTGAGATCATGACCTGAGCTGAAATCAAGATCGGATGCTTAGTGGACTGAATGACTCAGGTGCCCTGGTATTTTCATTACTCTCTCCAGGGCTTGCTTGCTTGCTTTCTTTCTTTCTTTCTTTCTTTCTAAATTATTTATTGATTTTATTTTTAGGGAGGAGAGAGGGAGAGTGCACACATGAACAGGAGAGGGGCGGGGGGGGGGGGAGGGGGAGGGGGAGAGGGAGAGGGGGAGGGAGGGAGGGAGGGAGGGAGGGAGAGAGAGAGAGAGAGAGAGAGAGAGAGAGAGAGAGAGAAATATCCCAAGCAGGCTCCATGCTCAGTGTGGAGCCTGACCCGGGTCTTTTTTTTTTTTTTAATTTTTTTTTTTTAACGTTTATTTTTGAGACAGAGAGAGACAGAGTATGAACAGGGGAGGGGCAGAGAGAGAGGGAGACACAGAATCTGAAACAGGCTCCAGGCTCTGAGCTGTCGGCACAGAGC
The DNA here is from genome assembly GCF_018350195.1 of Panthera tigris. Classification (NCBI taxonomy): domain Eukaryota; kingdom Metazoa; phylum Chordata; class Mammalia; order Carnivora; family Felidae; genus Panthera; species Panthera tigris. Next base: position 38,020,596 of record NC_056666.1, read on the forward strand.
CCGACACGGGGCTCGAACCCACGGACCATGAGATCATGACCTGAGCCGAAGTCGGACGCTTAACCGACCAAGCCACCCAGGCGCCCCTGACCCGGGTCTTGATCCCACGACCCTAGGATCATGACCTGAGCCAAAATCAATCGTTGGCCGCTAAAATGACTAAGCCACCCAGGTGCCCCCTCTACATCATCCCCTCTTTCCCCTAGTCTTTCAGCTCCAGCCTCAGGTGAGGAATACAGACCTATGCCCAGAGTATGCCACGGTAGAAAATCACCCAAACAAGGCTCAGAGACGGGCCAGCCCCTGCTGATGGGAAACACCTGGCACGTAGTCAGGCACTTCCTTGTGGAGTCAGACCTCACCAGAAACGGCAGCAGGACGGGCAGCTTCGATAGGTTTTGAAGGCAAGCGTGCAGTTAGCCCCTTCTCCAAACAGCACACAGTCTTTTCCTTGCCTTTGCTCCAGCCCTTGAAGATGGCCATCCAGCAGAGGCTGGGAGAGCCTGGGGCCCCGAGGCCCACCCCAGCAGGACCTCGTGCAAGCATGGCTTCCTTCCTTCCTTCCCCCAGTACAACGCTCCGCGGCAGGGCGGCTGAACTGTTAGAGCATGCAAGCACCTAAAAGGAGCTCATTACATAAACAAATACCTGATCCCAGGGAGGCAAGTCATTCTGCCTGTGTTTCAGGGCCTTGAGAAGCCACCTCTGGCCCCAGCATCTCCTAGAGTCCTGGCCAGCAGTCAGAAGCCCCACCCCTCCGGCAGTGTCAGCCCCTCATCTGGGCCAGGTCGCTCATTTAACTGTCTCAGGTGTACCTACTTTATAACTGAAGATGCTGAGCCTCTTCTGGCAGACCCAGGGACTCATCACTGGTGTTGCTGGTCTGGGCTTTCATCAGGCTTTGAGGAAAGAAAAAAAAAATCGCCTCCACCCAGAGTCAATTTCTCTGTCCAAGCTTTGGTACGTGGAGCACTGAGACACCTCCTGAGAAGCCTCTCATAGCAAGGATGGATGTTCAGAGGTGGCCCACTCAGGGTAACCTCAGGATCTACAGGGTAAAGAGCAAGGGCAGGAGGAAGACCCCAGAGCCCAGGGTGTTGGGGTTCAGGGGGGTGACAACAACAGGGCAGCCACATCACTCAACTCCAGGGGGAGGTGTACACATCAGAGGCCCGTGAGCGGCTGCCCCTGGAGTTGTGCACTGCACGGCACGGTCTAGGCGGGTGCATGCAGCTGCCTTGGCAAGCTCATTTCTTCCTTCTCTGTCTCATTCCTTGCCAAGACTTGGTGCCTCGGGTGAAATCTTGACTTTTACTGGAAGTTTACAAATAGGGACTGGGTAGCACAATATATAGTGGGTGAGCAAATAAGATAGGTGTGTGTCTAAGGGGTGGGCTGCCCAAACCCACTGGGGGTGGGCAGACATTTGGGGGCTGGTACAACTGACAACCCCCACCCCCATATACCTTTTTAAACATATAAGCCTTAACTTTGATATGCAGGTAGATATCCCCCTCTCTTCTGGAGGATAGTGGATTAAAACTGATTGCAGATAAGCCAAGGCTGCTAGTGGTTTATCAAAAGTTGTTCTCTCCTCTTCCCATCATAATGGAGTTGCAGGTGGGTACAGGGACACCTAACTAGCAACCACATTTCGCAGACCTCTCAGCAGCTAGATCTGGCTGAGTACTAGTCCTTGACAACGGAATGTGAGTGGAAGTGCCACTTCCAGGCTTGCCCCTACACATCTCTACAATCTGTCCCCTGAGAGTGGGACCACAGATGTGCCCGAAATCTAGCTTCCACCACACAAGGACAGCACCCCAGAGCACTGCTTCTCTAACTTTCAGGCACATTAGAATCACCTTGAGGGCGTTCACAGTCACAGGTAGTTCAGCTCCAGCCCCAGAGATTCTGACCCAGTAGATCTGGGGTAGTGCCGGAGAATTTGCATTTCCAACAAATTTCTGGGGGATACTGATGCTGCTGGTCTGGGGACTGCCCTGGAGACCACACACTGCCCTTAGGGATGGTAGAGAAATAAGAGAGCAGAACCTGGATCCACGTATGACTATGTGGAGCACAACAGCTTGTCTGCCCTGGACTGTTACAAGAAAGAAGAAGAAACTTTTTTGTCCTGTTGGGTCTCTAACTGAATCATATCTCCAAGAGTCAGAGTCTTCTTTGCACAATGTCCCACTCAAACAGAAGGCAAAAATAGGTCCTCTGTAGCTCCATCTGTAAGGGCAACAAGTTGGTCCTCACCTAGACCGGTGCACAGAGCCAGGATACAACCGCGGGTGGGAGGCTCCGAAGCCCAATCTGGTTGCCACGCACGCTATCTCCCAAGTCCTACGATAACGTGCATCCTGTCTCCTTCTCAAGTTATTGCCAGACCCTTCTTCTCCTGGCCACCAAGGCCTGAAGCTTCATTTCCCCGTCTGGTTGTTCTGCAGCCTACCACAGTCTGGCTGCCCCTACCACTCTACTCAACCCAAAGTCACTTTTTTTTTTTTAAGTTTTATTTATTTATTTTGAGAGAGGGAGGGAGGGAGAGAAAGAGAATCCCAAGCAGGCTCCACGCTGTAAGCACAGAGCCTAACATGGGGCTCGGACTCACAAACTGTGAGGTCATGACCTGAGCTGAAATCAAGAGTCAGACGCTCAACTGACTGAGCCACCCAGGTGCCCGGTGTCTCTTCAACCCCACTCACGCCCGGCTCCACCTACGTCTCACAAGCTGATGACTCTCAGGAGCCTGCTGAGGCTTAGGCTCACTCATGTGGCCACGAGTCCCTGACTGCTAGCCTGTCTAAAACTAAGCCAGGATGTCCCCCACAAACCCAGCCATCCTGCATCCCTAAGCGTAATGACGTTCCCACCCTCCCGCCACCCAGTGCACTATCTTCAGGATTATGTCCCACTTCTCCCTCTTTTTCAGTGTCACCACCTCCCACCCCAACACATACTACTTCACCAAGCTGTCCCCCTTCTGCAGGCTCCTCCATCAACTCTTAGGAATCGATTCATTCTGATCTTCTCACTGTTACCACCCCACTGCAGGCCTACCCTTTGTCTACTGTTGCAGTGGTCAGGGTGCACATATCTGTGTTCCCTTCTGAGATTAACTAATTAATCAGTCTATTCATTCACTGAACATTTGAGGCCTTGCTATGTGATGCAATGGGCCAGAGATCAAAGAGCTCACAGCTGGGGAGACAGCCGCATCCAACACTATGCATGGAGTTCAGAGAGAAAAAAGTCTGTCCAGGTGTGCAGAGGAGGAACTACTGGCAAGAGTTCAAGGACAAGTGGAAATTCAGCAAAGATGGTGACAAAGCAGCCATTTGCCAGGCTCAAGATTCTGGACTTCATTATGAAAGCAATGGGCACCACCGGACCCTCTGGTCCAGGGAATGACAGAATTAGAGTCACTACTTATGAGGTTAGAGTAAATAAACCCAAATGGTTTCACAGGTTATAAACCAGATCCTGGGGTTGGGGAACAAGCATTCCTTTAAATGAATTTTAAAATCCCCCATGGAGCCCAGGCATCTGAAGGGAGAACCAAGCCTGTGTCTGGTTGATTTGCGGTGGCTCTGTAAGGCCGCGGTGGAAAGGATGTCATCTAAGACAGTCAAGGGTAGGCCAGGCCGGCTCCTTGTCAGTCCAAGGCAGCTGGGCCAGGCTACCTCACTGCACCCACCAGTGGACCAGGCTAGGGGAGCAGAGGAGCCGATGGTGAAGCAAAACCCTAAACCCAATAAGGAAAATCACTGCCTCTCTCCACAAAGACCACAGGGTTTTAATTTTGACACATTAGGTCTCAGAAACACCTTCAAAAATTAAAAATGCATTGCCTAATATGCATTGCACTGCTCCCTCTAAAAACCAGCTTCATAATAGTGAAGAATACAGTCTATAATTTTTCCCATACTCTGAGATGGATCTGTATTATAATTTCCCCAGTTTTTGTGAACAAATAGATGTAGGACTTCCACCCGGAAAGAGCTGCTCTTTTCATCACCCATGTGGAGACATGTTCTTGAGGCTCTGTCCTGGCAGGGGCTGTTTGGTCATCACCCCCTATGGGAAGGCTGACACTTGGCATGAGGGGGATTTGGCTGGGGAGAGTGTGTGTTCCTGGAGCCCGGGGGGGACAGGCATGAAGGGCAGTCCTCTTTTCCCATGGCTCCCAAACAAAGGGGGAACTGCCAAAGGGATGCTAGGAATGTCTGCTGATGGTATTTACGGAGGTGGGGGGATGGCAGACAGGCAGAAGCCCAGGTGTGTGGGGAGGGGGAGTTTAAGTCAGGATTTCCCTCACTACTTGCCAGCACCTTGGACAGCACCTGCATGTCTCATGCCTCAGTTTCTTTATGATGAACTTGGTGTTCTAGCAGTACATGCTTTCAAACAAGTTTGTATGTAGAACCTAACATATAAAACAGATAAGGTGTGTAGCTTCTCTGGCTGAAGGGGTGTGCTAAGTCCCCTTCTCCGCCCGCCCCCCCTTCAAGCCCATTTGAACAGTGTCTCCCCCTCCCTTACTCCCCCTGAAGCTGGAACCATGCAAGAAACCCAGCTCTAGCACTCTAGGAGACCAAGATGCAGGCATTAGGTTTTTTATTCTTTAATTTCATATTGTTCTCCACACTTGTCCCCAGTCAAAATAAGCAAGGGGAGAGCTGTTGGGGCCTACCTCATAGAAATCTACTTCCTATATCATAGACTTACAAGCTATTTTAAGAACTGAAAGTGACCTCTGAGATTATCTGAGAAACTCTTCATTTCATCAGTGGTTCATCTTCTCCTGACCCGCACCTGGCCCCAATTCTATCCCATTTTTTCCCTTTTTTTATTGTGGTAAAACAGACGTAACATAAAATTTACCATTATAGCCATTTTAAAGTGTACAATTCCGTGTCATTAAGGGAATCCGCCACTATCTAGTTCAGGACTTTTCATCACTCCAAATGGAAAACTTGTACCCATTAAGCAGCCACTCCCTACTTCCCTTCCCCCCAACTTCTGGAAACCTCTAATGAGCTTCTCTAAGGATTTGCCTACTCTGATTACTCCATATCAACAGAATTATGCAATATGTGATTTTCTGTGTCTGGCTTCTCTCACTTTGCATAACATCTTCAAGGTTCATCCATGCTCTAGCACGTATTAGTACTTTATTCTTTGTTACAGCTGAGTAACGTTCACTTGTGTGTATAGAGCACCTTTTGCTTACCCATTCATCTGTCCATAGACATTTGGGTTGTTTCCACATTTTGGCTATAGTGAATAGAGCTGGTGTGAACATTCATGCACACGTTTTTGTCTGGACACCTGTTTTCAATTCCTCTGGGTAATGCCCAGGCATACGATTGCTGGGTCATGTGTGTAACTCACTGAGGCATTGCTGAATTTTCTTCCATAGCCCCACCTCATTTTTCCAATATGGCATCTGTCCTGGGCAAATGGGCCCAAGCCTCCTGGAGAACGGCAGCAGCCCTGTATGTGGGCATGTGGTTGGTTATTTCTGTCCTCTCCAGGCTTTAGCTCACTGTTTGCTTGCACAGATGATGGGAATGATAATGATAATAATGATGACATAATTGTTATACTACTTCTCACAGTAACTAAGAAGCGGACAATCTTAAGATCCCCATTTCACAGATGGAAATTCAAAAACATACAGCCTTGTTTGAAATACAGGTCTACCTCTCATCCACAACCTGTGCTGCCCTAGAGGAGCCTTTCCTTCCCCCTCCCCCACCAGCCTCCAGACAGTCTGGAGATACCTCCTGCCAGGCTCCTGGTGCCTGCCTCCCAGGAGCATGCCCTAGTCTGGCTCCCGCCAGGCCATTTCATGAGCTGGGCTGCTTTCCAGTTTCTGCCACTGCATCAGGCTTCTCTGATTAGTGCCCAGCCCCTAGCTGCTGATGAGAACACCTGTGGCCAAGAGGCTTCTGGCACAGCTGAGAAGCCTCTCAGCTAGGGCCCCAGGGACACTGGGGCATGATGACTGATCCTGGCTTCCTCTCCCCTCTCTGCAAGGCAGGTCCCTGTATGTGTGGGGTCATACTGCCCATGACAGCTTTCCAGACCCTGTATATAGCCCAGGAAACTGAACCTGGGCTGGTCTTTGGAGGCTGCACCTGGGCCTTGGGGTCTGAGGCCATGTGACTACAGGAAGGCCAAAAGGCTGCCAACTATAGACAGACCCTGGGCAGGAGGCCAGCCAGTGCTGCCCTCTCTGCTCAGTTCTGCTCTGCTGTCTCAGGCACAGAGTTGGGATGGAAGCAGCAGGTCTCCCCTGTCACCCCAACATCTGCCCACAGGTGGCCCAGTCAACAGCCAGGTGCAGGGGCCTGACAGAAATTGGAGAAGGCCAGAGGGTTGGGTGGTCATGACTCTGAGGGCAGAGGGAGAAACTTCCAAACATCTACAGTCCCCAGTGAGCCAGACAGAAATGGGAGGCACTCTGGAGGCCCCGCAGGCCTCCCAAGCTTGGATTTAGGGCTCAGACTGGAGCTGGAGCCCCAGGGGTTATCTGTTCTTAGGCACCAGGATGTGCTTTCTCTGTTGTGTGTGTATGAGGTTGAGAGGGGTATAAGACTCGAAGCAGTCTAGAGCATGTGGGAGGCACTCCGGGCCCCAAATCAGTGATGACCCTGGCTCTCAGACTCAACAAGGACTCCCACCAGGCTTGACTCATGGGACCAGGGTCCTCATGTGCTGGCCCCCTCTGCTGCCCCCTTCCCCAGGGTGGGATCCCCAGCTGAGTGCAAATTGCCCAGAACAACCTCCTCCCTACTCCCCAGCTGCAGCAGCTGCTCACTTAACCAGAGTCTCCGAGAGATGGTTGGGAAATGACACTGGTCTGAGCCCACTGAGCACACCTGTGGGCTTCAGGGTGGGGGTGGTGGTGGTCCTTGTGGGGCAGCTTATGCATGATCCTGAGTGCAAGCATGAAGGGGGCTTTTATCCCCTCCACCATCCCTGGTGGTAGGAGGAGGGGGCTGGGGAGTGAAGGTGGATGTGAACCTGGCTCCCTGGTGCTTTCTTTGCCTGTCACATGTATGGAGGGAAAAGTACTGTCACTCTTACCAGCTGTGTGAACTTGGGCAGGGCCTCCTATGTACCTGAGCCAGTTTCTTCCCCTGTCCTGTGGAGATGAGAAGGCAAGGACCCAGAAAAAGTGACCTTGAAGGCCAGTCAGCACTGGTTGAGTGTGCGGCCTGCTTCCTCCTGACCCCCCCAGCAGTAGAGGCCTCCACCAAGGGGAAGAGGGTAGTCTGAATGCTCTGTTCTCTGGCAGGGATCAGCCAGGCTAGAGGAGAGATGCTCTGGGCTGGAAGGAGGAGGACCCCTCAAGAAGCCTTCATTATGGTGCACATTACTTTGGCTTAAGTACATTCACAACCTGCTCGTTGGGAACCAGAAAGGCACAGACACTCCCTTCCAGGCAGCAGGAAATGGGGGGGGGGGCCTGAATGACATAAAAACTTGTCCCATTTCCCAGAGAGTAGGATTTGTACAATTTCTCATTTGCTTTCAAAATAGGGCCTGTCTTGTCTTTGGAGCAGGACACCATGGCTTAGCTGTGTAAGTCTAAAAAACCTTTCCTTCCAAGGGGTTCTAAGTTGGAGGCCCCTGAAATCATATGAAAAAATTTTTTTTTCTTTTTTACCATTTATATGCTGGAGTTCCATAGGTTTTAGCAGATCCCCAAAGAGGTTTAGGACTTTCCTTAACAGAAAGGTTAAGGTTCCTATTTCGGGTAGTTATAGACAAGGCCTGGATTATCAACTCCCAAGAGAAAGGCCTTGAGTTAGGCACAGGATCAGAGCCCAGGGGCCCCAGAGAAGCCGAAGAGGCAGAGCTGGGGCTGGAATCCAGGTTTCCAGACCCTGGTTGAGCTTGCTTTCTACCGCACCACACAGACCGATAGAACTGTGTGCTTATGTACATAAGGGTGAGGGAGAGAACATTTACGCATCCGAATTTAAATTCCAATTTTCACTTTGGGACTTGGATGTAAATCTGTTAGGTCTTAAGTCCAGAAAGTGATGTAATTTATTGAAGAGAATGTGGAAGCCGCTAAGCTCCCTGATAAATAAACCATATTTTCTTTATCTCAGGTCTGTAGAAACATATTTTCTAGGGACTTAGAAACCCCCTTGGAAAGCATTCGAATCTTCTCCCTGGAGGAGAGCCAAACACACAGATTTGTGTCTTTTTAAAGATATTTGACCTTTCTGGGCAAGGAAATAATGCACTCGCATGGCAACTAACCAACAACCCCACACGGTTACCCTAATTCTTTCCAAAAAAGAAGGAAGAACTTTAGTTCCATGAGTTCTAGAGGGAGGATGTTATAGAAACGGACTTGGCATCAGAACACCCTAGATATTGCCCACATCGGCTCCCTAACCATGGACTAATTACATCATCACCATGAGCATCACTACCCGAGGTTTGGAAAGCCGCCTGCAGGTCCCAGGACTAGAAGATGGAGTCAGTCTGCTCCCATCTGTAGGCCAGAGAGACGCAGAGGGTAGATGTCTATCTCTGCTCTCCCTGAATAGGTCTGAGAAGAGGCCCCCAGGCACCTATCTCTGGTTTTCAGCTCAGTGCCTGGGCTTTGGGAGGACTGCAGGCTGCCAATGGCCATCGTCTCTGAGCTCCCACTGCCTCTAGTTGTTACTGAGCCTATTAATACTAGACACTGGGAACTAACGAGCCTACGGTGCTTTGGAACTGTGAAGAGCTCTAAAAGGATGCCTCATTATTATTGATGGTGATGATAATGTGTGGTATGTAATATTTATACACCACTTTGGCTGCTAACTTCCAGAGTGAGGAGGGAAGAATTTAAAGCCCAGCCAGCTCTGTGGGTAGCAACTGCATTCTTGACACCTCAAACAGAGTCTCTACCTCTGGTCCCCTGTGCACCACTGGTCCTTGAATTCTTTCTAAGATGGCACATCAGCAATCCAACCTTTGGAAGGTGTGGGCTCACCTCCTGCCAAGGATGCACGGGACACTGGGCAAGAATGAGGAGAGCAAGGAATAATTGCTTTCTGTGCCCACCAGCTCATCCAGCTTAGATTTACCAAAATGCTTCATCAGGCCGGATCATGTGCCAGCTCCCCTGCCTCCCCACCCTCACCAATTTTGAGACCAGACCTCCCTGGGGTTGAATCTCAGCTCTGCCATCTGTTAGCTGTGGGATGTGAGGAAAGTCTTTAATTTATGTGTGCCTCAACATTCATGACTGTAAAATGGGGATAATACCACTGACTTTATAAGTCTGTGATGATTCCAGGAAATAATGTATGTTAAAACATCACACCATGACTGCCTGGCACATAGTAGGCCATCAATAAGTCATAGATCCTATTACACTCATAAATGTCCCCCATGCTACATTGTTGGAGGGCTAGCACCTGGGCAGAGTACCCTATGAGAATCCCTAGAGGGGGCAGTTGGGATAAGAGAATTCATCCATCAGTTATGGGGTGAAGGTCAGCAACATAGCTTTCCTACTTCCTACGCACGTATATGTTTATTTAAATTATTTCAAGACAGTCCAGAAGTGTGCTTAAACCCCTGAGTTTACCAAGTGGGAACCTTATGTAAGCTAAGATACTAAAAGACAAACATATGTAGTAATGAAAAGTAGAGCACAAACCTATTGTTAATGATAACTTTCATAAGGGAGGAATTCATGACTGTTGTTGTTCGTAGTGTTATTCTGGTCCCAAGTTCTGGTTCCTGCAGCTCACTTCACCTTCCAGGGCCTCAGTTGTGAATAAAAGAACAATTCCAGTCATTTAGAGCCTTAGATTTCAAAGCAAAGACTTGGAGGCCTTGCTGCCCCCTTGCCAGCCTCCCCCCTTCCTCCTGTGCTCTCTACCTGATGCCCTTGTGACATGACATTTGCCTGACTGAGCAGGTTCAGGTTGGAAAGGCCAAGCCTTAGAGTTCTCAAACTTGCAACAGAATGGCCCAGAAGCTTCATTAAAACATAGATCTCTGGGTCTACCCCCGGGGAGTTTCTGAGTTAGCAGGTCGGAGTCCACCCTGGATTTTGAGGTTCTAATAAGCCAATAATAATTCAATAAGATGTTGATTCTGCAGAACTTCACTTTGAGAACAACTGTCTCAGGACCATGCTTTTCACACTTGCTGCACTAAGACCACCTGAGGAGTTTGTAAAAATCTGGCCTCTCAGGCTGCAGCCCAGGTGAATGAAAGCGGTGTCTCAGAGACCAGGGTTCAGAGGCTAGGCCTTCCTCTAGCCCCTGTGCCCACGTTCAGTGCTCTGGGGTCCCCAAACTGTCAATAACCTCAGGTGGGTGGACTGGGGCTCTGCAAACCGTTTGTTAGAAGATTAGTTAGTAAATGTCCCAGGCTCTGCGGCCCACATGGTCTCTGTTGCATATTCCTCTTTGTTTTGTTCATTTGCTTCAGCCTTTTAAAATATAATTGTAGCCTATAGGCCATACAGAACCATTTTGTGGACCCCTGGAGAACAGTGAGTCATGCAACTACCAAATTTGATGATGGAAATTGCTACTTACAATTAGCATTATTTGGACAATACAGGAACACCAAGGTAGAAGGTAGACCAACTTAAAGGCATTCAAGGTACAATGTAAATGTGGCTTCTGTGCTATCTCTAACTACTTCTTCCAACAGGTCTTTATATATTAAAAAAAAAAGAAAGAAAGGTAGAAAAAACTCCCTTTTCAGTTCCTGGTACTAGTACTTGCTTCCTAGTACTTGCTTGGAACTTGAGGTTTCCAGAGCAGTGAAAAGCCCGGAGCTATCTGCTCTGCCATCAAGAAGTGTGAATTGCTTTCTGAGTATTTCATTTTGTTCTAGCACTTCTAGTCTTAAATTCCTGTCTCCCTGCCTCACCTCTCTCCCCACAGAGAGTGGGATTTATTTCTCCCAGAAGGCCTGGCTTCCCTAAAGCCTCTCTGTGTGCAAAAAGCACCCCAAAATGTGCAGTCACCCAAAGATCAACTCGTCCTTTGGTAACAAAGCCATACCTTTCCCCATGGCAAACCGTCCGCTTGGCTTCAGTATGAAAATGGTCATGCCTGGAACAGCTAATCAGTATCTCTGAACAGACTTAGAACTCCTACAAGCTTTTCGCTTTCCAGCATATTCCAACCCTCAGGCAAAATGGACTATTCTCACCTCTCCTCCTGTCCTTTGTTCTTTTCTTTTGAGCCTCTCAACCACACTAGAACCTGTGAGTGAAAGATCCAAACTGACTGTTTTAAAAACATAAATGCTTTAAAGGAGAAGGATGGAGACCTGGACAAGGAAATGGAAGCCTCTGCTGTTTTCCAAAGAGAAATGACTAACTAGAATCTCAGGGCACCTGAATGGCCCGCTCATTTAAAGGATCTGTTCTGCCCCAAGTGGACCACCATCTAAAAATGTAACCAAAATGGAAGGTCAAGGGTTGAAGCCTGGGCTGACTCCACAAGCAGGCAACTGTGCAGACTCACAGTGCCCTGTGCTGACAAGGGACTGGCGCTCTGTTTAATGCTCTGCTGTTGGCATCTTGGAATTTTTAATGATTTAATCTTTGAGCTTGTGTTTTGTAAGTGAAGCCCTATGGGACAGTGGGCGTCAATGTGAACAGAGAGAAATGCTCGGTGCGTGTGTCCACTGTTCCTTGCTGATCTCATTTGATCCATGATGCCCCATGTGAGAAGGGAGATGATTCATTTTCAAAAATACCAAAAGGCTGTACCGTCTAGTTAACAATAGGTTTACAATCTTTGGAAATATGTTCAAACCTGATCCCCCCCTCCTCCCACTCCCCAATGGAGTCCCAAACCCTAAGACACTTCACTTCCTGGTTATTTTTCCCCTCTCCATTTCCTGGGGTTTTTGTGGGCTTTACAATGGGCTAAAGAAGACCCGAAGTCGCTGCCGCATCACCTCAGGGAATGTACATTTGTTCCAATCAGACTCCTTTTTGCCTTACATGGGCAGAGGCGACGTCCGGGTAAGGCTGTATCCTCTGCAGGACTCAGCCAATGAGGAACCAGGGAAGGGACCTGAATACTAGGAGATAAATTGTCTGCTGTAACTGTCCCCTGTGTGCCTGTCCATCAGAAACCTGCTGTTGCAAGAACATTGGTTAAAGCCTCACTTCACTGTGCTCTGAGTCTTGGCGTCCCTCCTTTAATTGGGTCAGTGGGCTTATTTCTCACATCCATGAGCACAGAAATCCAGGGGACCCATCAGGTGTGGAGTTCAAGGAGCTGCAAAGTGAGTGAGTACAAGATAAGGTGTTTGGTTTTTGACAGAGTAAGCAGGAGCAGATGACCCAGGGAGGTCAAGTTCTCTGCTGGAACCAGAGCTGGGTTCAAATGCAGAAGGTGAGCGATGCCTTGTAAGAAACACCAACAGCTAAGGAACCCTATGATACCCTGTCCTTTCCTACTTGGGGTCCTTCCTGCATCAGTCACCTACTTGCACTGAAAAGGATGAACTAAAGGGAAGAAAGGTCCATGCACTATTGCCTTTCCTTTCAATCCTTCCTTTCCCCTTAGGCTGGAAGTGGAGTGTGACAGTGTGTTGACTGAGTATGCATGTATCGGGGAGCTTGGGGGGGGCTCAGTCGGTTAAGCATTTGACTCCGGCTCAGGTCATGATCTCACTGATCATGGGTTTGAGCCCTGCGTCGGGTTCTGTGCTGACAGCTCAGAGCCTGGAGCCTGCTTCAGACTCTATGTCTCCCTTTCTCTCTGCCCTGCCCCCACTCGTGCTCTGTCTGTCTCTCTCTCTCTGTAAAATAAACATTAAAAAAAAATAAAAAAATAAAAAGAATGTGCGTGTATCAAGAAGTGAAATAAAAACAGCTGAGGTCGTTTTGTGCATCATTTCCAGTGTTCTGACAAGAACAAAACATGAGCTATGATATTTGAATTGTGTGATTTTGGTGATTCTACATAGGAGTTAAATGCTCGCATACGTGTGTTTAAAACTGGCATTGCACGATATAAAGATGAATACCAAAATGCATGCTAATCATTTAAAATTTTAATTTTTCTTTACTTGGAATGCCATTAAGTAGCAACCAAAACCACCATGACAAGTCAAGAAAGAGACCATGGAAGACAGGAAAAAGCTTTTACATTTAGTACTTTCAATGGCACTTTTTCCTGCTTTTTGAATCAGGGGGCCATATTTTCATTTTGCACTGGGTCCCACAAATTATGTAGCCAGCCCTGGTTGTGGGATTTCTCCCTGAGCACACAGTCTTAGTGATGACTGATAATCTCCCTCCGGAAATATCTATTTTGTGGACATTTACTGAACTCATACTGTTTGTTCAGCATGGTGCTAGTTGCCAGGGATAAAAAGTCAATAAACATAATTTCTATCCTCGAGCAGTGGTAAGGAATATAATTCTGAAATATAAGACATTGTTGTCCAAGTGTCAGAATCCTAGTACTTGTCTGTAGAAGGGGGTTCTGAGAGAGAAATGTCTTTACAATATTCTAAGAGCACTTATGGAAACATGGACCTTTACCTGTTGAAAAAGCTTCAGAGGTTAGCTTACCACATCTGTGTGATCAAACGGGGTAATGGAAAACTTCTCATAATTTTACAATCTGTTCCAAACCTCAGACAAACTGGACAACACCAGCCCAATCTTGTTCTTTGTTCTTTTCTGAGCCTTTAAACATACTGGAATCTGTTGGTTAAATGGTCTAGGCTGATCTTTTAAAAATGTAAATGACATAAGCAGAAAAGGTCTTTGATTAATTGTTTCCAATGGAGAAACACATTTTCATTTATACTGAAGTTTGGCTCACATGAATCTTTCAAAACTTGAGCTCCCTGTTCAAAAAAGAAGAACCTGTAAGTCAGGACACAGGTGAGAAAAACTTCAGGTTCTCACCCACTGCCATCACAGAGGGTCACGGAACTCTATTTCAAACCTTACTACTTCAAACCAGATCAGGGAATGTCAGAGCAATTTCCTTTAACATTTCCTGAGCCTCTGTAATATCCTCAATTCTTGAATTCTTGGCATTTTGCAGTAAAACTCCTTAAGCCTTTAAGAAGGGCCTGATGCGTACACAGGGCAGTGAGGTGGGAGGGAGCCGCTGAAATCCAGATGCATCCGGCCCGCAGTCGTGTGTGGGGAGTGGAATGGCCCAGTGGGGAGGGAAGGGGCCCAGAGGAGAAACTGGGGGCTTGGCTGGCCCGGGCGACCCCCTCCCTCACCCCATCCCCAGATGACTGGCACGTAAGATCAGGGTTTGAAAGCACAGGGCAGCAGTCACCACCTGGTGGACCCCCTTGTCAGCGAGACCCTTCTCCAGAGTGCTCACCTTGGGCAGCCCACACACTCTGTGCCCCTCTATGAATTTGAGCTCTCCAGGCCTAACTCAGCCATCCGTACCCAGGCCAGCCAGGAGTTAGAGATCCTTTCTTTGGTGGGAAGATGAGAAAACTGAACCTCAGTGAGGTCACGTAACACATGAAAGGTCACCCAGGAGGAAAGGGCAGGGCCGGGATTCCAGGCTGGAGTGTCTGACCCAGAGCTGGGCTCTCTGCCCTCCACCGCCCCCTGCCTCACACCGCTTTTCCTTCCCCTCCCTGAGCTCCAGCTGTGGCTTGGGTGAGCACCACACCACACAGCTTCCACTCAGCTGTTTTTCTCCTCTCTTCCCTGGGGGTTTCTCAACAACTAGATGCTTGGAGGTTAAGTATTGTCAGGCCTGGAGGCTCATAATAGGTGCCAGGTGAATATGTAGGCGCCAGGTAAATATGTGCATATTGATAAGCCCTCCCCTCAACCAGGCAACAGACAGCACACCCCCTTGTAAGTACAAACCTCATGAACCTAGGAGCCCACAAGAGTCCGCCAGAGCAGGGACGTCTACATGAAGCAAGGTCAACGGTCCGAAGGAATTAACAGAGGGTTCTCTTCTGGGTTCTATCTCCTCCCTCCACTTCTCTCTGTAGTCTCCCTCCTCAACTACGCTCCCAAAACAACCCAACAAAACAGCTGAACCTCCTTCTCCATCAATGGGAGTGCTATTAATATATATTATTATTACTATATATTATATACTGTTAGTATGTACTATTGTATACTATATATACTATTACTATTACATACTATTTATAGTACTATATATATTATTATACACTATATATTACTATAGATACTATATACTACATATATAGTATATAATAGTAATAGTACTATAGTGTATAATAATATATGATACTAATAGTATATATTATAATATGTAATATAATTACATAACATATATACATATTAATAATGTGCAATATGTATTAATATGTATAGCATATATTGTATTATATATTACATATTATATCCTAAGCAACATTAATATATCTTACATAATTATATATATATATAAAATATTGTGTTATATAATATTATAGTATACTATACAGTATACTAGTTTGTGGTATACTAACTCCCATGGGAATTAATAAAGGTTGTGGTAAACAGGTGTTCTACACCCAAAACCCAGGCACAGTGCTGGACATGGGAGTCACAATGCCAGCTGCAAACATATCTACAGGAAGAGACAGCGGGAGCGGCTGTTTTACGTGGGGCTGACAAGGCTGCTGTAAATTCATGTCGGGGCACACCATCACGTCGCTGTCTAGGTTCAGGAATCACTCAGAGAGAGGGCTCCTGTCCACTGCCAACTACTCAAGAAAAACCATGCTGAGTGGACATCTGCTGGGGAGGAGGCACATCTGGGCGGTCTGCCTGGGAGGACAATGCCAGACACGGTCACCCTGAACAGGCAGCTCTCAAATATCAGAGTGCGGCTTATCCACTCTGCAGTACTCGGTGTCGCCTCCCGCTTATCTCACACACGGTTCACAGTTCCCATGTGCCCCTTGTTGCCGTACTGTGTGCAAAACTATTTTCATATTAACCTTGTCCAAAATGTGAGGAAATTAAGCCGGCTGTAGAGCAAACAGCCCTGTGACGCCTTCCATGGCCAGGCAGGAATGATGTGTGGGACCTGAGTGTCCGAACCCAGTGTGCACTACTTCCAGTTCGGTACTATTATTTCAAGCTGGAGTTGCACAGGCGCCCAGGAGTCTTCTGCCACAATGGTTTTCCAGTTTTATTTTAGTGGGAGGGCCCTTTCTTCAAAGGAAATCCTACCTGGAAGGCAGCCAGTAACCCAGATTAACCCCCAGCTGTTGCAGTGAGGGACCCAGGGCCCTGCTCACGGGGCTTGCTCCTCTCCCAAAAGCTCCAGGGAGCACAATATGAAAAGCAGCCTGCCATTCCTTGCTTACTAAGTTATTTGCTCACTGACACAACGTTTCTCGAGTACCTACTGTGTTCCAGGTGCTGGTGAGCCAGCAGGGAAGAGGACAGGGGAAGCCCCTGCTTTCCTGAATCTCCCAATGTGGCTGGATGTAGCAGAGCTAAGTTCAGATGATGGAAAGTGCTATAAAGGACTAGGGCCATGGGACTGTGGGCCAGGAGAAAGCTACTTAATTTTTTAATTTTTTTAATGTTTATTTTTGAGAGTGAGAGAGACAGAGCATGAATGGGGGAGGGGCAGAAAGAGAGGGAGACACAGAATCCGAAGCAGGCTCCAGGCTCTGAGCTGTCAGCACAGAGCTGGATGCAGGGCTTGAACTCATGGACCGCGAGATCATGACCTAAGCCAAAGTTGGCCACTTAATCGACTGAACCACCCAGGCGCCCCAGGAGAAAGCTACTTTAGTTGGGGGTATCGGGAAAGGTCTGTCTGAGGAAGCAAAATGTGAACTGATGGCACAACAAGAATCTGGAAAGATGCCCTGATTTTGACCAATGAGGAAGCAGACCCAAAAGAGGTGAAGTGACTTTCTCCATGTCACCCATCAAGTCAGAAGCCCGAGCCAGTCCTTGACCCTGGGTTTTCAGGGCTCTCTCTTTTCACAGTGTTTACTAAATAGCCACTGCATGCAAACAAGGCAGGAGACATCCAAGTGCCCACAAGCCACCAACCATGCCCTGGGGTTCGGGGCTGTCCGTCATGACTCCTGGCACCCTCTCAGCCCTGCTCAGCCAGTTAGAGTCTGGGAGCGCTGTACCCCAGCAGACAGCACCATGCAGTGGACATCCCAGACCCATGACCTTAGTTGGGAAAGATTCCTCCTCTCCTATCTCCCTGGCGGCAAACTGTGGAAAGTGCTCCTTACTGCTTCTATTGTTGGCAAGATGGTGGCTCACCTGGAGGAAGGCTACCTGGAAAGTCAAGCTGCTGTGGGGTTAAATGACTTAAAGACCGGCCAAGTCAGTTTTCTTCTTATAGAAGCATTCACAAAACCTCCGGCATCACACACGGGTATGTAGATATGTCACACACCAAGAGTCCAAAGCCAGGCTCCAGGCATGTGCTCCTATGATGCTGAGCATCAAGGGAAGCAGTATGCAAACGGCTTCCTCTCCTACCCCCAGGCAAACAGCCCCAGGCTCCCCAAGTCTCGGAGTGTTTGCCTTTCACCCTCGGAACCGAACGCTGTCCCAGCACTGCGCAGGCATTAGCAAATTTGAGCTTCTAGTCACCTCACGAGGTAGGCAAGACGACAATTATTAGCTCCGTTTTGCACACAAAGCAACTGAGCCCCAAAGCAACCTGTGCAGGGAACATTGCTAGTGACGTAGTAACAACCACTGAATTCTGATGCAAACCCAGGGCTCCAGACCCCAAAGGTAGCTATCATCAAAACGCTCACAAATTAAACAGAGTATCCACCCTCGGTCTCTCTCTCCCACCCTTCCGTCTACATCTTATGCCTTGGAGGGTACTTAGGGGTATTTCTAGAAGCTGTCTCTTCTCTCTGAGCCACTGCAGTCTCATCATGCGTGCCCACCTGCTGGTGACATCTAAAGCAATTCAGACCCAAGCTGAGATGCTCTCCTGCCCCTGCAGACTGACCCCTTCTTTCATATTTTCCAGCCAGTTCACACTTGTCAACACTGCACACATCACTGGTGAAAACAATGCACCCTAGAACCATCCACATCTTCCTTCTTCCCATATCAGACCAGCCAACTGCACCTGCAGGAATGGACAGGCAAACACAGGTGACAGGGCCCGCACAGCCATGTCCCCGCAAATACACAGATGTGCCCCCATAGTACTCGTGGACAATCTGCTGCAAAGACCTGCGCATGCAGAAGACACACCAGCTGCCAGCATTTAGCAAACTCTGTTTTGCACGAGGTACGGGGCCAAGCTCCACACAATTCTAGCTAGGATTATTCTGGACCGGTCACCCTGGGTTTATGCATAAAAGCCAGCTACCAGAATTCAGGTGACATTTTGAGGAGAGGTAGACTGGCACTGAGCACGCTAGGCGGCACGAGCCACTCAGAAGCCCAGAGCTCCCTCCCAGGGCCCTAAGTGCAGAACGGCACACTGGACAGTATGATTAGGGGCACAAACGCTGCGGCCCCGGCCGACCCCAGTGCGTGCACGCGCCCATCCCGAGGGACCGGAGGCCCCCTGCCCCCACCCGCACCCAGAGTCCGCTCGACCCCGCCAGCCCAGGCCCCGCCACCGTCCGACTCAGAAAGGAGGCGGGGGCGCGGGTAGGGAGGTGGGGGCGCTCCTCCGCGCGGGGCTGGGGCGCGACTGGCGGGCAGGGCCCCCTGGTCCCCGCGCGTCCTCCCTCTCCCCCTCCCCCCGCGCGCTTCTCCACCGCCCCCCCCCCACCCCACCCCGGCGCTTACCGGGCCTCCCGCAGTGGGGCTCCTCACGCAGCGACGGGACCCGCAGCTTCCCGAGGCGCCGCGGCGCTCGCCTGGGCACCCCCGCCGCGCTCCGGGCCCTCCCACCTTCAGAGGGTCAGGGTGCGGGCGGCCCGGCTCCAGCCCAGCACCCCGGGCACTTCCTGCCGGCCCGCCCCGCCCCGCTTCCCGAGCGCCCACCCTCCCGGCTAGCCCCGCTCCGATTCCCGGGCTCCGTTCCTCCCAGCCGGGCTGGCCTCGCCCAGAAGCCCTGAGCTGGGCCGCCTCTTTGTTTGGGAGTTGGACTCTCTTCAGTTCGGAGCTCACAGAGCCAATTAAGTCGGAGTTAGGGGCAGCTGGGTTGTTGCCCGGGGATTCTTGCCGGGAGGGGAGGGGCGGCTCACAATCTCGCGTCTGCCCGCCGCTCCCGGGCCTCCCGCCCTGGGGCCTCTCTCAGGTCTTGCTTTACCCTAGTTTCCTGCATGGCTCAGGTCCTGGGAGACATTGGCCTGTGGGGGCTCCCAGGGACTCTAGGCACAAGCCCCTCTGATCCCAAAGAGCCGCCCCTCTCCCTCGGCAGATCCCCTGTGCATAGGGAGGACTCTCATCACCGCCCTGTCCCAGTGAGAGTGTTGTGGACCATGGGCTTTATATTTCCTGGGCCCAGGGAGAATCAAGACCTCTTCCTAGACTGGAGGCAAGAGGAAGGATGGACAGATCCCTGGCTGGGCCCTGGCGGAGAACAGGTGCAAAGCTGCCACTAACTGGCTGTGTTCTAGCTGTGGAGCAGATTATTTCTCAAAGCTACAAAGGCCCCTGCTTATCCAGCCATGTGCTTCTGGCACTTGACTGCTGCGAGCAAGGTTACCCATTTACCAGGGTGCTAGGTCAGGGAAGACACTGGAGGCTGGGATTGCTGACGGAGGCATGGCAGTAGAGAAAAATCAGCAGAGCCGACAATGGTCCGTGTGAGAGGAAGACCTGAAATGGGAGTGAATGCAGAAGATGCGGTGGGTGTGGGTTCTACAGAGCTTGCTGTGTGTGGTGTACATGGAGGGGTAGAGAGGGGGTCTGAAGAAGGACCATGGTGGTGCTGTGAGTGTGGAAGTCTGAGAGCAGACTCTGGGTGATGTGAAGCTGAGTTTGGACAATGTGGAGAGGGCAGTGCTGAGGACAGAGCCCAGGTAGACGTTTGAAAAGGAGCCAGAGAAAGAAACTGATGCCATCCAGGAGGGTCAGCACTGTGCAGGACACCCAGATCCAGGAGAAGAGTGCATGTTCCATAGGAGCCTGTGCTACAGGGACACCAAAGGGGAGGGTGCCCAAGAAAACAGGGTTAGACTTAGAAATGAGATCTTTGGGAGACTTTTGAGAGGGTCATTTCAGTAGTGGGGACTGTAAGCCAGATAGCCCCTCCTTGGGGCATCTGGTCCAATCGGTTGATGCAGGACTACAAAGACACATCCGCTTCCTTTCATACCAGAGGTCCCTAAAGGGCTATCCCAGCTCCTAGGTTCCCCAAGGGATCAGCTGAGGCCTCTGTGGAAACTGCATCTCAGTTCAAGTTCACTCTCTGTCTGGTCTCACTTCCTCACTTTCTTATAGGAGTTGTTCCCAAGACTATCTCCAGATAGACCTCCTACCCACCGATCTCCATCTCTATGCAGAGCCTGTTTTCCAGAAATCCAACCTGAGGTTAGAGTCAGAGAGAAAGGGAGAGTGAAGCAAAGGGGGTAAGGACAGAGGGCATGAACATCTGTCACCAGCATTCGAGAGGGAAGGTGGAAGACATGTGGCAGCAGAGAGACCCGGCAAGAACAGACAATGATGGCCTCTCCTCCTGACCTTCCTCTAAGACCTCTAATGAAGCAGACCTCTCATGAAGACCTTCACCTCTACTGAAGCTGTTTCAAGAGACAGAAATTGTCAGAAAAAGTCAGGGAAGGTGGGGTTAAAGGAAAAGACTGAAATGGGGAGGGACAGGAGAGCTCTTCGTAGTAGAAATGGGTTTTCCAAAGCAGGGTAGAGGAGGTAAGTGGGGAGCAGGATTAGGGAGAGAGAATACTGTCAGCGGGGTAAGGGTGAAGGGAAGTGCGTGTTCCCAGTGTCAGTAACATTAAACCAGAAATTCAGAAAGAGAGGGCTGGAAAGTGTTCTGGAGGGACCTTGTAGCAATATGAGAGGGTGAGTGATAAATGAGGCTCTGGACCAGGATATCCCGTCTCCAGCACTATCCCTGGGAACATTAAACATCTAGAGCAAAGAACCCATAGAGATATATACAATTTAAAATTTCCCAGGAGCCACATTTAAAAATGTAAAAAGAAGAATCAGGTGAAATTAATTTTAATGATACAACTTTATTGAACACAATATATCTAAAGTATGTTCATTTCAACATGCATCAGTATAAAAATTATTAATGAGATATTTTGCGTTTTCTTCCTACGAAGTCTTCCAGCTCTGGTGTGTGTTTTACACTCAGTGCATCTGAGTTTAGATGCTACATTTTCATTGGAAATCCTTGATCTGCATTTAGAGTTCATAATGTGTATGGTTGAAGAAGTAGTTATAAATCTCACTTGCTTCGTACATACTTTTGCTGTCCAATAACCAAATTGAATGGTCAATTTTAAAACTTAAGTTTAATTAAAATTAATTGAAACAAAACATTTCGTCTTTCTGCTGCACTTAGCACATCTCAAGTGCTCAAGAGCTACACATGTGCAGTGGCTTCTGCACCAGACCCCACAGGTCTAGAATCTGAACTCCTGCACTTGTAGCTTTTGTTTTGTTTGGTCCTCCCTTTCTATGAAGGGATGGCCCCTGCCCCACCACTGCTCCACTCACAAGATCTCCCTCTGTGCCATTTTATTTCACAGAACACACTTGAAGACGATGAGGAAGAAGGTTGAGAATCGAACGTCTGTGGGAAGGGAACTGGGGGTTTGGCTTGGACTAGATGAGGAGGGAAGAGAGAGGGACACGAGTTGGAAGTCTTGCGTTCTGTTCTTCTGTGTTCATAAGAAGAATGTTGTGATTTCTTTGCCCAGAGATTGCAGAGAATGGAGGAGACAGCTCTTGTTTTCATGGTCTCCCCTTTCAGTGGTTTCCTTGAGTCTGAGCACTGGCCGAGTCACAAGCGCTTGGTGTGGCTGTTAGGTCTGGCCCTTGAGTTTTGCATCTGCAAAATGGGGAGAGTGGTCTCTTATTTTGGAAAAAAAATGGGAAGGACTGTGGAAACCTAAGTATGAAGCTACCGTGAGGGAGGAGTTTTCGTCCCAGATTTGGAGACCCGTGCTTCTCCTCCAGGTCTGTAGCACATGCTCTGCCCCCGGCTGGGTGCCAGGAGCTTCTGCCTTGACCCTGCCTTACAGCTGATAGAGCAATCCAACATGGGAAGCTGGAGTAGAGAGCTTGTAGACTTTCTGGGATGTGTAAAAATAATGGTAGTAACACTTAGACTTCCTTTGCTCTAAAATGGCCTATACCGGGGTGCGTGGTGGGGCTCAGTGAGTTGACTTCAGTTCAGGTCATGATCTCACGGTTTGTGAGTTCGAGCCTGTGTCAGCTCTGCGCTGATAGTGTGGAGGCTTCTTGGGTTTCTCTCTCCCTGTCTCTCTGCCCCTCCCCCACTCTCTTACTCGCTCACTCTCAAAATAAATAAATAAACTTAAAAAAATTAAAAAATAAAATGGCCTATACCTATTACTTGGAGTTACAGGGTAGGTCTTGTGCGATCCCCTCCAGGCCAGCACAGGGCCTGATATCCTGGCTCCCCCATCACAGTATCTATATCCATTCCTAGAAATAGAATTTCTATATTTAGTCCTCGAAATAGAAGAGAGTCACAGAAAATACCTTTGTGTGTGTGTGTGTGGATATACACATATACAACACACACACAGACACCCACCGCACCAAAGGGTATTGGTGGCATCCTCAGGATGTATGGCACATTCGCTTAGCGTAGCTTCCAGGTTGTACCATCACAGGTCGGGAAACCTAAAACTTGGATTACTCCATCCCCTGAGCACAAGCCTGTCTTTCCAAACAACTTCCAGTCACCACCTAGGAAGATTGCACAAAAACGAACGAACCCTTGACAACCTCTACTCCGGCCTGCCTGACACTCCTGCTTGTTTGAGCGATGCTGCCGTGCTGATGTGGCCCTGATGAGAACTCTTCGTACAGACTCTGAGTCACTCCCAGGAAAAACATCTATGTTCTTGGTAGAAAAGCCTCAGGTAGAAGTCAAGCCGATCCGCATACACATCCCATAGTGTGTCTGACTCAGCCTGTTTCCCCTTTAAGTCTTTAAAATGGGGGAGAAACTCTTCCTGAGAGTCTTTCTACCCTCTTAGAGAGTGGACACTGGCCTCAGTTTCATCATCCCTGTGAGAAATAGAGGTTCATAGCGTCTGGTCAGCACCTTTCCTTTTCCAGAAGGAATAGCAAATGATCAGATATCACATATTGATCAGTTTAGATTAGCTTGAATTCAGCCTGCATTTGACTATGAACTTGATGACTTAACCTACTCATTTTTGCAATGATATCTGGCATTTAATAGGAAGTGGTAGAGAAACGATTGTGGAATTGAACTGTACAAGCTCAGGTATGAGTCCCATGAGAGCGATGTTATACTAGATGTAGGAGTTTTTAAACTGTTGTGAGGTATACTAATGGCATCAAGAACATTAGTTGCGCTAATTAGTGCTTGAAATAATTATCGATCTTCATTAACAGTGTTGAAATAATTGCTTAGATGTCAAACTGCTCGAAATGCTCTCCTGACATCCTACATGAAGGACTTTACAGCCTGGTTCTCTCTCAGGAAAACATTATTTCAGGCAAAACATAGAAAAACACATCTAGGATACAGAAAACATAAGTACAGACAGCTGAACAAATATATAAATAACATGCAAAATGACACTTAAATATTCACAGCTTGAATTTTTTAGTCCGTGTAGCACATGGGACTAGTCCTCCTTCATCTTCCTGAAGTTTTCTAGAGACTCTGCTTCTGTAGCTGGGGCATAGGCTTTCCAGGTATCCAAGGTCACATACTAGGGAGGAAGAGAAGACTTTGGATAAACGTGAATTTTCCTGGAAAATCTATGTTAAAATTTATTTTGGGGGAATAATGGATGAGGTTTTTAATATTTTCAAAAGTGTAACATCTGTATATGCTTATTATAGAAAAATTTGATTGATATAAAACATTAAGACCATAAAATCATCTGAAATTGTAGCCATCTGAGATAATCATCATATTATTTTGGTAAACACCATTTCAGTTGTGTGTGTGTGTGTGTGTGTGTGTGTGTGTGTGTTTGTAACCAGGTTTGCTTTGTTTTAGAATATATTCTAGTCATCTTTTTATGTCAATGGATTTAATAATATATTGCATCATTTTTTATATATGAAGTATGGATGTACTACAATCTGTTCAATCAATCCCCTACCCCCTATTGATGGATGTTTGGGATGTTTTCAATAAACAAAAGTATTTCTAACATGGTTATGAAAACTTTTATCACATATATCTTTGCCTACCTATTCAACTGTTTCTTTAGGGTAAATTTCTAGGAATGGAATAACAGAAAATGCCATTTTTTTTATTTTGCAAATAGACGTACACACATACAGAAGTATATACACAGATATATATATAACGAAATGCATGGGAAAAGTTGGTAGAATATGTTTCAGCTGTACAGTCATTACCTTTTGGCAGAGGCCTAGGGTTGGAGGTGTAGTTAAAGAGGAATTTGATCAAACCTATCGTGTTAGTTTTTCACAAGGAGAAAATATCATGTAGCTTAAACTTAGTTAAAACTAAAAGTGACAATAACAACGACAACACAAGGGCAAGATAAAGTAATTATCAGTTGACAATCACATATCATTGGAAATAAAACTGTCTTCTTTCTTCTGCTGAAGAAAAATTCAAGGGAAATAACAGAAGAATAGAAATAAGATATATAAATTGCAAACTGCTGAAAGAAAAAAAAAAAGGAAACACAACACCTAACATTTGGATTAATCCAACAAAAGTAAGGAATCAGAGGAGGAATAGAAACAACAAGAAATTATAGTGGGGTGCCTGTGGCTCAGTCGGTTGAGTGCCCAACTCTTGATTTTGGCTCAGGTCACGATCCCAGGGTCGTGGGGTCAAGCTTGGTGGGGTGAAGTCCACACTCAGCGCTGAGCCTCCTTGAGATTCTCTCTCTCTCTCTTCTCCTGCCCCTCTCCTCTGCTTATGTTCTCTCTTTCTAAAATTAAAAAAAAAGTATAGTAAGTAAAAGTTTCAAGTATATGGACATAATAAGTTCAAACACTCCAATCCTCACAATTTCATGTGATTTGGTTGAAGTCCGAAGTCTCCATTAAAAGGTAGCAACTCTCACACTGGGTAACAAAATAAAATTCAGTTAAATGTTGTTTAGAGGGTCCAAATGTAC
Organism: Panthera tigris; assembly: GCF_018350195.1. Lineage (NCBI taxonomy): Eukaryota > Metazoa > Chordata > Mammalia > Carnivora > Felidae > Panthera > Panthera tigris. Next base: position 38,045,841 of record NC_056666.1, read on the forward strand.
AAATTTCCAGTTATAAATAAAAAAGCCATGGGGCACCTGGGTGGCTCAGTTGGTTGAGCGTCCGACTTCAGCTCAGGTCATGATCTCACAGTTTGTGGGTTCAAGCCCCACGTCGGGCTCTGTGCTGACTGCTTGCTCAGAGCCTGGAGCCTGCTTCAGATTCTGTGTCTCCTTCCCTCTCTGCCCCTCCCCTGCTCACGCTTTGTCTCACTCTGTTTCTGAAAAATAAATAAAATGTAAAAAAAAAAAAAATTAAAAAAAAAAGCCATGGGGATGTAATGTATAGCATAATTAATACTTGGTTGCATATTTGAAAGTTGCTAAGAAAGTAGATCTTAAAATTTCTCATCACAAGAAAAAGTTTTTTTCTAACTATGTTAGGTGACAGGTATTATTAACTAGACTTCTTGTGATGATTGTTTAGCAATATATACAAATAACGGATCATTATGTTATATATCTGAAACAAATAGAATGTTATAATGTCAATTGTACCTCAATTAAAAATGTGATATATGCAGGCATTTTTTAATGACATGGGGACTCTCAAACAAGTTGTAAAAAGGAGACTTCTGTACCCCACCTTTTTCCTGTTATTAGGGATACTTTGAGGACAAAATGTTGAAAATTCAACTAAAAAAAGATTTTTGATGCCTTGAATTGGCCTCTTATTCTCACCTATCCCCCATCCTTTGCTCTTAACCAAAGAAATAAATCCAATTTCAATAAAGATAGAATGCTCTAATAAGCCTTCTGGTTTCCCTCAGCCATAAGGCTGGTCCTCTGGGTGGGTGACCTGTATGAGGTCCCATGCTTCAAAGGGACCTGCACTTCATTTAATACTTGGTGGTTGCTGTCTTGAAATTCTTAATACTTTTCAAACAAGAGGCCCCACATTTTCATGGGTCACATAAACTAGGTAACTGATTCTGAAGATAGGCTTCTACCTAGCAGAGCCGGGTCCTTGATATTTCTGCCAACTACTTAGCAGTTAAGGCTAAGTAGATTAAGGATTGTGACATTTTGTTGACCCCACAGAAATTTCCATCATGTGTATCTTCAGAATAATCTTACTTTTTCTGCAGGGATGGGGTTGGTGTTTGAATTTGGGGGAAGAATGTGGGCCACATTCTTAATATTCTTTTGTGAGATGGCCTCACCTTAACCTCTTGACACTCTCAGACTCATTCTAACCTCTCCAGCCATATCACTTCATGCAGTTCAGCACACAAAACTTGTTCTTCCTTCCATACATTTGCCCAAGTGGCTCCCATTACTTGGAAGCCTTTCTTGCCCTGTATACTTGGTGAACTTCTACTCAACCTTCAAACCTTGTTTTAGTATCACCCCCTCTAGGAAGCCCTCCTTGGCCTCTCTAGGTAGAACTAAGTGCCTTGCCTTTATTGCTCTCATGTCTCCAGTAAGAACTTAATCATGGAGCTGGAATTATTTTCTTATACATTTCTTTTCCACTGGGGATTGGTGATTTCCAACATTTTTTTTTATATATATAGTTTTATTAATTTTACCGTGTGTGGCACACTTGAAGACATTAAAATACTAAAAACACATTAAACAAATTCAGCAGTTACTGCTGCAGTATAACTGGGTCTTGCAGTGACTATGAAAGCATCCAGGGTTATCACACTATCATTTGGTCTCCCTCTAATACTAGTGGGCTGTTATGAATACCTGTGGTTCTTGTATATCTCACATGGTACATTTTCTTATGTTCCAATAACCACCAAGTTGGTTAGATTTTACATTTTGTACCTTCTGTCATAGCCAGCTTACTCCACTCTTCACTGTCATGTGACATTTCAGGGCTGTGTTCCATTTGACGGACACTGCTAACATGCATTTTGCATTAGAGCAAAAGTCTGCGTTAGACAGTGATTGAAATTTGACGTCTTATTGTGACCGTCAGGATCCATTGTACGGATTGTTCACTGTACCAGAGTGCTTGATTGAAAAGGCAAAGGGAGACCAACAGCCAGCTATAATCTGCTCACTGATGAGGTTGTTGGGGTGACAGTGTGGTTTGCGGGGTACGGAGCTGACGAACAAGAAAGAATTCTTGAAGACATGTTTGGTGCAAAATGGTGGTTTTATTAAAGCACGGGGACAGGACTTGTGGGCAGGAAGAGCTGCCCAGGATCATGAGGAGAGACTGGTTATATACTATGGAGTTGGGAGAGGTAAAGTCCAGGGGAAGTTTCCAGGGAGATTTTCATATGCTAAAGAAGACTCCTAGGATAGTGGAGGCCTAACTATTGTCAAGCTAAGGTTGTTTTTCCCTCTAGCAAAGCATTAGTATTCAGACCAGAGGGAGTTCCTGGAGAAACTTTTTATTCTGCCAGCCTCAAGTATTTGTCAATGGACTGCAGGTTATAAGAACATTTAGTTCTATCTGCCATTTCCTTCTGCCTTCTTTTCCCACATCACTATGGAGGGGTGATGGTGGGCTCCTGGAAAAGGAGTTTATAGGTTTCTAGAGATTAAGCTATTTAAAAAAATTTTTTATAATGATTAAGACAAATTTTAATGCTTATTTTTGAAGGAGAGAGAGACAGAGAGACAGAGAGACAGAGAGTGAGCGGGGAGGGGCAGAGAGAGAGGGAGACACAGAATCTGAAGCAGGCTCCAGTCTCTGAGCTGTCAGCACAGAACCCAACGTGGGGCTCAGACTCAAACTCACAAGCTGTGAGATCATGACCTGAGCTGAAGTCAGATGCTTAACCAACTGAGCCACCTAGGCACCACTGGAGATTAACCTATTGATAAGATTGCCTTTTTTCTTGTGACTTACTAATACATTTGCAGGTAGATGGAGACTCAGGTCCGGCAGGACTATGATCTCTATCAGTTAACCATTTGTTTTTCCCCTTTCCTTTGTTCTTGGTCAGCCAGGAGTGCCCCAGGAATATTACACCTATCCCACCTTGGGGTGGAGGTGGGGTGTTTATGGCTGTCAGCTTGCCTTAGGCTCCCTCATCACTCACCAGACTGTGTGCCCGCCAGACTGCACCTGCCCAGAAGGGGTCCTGCAAAAGGTGCCATTTGGACTTAATGGGTGCTCTGGCTAAGGACACCCCAGGGTGGTCCAGCAGGTCAGTGGGGACTGCTGGAAAGCAAGGACTTCATTCTATTCATCTTTACTTCTCCAGCACGTAGCACAGTGATGGACAATAACAGACTGTTATAAATGTGGAATAAATTATAAAGCAATCAAGAGACTCTGCTGATAGCATGCAGTATGATTTGGGCTTAGTCTAAAACACTGTTAACATGAATTTCCCAAATCTGGTCAGCTGGGGCAGTGGCTCTATGTATGCACGGGATACGCTGGGGTGATGTGAAGTTACAGCTACCCCGCCCCAGCCCCCCAAGCATCGTGCAAAGCCCTGGATCCTCCCCTCCTTGCTGAAATCCACCAAAATCCCTGGGGTTATGTCAAGCATTTAGTGATCATTCATCAGGTGCTCTGCCTCTGAAAGAGGCTGGGAACCCCTGCACCCATGCATACACTTCTTACCAAACAGGGATCCCTGCAGTCTGTCTCCTGCCCCATTTCCTACCGGGCACACAGGCACACGTGTGATGAGCACCACTTTAGAAATTAGCACTTGCTGGGGCGCCTGGGTGGCTCAGTCAGTTGAGTGTCCAACTTTGGCTCAGGTCTTGATATCCCGGTTCTTGAGTTTGAGCCTTACGTCAGGCTCTGTGCTGACAGCTCAGAGCGTGGAGCCTGCTTTGGATTCTGTGTCTCCCTCTCTCTCTCTGCCCCTCCCCACACATCCTCTGTCCCTCTCTCAAAAATAACAATAAATGTTAAAAAAAAAAAAAACTAGCAGTTGCTGAGAATTTTAAAAATTTAGAGCTGGAAGATGGCTTAAAGGTTGTCTAGTGTGGTATCATTTCCCATCAGGAGAGGGATGTGATCCCACCCAGTTGGTGTTGGTAGAACAGCAGCTAGAGCCCGGTTAGGACTACCTCCCTCCTGCAAGTCGTGTATATGCCCCTCTTCCTTCCTTTCATCCAGGTCCATAGCAGCTCCCCTCTGCCACCTCCCCTTCCAGGAGCTGCTCTCCTTAGCCGTTCTCCAATCCTACTATCAGATATGAGAGAGCCCACCCAGGAGAGGTGAGAATAGGCAATGGCAAAAAAAGGTTTATCTTCTCTTCCTACCTAGAGCTGGCCTGGGCCTCTCTCTGCAGATGTCACATTGTCACTGCTGGGTTTTGTGCAAAGGAAGAGTGCTTTTGGCAGTAGTCACAGGTTAGAGGCTGGGGGCAGGTGGAAGGTTGACTGAGTGAGGAGACTAGAGGTATAGTCCTGTGAGCAACTTGGATCTGACTTTATGTCAAGTGCAGCATCCAGAAAGAAAATCCACATGATTTCTTCAATGACATTATTCCTACCACATTCCTCATCTTGTCTCAAGGGTTTGTTTCTGAGACCTGGAGGGGAGAAATGTCAGGGGCTAGCAGGCAGGATTTGTAAAGAAGTCTTTTGGGAGCCCTGCATGTGGTCTGGCCCTGCCCCAGGGTCCGTGTCCATAGGGGATCAGGCAGGGGTTAGGGCTTTTCCTTCATTATCTCAGCCACTCTGTTCTCAGTCTGGCCTGGAGGTCTGCCAGTCTGCTCTGGGACCCTCCAAGGATATCTGGGCAGCAGAGCCCATCTCTGGGGGCTCATCTGGGGATTCCATGGGCAGTGTGCTTCCACCCATGTGACAGATGGGGGACACCGAGACTTCCGGAGAGAGGAAACAATTCCCAAAGGTTATAAAAGGAGTGAGATCTTGTGTGACAACCAGACCAGGAATTTCCATGCTCCCTCCTATCCGGTGCCCTGGCTCCTGAGTCCTACTTGATTTGAGGTGATGCTCTGAGGGTTATCTGCTTGCACTTGGGGTCACAGAGTTTGGAGGCATAGAGTTGGGAGGGAAGGATAAGGGGTAAGAGGGTGAGTCCCTGAGCACATATTTGTTCGAAGAGAGGTAAGAGAGACGAATGAGGTCAGGGGGCAGTGGAAGTGTGTCACCCTCCATGGCGGCCCTTGGCCATCTTAAAGCTTCAATAGAGAGGCTTTCTCTGACCCTCATGATCTAAATGAAAATCCCTCCCTTATTTTCTCTGCTCTTTTCTGTTATAGTTCTTATTACAAATTGTAGCTGTCTATTTCGTTGTGTGTTTTTGTTGTTCAACATCTGTCCAGCCATTAGACTATAAAGTCCATAAAGGCAGGGAACATATTGGCTGTTTGTTTGCTCCAGGGCCCAGCAATGGCTGGTGTATAGCGGGGATACAATAAATATTTGATGAGAGAATGAATATTGTTTTTTTAAGCATTTATGATTCGGCTTGGACAATGATATCAACCAAAATAGCACTGATCATTGTATAGCTCCAACAGGCCTCCGAGTACTCATTAAGTACCTGTTTACATAAATATAAATGATATAAATGAGGTTTTGAATCATCCATGATTTTTTTCCCTAAGCACTGGGGCAGAGAAGCAAGGGATTCATTATTTTTCAACAGACCTAAGTTAATTAAAGGTACAGGTTATTTTAGGTTTTATTATTCCACGTATTTACTTTACTGCTTAGTTAATGATCCGGTCTTAGACGTAGTGATTTGTAGTTTGTCTGTCTTACTTTTGTGCAGAAAATGGTGCTGAAGGGGTTTTTACTTTGATCCTTTGATAGGAGTACGTAAAGGTTGTGTCTTTGAGAATCACGAGGGACTAAAAAGCCGGGCCCACTAGGCACAACTTCAGAGGATGCTGTTTGTGTTGTAGTTTAGGCGAAAGGCACCCTTGACGTTGGGTGCAGCCCACACAGCTGCAGGGAGAGCCCCAGCTTTAGGGTTTGATGGGCATGTGCCCCAGAGTGTCGGCATCACTTGACTGTTCACCCCCCTCTTCTTATTCTTACGCCCTTTCTGTTCTTTCCACAGTATCCAGTATGATCTATTCAAAGCTTAAGTGAGACCATGGCATTGTATAGTTAAAACTGTCCAGTGACATCTTATTATATTAAGAACAAAACCAAAATCTCTCTCCTTGGCTTAGCTACGGGGCCCTATAGGATCTGTCCTTGGCCTGCATCTCCTACCTTGTCACCTTCTTCTCTCCCTTGCTCCCTGAGCTCAGGCCCCAGGGGCCTCCTTTCTCTTCCTCATTAAAAATTTTTTTTTAAAAAAATGTTTATTTAGTTTTGAGAGAGAGAGACACAACAGAGAGAGAGAGGGAAACACAGAATCCAAGCAGGCTCCAGGTTCTGAGCTGTCAGCACAGAGCCTGATGCAGGTTTCAAACCCACAAACCATGAGATCATGACCTGGGCTGAAGTCGGTCGCTTAACTGCCTGAGCCACCCAGGCACCTCTTTCTCTTCCTCATTTAGCCAAGCTTGCACCCCTCTGTCCCCCCGCGCCCCCCCCCCCCAACTCAGCAGCTTTACATCTGTTGTGTCCTCTGTGAAGACGGCTCTCTCCCCAGATCTTCACTTACTACTTTCTTCCAGTCATTGTGGTCTCAGCTTAAATGTCAGCCCCTGGAGAGCTCGTCCTTGACCCCAGTTCTGAAGCACACCCCGGTCATTCTCCGTATCATCTCTCTGTCATTTTCTGTAGAACTCAGCACTATCTGATAGCTGATATTTTCTTGTTTCTCTCCATTTATTTCCTTCTGCTCTGTCTGCCCCACTAGAACACCAATGCACCATGAGCACTGGGTCATTATCTTTGTTGTTCTTGCAGTATAACTAGTCTTTGGCCTGGGGTAAGTGCTTTATAAATGTTAAGTGAATTCATGAATATCTACAAGTAGGCTCCTTGGGGTGGCTTCCTGGCCTGGCCTGCTGATTGACTGGGAGAGGCTGCCTGAGAGCCTGAAAATCAACCCGAGCCTGCTGCGCTGGGAAAAGCAAATGGCCTAGAAGTTTAGAGGCCTGAGTTTTAGTCTCTCTTCTTATTGTTGCCATTTGCCTCTCTCTCTCTCTCTCTCTCTCTCTCTCTCTCTCTCTCGGTCTCGGTTTCCTCAACTGTCCCCTGAGGGCATTGTACTGGGTGGCCTCTGAAGTCACCTTCTGGTAAGTCTTTGTGACTCCAGCGCACTGCCCTGCAAGCACACAGTCAGAGGCCAGCTTCCCTGAGGACCAGAGGTCTTGGGGCAGCTGCGGCCACACCACTTCCACGCTTCACTGGAACTGTGACAACCTTCCCACTGGCTCCTGATGTTGGAGGAGATGCCTGACTTTTTCTGTACCTAAAACTGAGAATAAAATAGAAAGTAATACTTCTGCAGTCATGGGTGGCTCTGGGAAAAGGGTACAGGCACCGGATGGGGCTGCATTTGTGTCTCGGCTCCTTAATGACCTTGAACACTTTCCCCCTTTCCCTGAGCTGTAGAGCAAATAGAAATGCTTATTCCCTGCTTGCAGATTTGCAGCGAGGATTACATGAGGTAACATATGTGACACTGAAGAGAGGCCAGCTCTCTTACCATTATCTTTGAAAGCTGGAGCCACAGGCACGTCCTGGTGCCTGGGGTATGGATGTCCTTCTCGTGGAGGCCAGTAGGAGCTGCAGGCTGCAGCAAACCTGTGAGATGGCTTAGCTTGGTAAAGGAAAACCAAAAAAAAAAAAAAAAAAAAAAAAAAGAAAAAAGCAAATCCCCACCTCATTTGTGAGAAAATCAAAACAGCTTGTTTGTTTACGTTGCACCAGAGCTTCTGGTGGTGCACGAGCCTACAGACAGGGCTCTGCAGAGTTGGAAAGGAGAGAAGTGTTTATGGCTCCTTTCTGGGCAAGCCACATTTGCATTCCTAGAGAGTGTTGATTATAGTGTTCCAAGAAAATGAATTTGCTTGGTGGGCTGGCCTACCTCAGCCCAGACACAAACCACTTGCAGTTCTGTTTGCGTGTGGAGGTAGAGAGCTGCTGTTTGGTGAGCTTCTACTCCATGCCAGAGACTGGGCTGCTTATCTTACAGGCCCAACCACCTTCTCTCTCCCCTGCTTCCCTCTTCGGCTGGGACCCTGAACCTCAACTTCCCAGTACCCCACAGAAGGCCATGTCACACAGTTCCAGCCAGTAATGTATAAGTGCAAATTTGTTGGCAAGGACATCTCTTGAAGAGAAAACCCTCTGTCTCCTTCCCACCCCTCTCTTCCTCTTGCTTGTACTGTGGGTGAGGGGCCTGAAGCAACCATGAGGCAAAGCGTGAGGATGAAAGCCACCAGGCTGAGGCTAGCCCTTCATGATTACATTTTGTCTCTCATTGGAAACACTGTAAATATGGTAGGACACACCGTTTTTTAAGTCCCATTAAGAAAGAGGAAATGCTGTTAATGAAACTACAGCTCGCTTGTACAGCACATCCAGATTCCCAAGATGTTAATATGTGAAGGGCAATCATTAAAACTGATGAGATATGAACAGGTGTCTGAGCCCTGGCTGGTCTGCCTCTAGAGTTAGGTGAGAACAACAGACTCTTCATTATTTTAGGCATGGTTGTCAGACTTTCTGTCCCTTCTGGCAAAATGTACTCTTGTTGATGCCTCGCAATCACCTCCTGAGATGAGTATTAAAACCTCTACTTTACTAAGGAGGAACCTGACACATAGAAGGGCGCGGACCGTAGAGCCCATAATCGCACACATTGGAAGCAAGAGCTGAGCCCACTCAGAGGCCTCCACGTGTACTGCACTTGGCCGTGCACCTGACCTGCTCCATTGCTTTTCCTGCCATCTAAGAAGCCTTTATGGTGCAGCTAAGAGGGATGATGGGCATCTCTGCAGCTATGCCCTTGCCTGCTTGCCCTGCTCTGGAGGACACCGTCCTATCACTCACAGGCACACAGAATGTGTCCCTGGGAGCTCAGCCGCCTCTGCTGCAGGTGTCTCCATCACTGGGGCAATTTGTCTTCTTGTCCTGTTTCTCACTTTTCTTCTCTCTGTGCCCTTCCCCATCCCCTACGGAACAAAAGCACAGGACTGGAGAAAGCCCCATGTCCCTGTGGAAGAACTGCATATTCATGCTCTCCGGGGCTGGCTGCTGGTTTCCTGGACGCCCACGGGCTTCCAGGGTGCTGGCAGAGAAGCTGCACGTTGTGGAGCAAGAAGTTTGCAGAAGGGGACTCTCTGGTCAAGAGCCTCTTGCCAATTAGCCAGTCTGCTTTCCTTTGCCTTGCAACCTGGCCTTCAAGGACGGCCTCCTGGAGACCAAGGGATGGGGGAATGGGGAGGGTTCAGGGCTCTCGTCCAGACATCCAGATGTCACAGACAGGCAGTGTTTGTGCCTGTAACTTAAGGAAGCGTTCCCTCCTAACTCTGGTTTTTGCTTCTTGAAGCCAAAAGGAGGGAAGCAATGGCTGAAAGGATGTTAGTGTTAAGTAAGAAAGAACTGGCTTCTCCAGATCTCTGTCGTCTGGTTGGGAAAAGCCGTTGAGAACAGTAGGGGCAGATGAATTGGGGTATTGGTCAAACGACTGCATTAGAACGGTAATTTTTAGTGTGTGGTTTAAGGAATCACTTGAAGTGCCCGAGAAGCATGGTAGGAAGTGAATTGCTCCCTTGGGAGTGCCTCATGTAAAAAGGGCCCCATGCAGAAGCCAGGTAGCGGGCACAGCAGCTATCCAGGGGTGGGGAGGAAAGCCATCAGCTCTGCCTAGTGGGTGGCCATTTCTGCTAGCCTTTCTCTTCTTTTCTCATTTCTCTCTAGGGGCTGGAGGAGAGGGGGGAGTGGAGGGTGGGGTGGGGCTTGACACCAGCTCCTCTGCCTCCCAGCGGAGGGCAGGAGAGAAGTGGAAAAGTCCTACACAGCTTTTCTTCTCTAACTTGAGTGAAACACATGCAGTGATCTTCTGAGAAAAGCCATTGAGAGCAGTGCCCCGCGCCCCTCTCCCCCACCCAGAAGGCCTGCTGGCTGGAGAGGTGGCCTTGAAAACCCTTGTTTCTGTACAACCAAAACCTCAGTCCAGCTCCACCCTGACCTGGCACCACAAACCACCAAGTTCCCATAAGAAATATTATTAAGGGCCTGTGTGCCTCACAGGAAGTCTTAGATTGCAAACATCTGTCCAAACTGCTGACTTCGCCGAAACGGATCACATCCCCAAGTCTGTGCTGGAGGGTGGGGTTTTGTATGGGGCGCGGGGAATGTGTGCCAGGCTGTGGGGAGTCTCTGGCCTCCGATGGATTAGGGCTGAAAGAGGTTTCTTCTGTAAATTGGCTTTATGGTAATTCTTTCCCTTTCTTCTTTCTGCAAGTGAGATACCCGTGCACATTCTTCGGGACCCCATGTGGAACTATTGGCTCTTTCTCTCTTACTCATCTGTGGGGCCTCTTCTTGCTCAGTTTCCATATCCACCGCCCTGCCAGGGGCTTCCCTCGCACCGGATGTGTTGAGTCCCCGCTGACGCAGTCTTAGAAAATTAGATTTTTTATTTTGAACTAAATGCAGCTTCCCAAGCAGTTGTAGGAATACATACACAGCGATTCCATACAATAACGCCACCAAAATGTCGACATTGGTACATTAAGATATTGAACATTTCTATTACAAGATCCCCGATGTTGCCATTTTATAGCCACACCCACACCTGTCTCTCGAGTCGCCCCCCTCTCTTCCCCTTGGCAGCCACTAACCTGTTCTTTATTTCTATAATTTGGTCATTTCAAGAAAGCTATACAAATGGAATCATACAGTGTGTAAGTCTCTGGGGTTGGATTTTATTTTTTCCTTTGGTCTCACCTTGCATAGTTCTCTGGAGTTATGTTGTTGCATGTATCCAAGTTCTACCTATCAAGGGTTCTTTCTTGTGTTGATGAGTAGTATACCATGGTGTGGATATACCACTATCACTCATTGGATGACACCTGGGCTGCTTCTGCATTTTGGCTATTGCGAATAAAGCTGCTATGAACAGTTGTGCACAGGTTTTTGTGTGAACATAAATTTTCATTTCTCTAGGATAAATGCCCAGGACTGCAAATGCTGGGTCATATGGTAGTTGCATATTTAATTTCTTAAAAAAAAAACAACAACAACCTGCCAAACTATTTTCCAGAGTGGTTGCACCATTTTTTAAAATTTTTAAAAATTTAAAGCCAAGTTAGTTAACATATGGTATAATAATGATTTCAGGAATAGAATTTAGTGATTCATCCTTTATTTATAACACCCAGTGCTCATCCCAACAAGTGTCCTCCTTAATGCCCATCGCTCATTTAGCCCATCCCCCCACCCAACATCCCTTCAGGAACCCTCAGTTTGTTCTCTGTATTTAAGAGTCTCTTATGTTTTGTCCCCCTCCTTGTTTTTATATTATTTTTGCTTTTCTTCCTTATGTTCATCTATTTTGTATCTTAAATTCCATATATGAGTGAAATAATATATCTTTTTCTGACTTATTTCACTTAGCATAATACACTCTAGTTCCAACCACATTGTTGCAAATGGCAAGATTTCATTCTTTTTCATTGCCAAGTAATACTCCATTGTACATACATACACCACATCTTCTTTATCCACTCATCCGTCGATGGGCGTTTGGGCTCTTTCCATACTGTGGCTACGGTCAATAGTGCTGCTATAAACATTGGAGTGCATGTGCCCCTTCAAATCAGTATTTTTGTATTCTTTGGATAAATACCTAGTAGTGCAATTGCTGGGTCATAGGGTAATTCTAATTTTAATTTTTTGAGGAACCTCCAAACTGTTTTCTGGAGTGGCTGCCCCAGTTTGCATTCCCACAAGCAGTGCGAAAATGTTCCTCTTTCTCCTGTGGTTGCACCATTTTACCTGCACATCAGCAATGCACGAATGGCCATTTCTCGAATCCTTACCTGCACTAGATGTGGCCACTACTTTCCATTGTAGTCTGGTAAGTGTGTATGATATCTTAATGTGTCTCCCTAATCGCTAGTGATGTTGCATGTTTTTCCATGTGCTTACTTGCCGTCCATACATCCTCTTTGCTGAAATGTTTGTTTGCATCTTTTGCCTCTTTTCCAACAAGGCTGTTTGTTTTTTACTGTTGAGTTTTGGAAGTTCTTATATATGGTAAATACTAACTCCTTGTCAGGTATGTGGTTTGCAAATATTTTCTCCCACTGGGGAGTTGTGCTTTTCATCCTCTCGACGGGGTCTTTTGCAGAACAAAAATTTTAAATCTTGACGAAGTCCAATTTATCAATTTTCCTTTTGAGGTCAAGCCTAAGCACTTTTTTCCCTAACTCAAGATCCCAAAGATTTCTCCCGTGCTTTTTTTTTTTCCTAAAAGGTTTATAGTTTTACATTTAAGTCTGTAATACATTTTGAGTTAATTTTTACATGGTATGTAGGGCCTAGAGCAAGGTATTTTTTTTTCCTATAAATGTTCAGTTGCTCTAGCATCATTTGTTAAGAAGGCGATCTTTCCTCCATTGAATTGTTTTTGCGCATTTGTCAAAAATCACTGGGGTGTACTTGTGCCGGACTATTTCTGTGTTCTCCTTTCTGTTCCAGTGATCTATGTGTCTTTCCCTTCCCCAGTACCATACAGTCTTGATTACTCTGGCTACATATTGTGATATAACGTCTTAAAACTGAGTAGACTGATCCCTCCCCCTTTATTCTTCCATTTTAACCATTGTGTTAGCTCTTCTAGATTCTTCACCTTTCCATATAAATTTTAAAATAATATTTTCTCCACCTATAGATATCTTGCTGGAGCTTTGATTGTAATTGTTTTAAACCTGTATATAAATTTGAGTGATAATTAACGTCTTTACTGTGTTGAGTCTTCCAAACCACGCAAACAGTGAGTCTCTTCATTTATTGAGATCTTTGCTTTATTTCAACAGTGTTTTATTGTTTCCAGCATGCAAGTCCTGTACACACATTTTTTTTATATTTAAACCCAAATATTTACCATTTTTTGAGTAATTATAATATATTTTTGAGAATTTTTGAGTAATAATTAATATATTTTTAATTTTGGTGTCTAGGCATCCATTGCTAGAGTATAGAAATTTAATAGATTTTTGTGTGTTTATTGTGTATCTTCTAACATTGTTGAACATATTTATTAGTTCTAGTAGTTTTTTGTAGATTTTTCAGAATTTTCTATATAGAAAATCCTGTAGTATGCAATAGGGAGAGTTTTATTTTCTCCTTTCCAGTCTGTATGCCTTTTTCCTCCCTTTTAAAACTTTGTGTTAAAATACACAAAATATACAACTTACTGTCTTAATAATTTTTTTAACATTTATTTATTTTTGAGACAGAGAGAGACAGAGCATGAACAGGGGAGGGGCAGAGAGAGAGGGAGACACAGAATCTGAAACAGGCTCCAGGCTCTGAGCTGTCAGCACAGAGCCCGACGCGCGGCTCGAACTCATGGACTGTGAGATCATGACCTGAGCCAAAGTCAGCCGCTTAACCAACTGAGCCACCCAGGCGCCCCTGTGTTAATCATTTTTAAGTGTACAGTTCAGTGGTATTACATACATTCATAGTATTGCACAGCCACCATGACCGTCCATTCCCAGAACTCTCTCCTTTCTGTAAAACTGAAACTCTGTGTCTATTAAATCATAACTCCCGTTGTCCTGGCAACTGCCATTCTACTTTCTGTCTTTAAGATTTTGATTACTTGTGGGGCGCCTGGGTGGCGCAGTCGGTTAAGCGTCCGACTTCAGCCAGGTCACGATCTCGCGGTCCGTGAGTTCGAGCCCCGCGTCAGGCTCTGGGCTGATGGCTCGGAGCCTGGAGCCTGTTTCAGATTCTGTGTCTCCCTCTCTCTCTGCCCCTCCCCCGTTCATGCTCTGTCTCTCTCTGTCCCAAAAATAAATAAAAAACGTTGAAAAAAAAATTAAAAAAAAAAGATTTTGATTACTTGAAGTACCGCATTTAAGTGGAATCATACAGTATTTGTTTTTTTGGTGATTGTTTTATTTCACTTAGTATAATATCTTCATTCATGTTGTGGTATCTGCAGATTTTCCTTCCTTTTTAATACTCATATATTTTAATGTTAATAATATTCCATTGTATGTTTATACCACATTTTGCTTATGTATTCATCAGTTGATGGCTACTTGGGTTGTTTCTGCATTTTAGCCATTGTGAATAATGAAGCTATGAACATGGGTGTACACATATCTCTTTGAGATCCTGCTTTAATTCTTTTGGATTATAACTAGAGGTGGAATTGCTGTGTCATATAGTAGTTCTATTTTTAATTTTTTGAGGAACCTCCGTACAGGAGGAACCTCCATGCAGGAACCCCCTTTCCACAGGGGCTGCGCCATTTTATGTTCCCAACAAGAATGCGCAAGGGTTCCAATTTGTCCACATGCTCGTCAACACTTGCTTTTTCTGTTTTCTTGGTGGCATCCATCTTAATGGGTACAAGCTGGTATCTCATTGTAGTTTTGACTTACATTTCCCTAATGACTGGTGATGTTAGCATTTTTTCATGTGCTTATTGGCCATCTGTGTGTCTTCTTCGGAGAAATGTCTACCCAAGTCTTCGCCTATTTTTGCCTTCAGTTTCTTTTTGCTGTTAAGTTTTAGGAGTTCTGTAATATATCTTGGATATTCACCCCTTATCAGATGTATGATTTACAAATATTTTCTTCCATTCTGTGGTTTATAGTTTTACCATGTGGATAGTATCTTTTGATGCACAAATTTAAAAAATTTTCATGAGGTCCAATTTGTCTATTTTTGTTCTTTTGTTACCTGTGCCTTTGATGTCATATCTGAGAAATCATTGCCAAGTCCATTGTTGTGAAGCTTTGGTCTGATGTTTTCTTCTAAGAGTTTCATTGTTTTAGGTTTTACATTTAGATCCTTGACTTATTTTGAGTTATTTATTTATTTATTTATTTATGTGGTGTGAGGTAAGGGTGCAACTTCATTCTTTCATTTCCTGTTCTTGAATAGAACTTCCAGTATTATGGTGAATGGAGGGGTGAGAGACGCATCCTTACTTATTCCTGATTTCAGGGAGAAGCATGCAGTGTTTTGTAACTAAGTATATTTTTGTAGATAATTTTAACAGCTTTATGAAGTTCCCCCCTCAATTACTAAGCACCATTGGAGCCCTCCAGGCACTGTGATAACTTCTTTCAAACCTCCCTTGGGGGGCAGTACCACCTTCCATTGAGAAACGTCAGTTTAGATCAATCATGATTCACTTTCAGCAGCTAGGTCCATTCTTATTTTGTCATATCTCAAGGAAGGAGGGGGGCATGGCTGCTGAGTAGATAGCCAATAGTGTCAGATATTGGAGGGGAAGAAACATCTTCAAGTGGAACCAGAAGCATTATAATTGTATCCAAAGGGGCCCCGACATCTCTCCCAACTTAGTTTTTCTGCCATCAGGTTGCCTCCAAGGTAGCAACGGAGAGCCAGACTTATTACCAACTCTGGCCATACGCTGAGAGCCTGCAATGGAGAGCTCTTGTTCTTAAACGTGCTTACTTCTTTTTCTCTTTAGGCTCTTGTTCTAATAGTAAAGCATCTTAGACCGGAAGGGACTTTAGAGATCATGAAAATTATTTTATAGACGAAGACACTGAAGCCCAGAATGGGGAAGTAATTTGCTCAAGGTGAGCCAATAAGTGACCAAGCCAGGACCAGGTCAGCTGAGCACTGCATATGGAGCTCCCAATTACCAGCTTTTCTTTTATTTTTCATCTCTCAGTGATATCTAATATCACTCATAGTAAGTGATATAGCTTACTATGAGACACAGAGTACTAACTGACATATCATTTTTTATTTTAATTGCTATGACAGCTTTATGAAATAGATACTTTTATTGCCCCCATTTTGAAAGATCAGGAAATTGAGGCTTAGAAAGATTGAGGAAGGTGCCCAGGGCCTGATTCTAGATTCAGCATGATTGCTACTACACCATGCCTCTTCCCCAGTGAGACAAGCTGTTGTTGTCTTTTGCTGTCATTTATCCTGAATGGATCAGGAAGACATTCTTCAAAGGCCAGGCAATTCCTCTTAGGTGGTGCCCACAATGTTGGTGTCTTCCTACCAGTTGGAGGAAATGTAGAGGGAAGATGAATAAATTTATTCTAATTTTCTGTGACTGAGAAGGGGTAAGAGATGAAGAGCATGATTTAGCCATATTATTTTGCTTTTTCTAAAAAGAAAACTCCTTATTAAAACAACAGTGTAACTATTAGGCTATGTCTTAATTATTACCTAGGGGTTACAATTCTTTTGAAAAGATATGATTAGGACAAAATTAAAATATGGCAGTGAGTATAAGTTATCCCACTCAAGTACTGTTTTCAATTACTCCTTATTCAAGCGTTGGCTTTCTTTACTCTTTTTATATTTTCACAGTGATTCCAGGATTTCCTCTGTAAAGCAATTTTGCCCGTGCAAGGCTTCCAGGAACCCAGACCAGCCATTGGCAGCTTGGGTGTAGATACATCCCAAAGGAGGCAATCGCTGGGCAATTCTATTCTGCCTGTGTTGAGAGTTAGTCATGAGTAACCTCTCTATTCTCTTGTCTGCTTGTTCATCCATCCATCCATTTATCCATCCATGCAACTATTCATCCATTTCAGAATTATTTATTAGATGCCTACTTACAATGACCCTACTATGTCTACGTGCCACACGGTGTTCAACAAAAAGTTCATGTGGCTTGTCTAGTTTCTTGATTATGTGTTTTTCCCTCCAATAGAGTATAAGCCCCTAGAGCAGGGACAAGAAAGGGTCTTATTGCTCTTTCTGTGCCAAGGGCCTAACACAGAAGAAGGTATTCAGTCAATGTTTGTAGAATCATATTATCTATCCAATATTGTCTGCCTTCTCTTCTAGCCCTCCTAAACAGATACTTCTTTTCTGCTTTTATGTTTCATAGGTCATTTAAAAAAGCACAGAGAAACAATAATTTCACCAGAGTCTGAAAGAATGCTAAGAGGGAAAAATAAGCCAGGAAAGTGTCCATAGGAATAATCAGAGAGTGTCACCATCATGACTGTGGTAATGTGGACTGATTCATCCCAGCCCCTGAGCCAAGTCTGATTGCTTCATTATATGTGTAATCTTTATCACCCTCTGGCTCTTTTCTCTTTGGTATTCCACATATGGATCTGATGTCCCTCCTGCCTTATAGATGGGGAAACTGAACCCCAGAATGGCCTAGGGGCTTGAGCCATCTCCTGTGGGATGTCAGGAACTGGGATGTAGGGATAAAACTGTCATTTTTAGATTTTAATAGTTTCAGTAAAATCCAGCCATCCTCACTATCATTTCTTATTTACTATTTATGAGCTCTTATTAAGTGCCAGTAACTTTATATGCATTATCCTTTCCCCCAAATCTTTCTTTTAATAAAATTTCAAACCCACAAAAAGTAGTAACAATGTACAATGAAACATCAAGTTTCAAGAATTGCTGTAATTCTTACACCTGCTTTCTTATACCTAGTTTCACATTTTTGCCTTATCTCTTCCTTCCCTCCTTCCCTCCCTCTCTATTTTTGAATCATTTGAGTTATATGCAGACATTGTGACACTTCACTCCTAAATACTCCAGCATACATCTCCTCAGAACAAGAGCCTTTTTTTACATTACTAAAATAAAATTATTGCACTGAGGAAGTTTAATGTTAAAACAATTCCATTATCTATTATATAGTCATTATTCAAATTTTTCTGATTTTCCTAATAGTAATGCTCCCTTCCTCCTTCCCTTCTCTCCTTCCCTCCCTCTGTCCTTCCTTCCTTCCAAAACCTAAAAAAGGATTACATATCGCACTTATATTTCATACTTTGTTTTTCTCCTTTAATCTAGAATACTTTCTCAGCCTTCCCCCCCACCCCCCACCTTTCATGCCATTGACAGTTTTGAAAAATCCAAGCTAGTTATTTTGCAAAATTTCCCTCAGTTTTGGGTTTGTTTGATGTTTCCTCATGGAAAGATTTGGGGTAAATATTGTTGGCAAAAATGGTTACATAAGTGATGCTGTGTGCTTCTCAGCAAGCCACATCAGGAGGCACAAAATGTCACTTTGTCTTGTCATTGGGGATGTTGTGATCACTTGGTTAAGATAGTGTTTACACGATTGCTATACAGTGGAAATACCATTTTCCTTTGTAATTCATAAGTGATCTGTAGGGTAATACTTCAAGGTTGTGTGAATATTCCCCATCCATCTTTCATCCAGTGGTTTAGTATTCATCAATGATAATTGTACATATCTTTTCAAACTCACATAATAACCCTGTGATAACTCTGTGAGGGAGATACTATTACCCATATTTTTGCATTGAGGAAACTGAGTCTCAAAGAAACATGGGGCGCCTGGGTGGCTCAGTCGGTTAAGTGACCAACTTCAGCTCAGGTCACGATCTCACGGTTTGTGGGTTCGAGCCCCGCATCGGGCCTTGTGCTGACAGCTCAGAGCCTGGAACCTGTTTCGGATTCTGTGTGTCCCTCTTTCTGCCCCTCTGCTAGTTAGGCACACAGCTGGGCTTTCAACTTGGGTCTGTCTTGGCCTCTACTTTTACTACTTGCTACACCATACTGCCTGGAGGGAGAGATATCATCTTTTTTGCTCCAGGCAAGACAAGAAAAAGTGACATTTAAGATCACATAAAACACAATTTGTTTCAACTTGAGTCTCTTCCTTCTTATTCCCTAAGCACTTTTTTTTTTCTTGCCAAAGTCTGATGCCTCTGAAATCACCTTTTGCTATTACCTGAAATGTGGTGAATAAATTATGTTTTTGTCCAACGGTCCCTGGACTATGGACTTCTGCTTTGGTTGATTGCAACGTGTCTAGGACCTTGAATGCTGGCCAGCACCTCACTGTGATGGATTCAATTACATATGGCAGTGGTCCATTCAGTTGTGAGAAAGACCCCCGCAGAAATCTATAGAGATGATTACAGTGAACTTCTCTCTGGGATGTTTCATAAAGGGGGTTTTGTGGGGTCCTGGAAATAGAAGTGAGGAATAAATTTTTCTATCAGCTCCAAGTTTGCCAGTTAAGAATTGGAGTAAAAAATTGTAACATATTCAAACTAGAAGAGATCAGCTAGCCCAATTCCCTTCTTCCTTTATAGGTGAAGAAACGGAGCCCTGGAATGAAGAGTAGGCTGCCCAAGGTCATAGCTAGCATCCCACAGATCAGGGCTGGAGTGAGGGACTTCATGCATAGTAAGTTACAACGTGCTAAAGTTATACTCTTGCCTCACCCTTGGCCTGGGGCCACGGAACCAACCAGCTTGCCCAGCCCTTGGTCTTTTTCTGCTGCCCTTTGCCATCAGTTCCCTTCTTGGATTTGTTCTTTTGTTCTTTGGAAGACATTTGCTCATTCTTTCCTTCCTTCCTTGGCTTGTCTATTCCTAACTAAGGTTTATTATCCACTTGCTGTGTGACAGATCCCTGGGCACAGGAGTACAAAGCAAAAAGAAACAGTCTCAGCCTCAAAGGAGGTCACAGTTTAGGTAGGGGGGAAATACAACCCAACATGCTATTATGCACTGGGTACTAGAGTAACACTGCTCATCTCCTGCTCTTGGGACCCAGAAAAAGGAAGGATGCCTTGAAGTGGTGTGGGCGTGGGGGGGGTGGTGGTGGCTGGGGGGTGGCTGGGGGGGTTGGGGGGGCGGGAGGGCGGGTTGCTGGGGAAGGTAAGGACCTCCAGGGGAAAGGGAAGAAAGTGTCAGAAGGAATGGAAGGGCAGGGCAGAGCTTGGTAGTTGTGTGATTCTGGAAGGCACCCAGAAACACACCATATCACAGACTCCGTCGTAACTGGGTGGCTGGGGTGGTGGCAACTGCCGCTGGCCAGCAGTCAGAAACCTGCTGCTGGTCATTGACTTGGCTCCGCTTAAGGGTTTAGACAAGAGCTCGGGTCAGAGTCCTCCGTGGCTGCATAGTGTCGTCAGGCCATTTGTGTTGTAGGCATGGGGGAGGGAGCTGGAGGAGGGAGGGGTGAGGCTGCAGAGCAGCAGGGACACAATGGCCCCGAGGACGCTAATTGCAGCCCCAGCTGCGACAGGCCCTGTGATCTTCTGCTTGCTGCTCAGTACGCTGCATAATGGACGCATAGTTATGGAATCTCAACCAAGCCCAAGTCTCATTCTGCACAAGGGAACAATCACATCACAAGCTGGAAGGAAGGAATTTGCTGTGCTGATTAGACCAAGGCCTACGTAGGCAGGGAAAAGTTCTGCCTGCTTTTTTCCTGCTCCAGCCACTGACCACATGCATATTTCGGGCCAATTAGGAAACAGCTGCATACCTATCAGTGAGTTGATGTAATGACTTTATACAGCATGGCCTTGGGCGGTGCTGGACCTCTCGGAGCCCTTCTTCCCCTAACAATAGTCAGCAGAAACAGTGACAATCACATAGCATTTTACTTTGTCAGGATGCTTGAAATTCTTTATGTGGGCTACCTATTTAATCCACGCAGTAACACAAACAATTGCGTTGCTAAGGTTCCCATTTTGCACAGGGAGAAACCAAAGCTCAGAGAGGGTAGGTAACTGGCCCAAGGCCACACAGCTAATAGATAGTGCAACTAGGACTGAATCAGGCAGCGTGATTCCAAAGCCCACACCCATGCCCACTCAGCCGCATTATTTCTTAATTCCAGGAAGATGTGCTTCAGGCAGGAGTTCCGGTGCTTGTTATACTGTACGATTATGTTGTTCATTCACTTTATTTGTTGTTTGTTAGCCGATAAGGTCCATGAAGGCAGGGAATGGCTGTTTTGTTCACCGCTGGGCCCTCAGAGCCTATACTGTCCTTGGCCCACTGGAGAGGTCTAATATGTATTTGGGGCTGACTGACTAGCTATGGATCAGGTTACGGAGCCTATTTTATATTTTGCCGATTATACTAGCAAGAAAAGTCAGTGAAGACAGGCTTTTCTTTGGATCTGGGTTTCTCAGGGTGTGAGCTCTCTGGGCTCCGTGGAGAGGCCTCTGGTGAGATTTAGCAGAGCTGTTCCTTTCTTTGCTCTTGCTCTCATTTCCTGTAGCACCCACTCATGCTTTGATTTATATATTCAATAGGTATTTAATACACATCTTTATGACATGCCAGATACTGTCCCAGGCAGAGCAGTGAATAAGACAGATAAAACCTCCACCCCATGTGGAGCTTGCAATCCAATGGAGCAGACAAACGATAAGCAAGCAACAAAGAAGTCACATAACAGCATATGCACAATGGAATAGATGCTCAGGAAGGAGAATACAATGTGTCAGGAAGAGAGGGAGAATTTTAGATAGGTGGCCAGTAAAAGCCTCACTGAGAAGGTGATATTTGACAAAATACCAGAAGGAAGGAAGGAGGGAAGGAAGGAAGGGAGGGAGGGAGGAAGGAAGGAAGGAGGCAAGGCCTACAAATACTGAAGGAAGGAGGTTTCCAGGCAGCAAGAGCAAATGTCCTGGGGAAAAATCTTGCTGGATGTTAGAAGAATGATGGAGAGGTCAGAGGTTAAAGGGATATGAGTGAGAGGAAAGTGATGGGAGATAGTTCAAGAAACAACCACAGGCAGGCTGTGTAAGGTTGTCTAGGTCTAAATGATGACCCTGGCCTTTATTCTGAGTGATGTGGGAGACCACTGGAGGATTTTGGCAGACAAAGGACATATCTGACTTGCCTGTTGTTCCTTAATGTTACCCATATGTATATCTATCTCCCCCTCTCTATCCCAAGGTTGGGACCGTGTATATATTCCCAACGTGGAGCACAGTCTCTGGTATATGGCAGATGTTTCAATGCCTTGCTATCAAATAAATAAGCACACAAAAACATAAAACAGAATGAAACAACCTAAATCAGGGTGCAAATAGAGGCCCAGGAGAAGGACAGATACATTTAAACTTGAGGAAAGAGGGATGCTTTATGTGGAAGGTAGCTTTTCATCTAGGCCTGGAAGAATGGGAGGCTTTTCCTAGGTTGAGAGAAAGGAAAAAGTATATTAGACTGAGCAAGGGACAGGAGCAAAGGTTTGGAGTCATAAGCATGCTGGGCAAATTGAGAAAGTAGATAAATGTTTCTGGAGCACAGGGTGAGAAGAGGCTCACAGCAGGATGGGAGGCCAGAATTATAGACTTGGGCCAGATCCTGGAATGATTGCATGTCCAGCTAACAAGCTTGGATTTTGGGCTGCAGGCAATGGGGAGCCATGGCAGGATTTTACAAGTGTGTGTGTCCATCTTGGAGGGTGGGATTCAGCCCATTAGGTTTTGGCTGTTAACTCAGCCATGGTTTATAGCCAAAGCAGGCAGCAGGCCATGCCAAGACTGGTGTTGGGGCAGACAGTGCCATGATGTCATGCTATAGATTGTGCAGGCTATATGTGTAGAAATACTGTCATGTGCAGAAGGAAGGAGTCCATCTGCGTGTCCCCCTGTCATTGAGCAATGAAAAATGTAGCGGTTTACTCAGGAATGTTCCATAGGTGCCTGTGTCCAGTCCAGTACCATCTATGATTTCATTATGCTGCTCATCCACACTGCCTGCCCTTATGTAAGATCGATCAGCTACGAGGCTCCTGGGGTTATTTAATTTCTTCCCCTGTGCCGGAGGACGCTGTTGGAGTCTACGTGACCTGCTCTGCCCAGTGCATAGTGCATTGCTCCAAAGCTATCTAGTTCCGAAGCAAGGGGTCAGTCATGACGATTTAGGCATTTCTTTTAGAAGGAGGAGCTGAGGCTTCTACTTCTCACCCAGGAGGGGCATGCAAAGGCACCATCCGATAGGTCAGGCATTGAATTATTCCAGCCTCTAACTATTGTGGCAGAGGTGCTGCTGCTGGTGGGGAAATGGCCTTCTGGGAAGCCCTTTTATTTTTATTTTTTAATTAAGAAAAACTTTTTAATGTTTATTTTTGGGAAAGAGCATGAGTGTTGGAGGGGCAGAGAGAGGGAGACACAGAATCTGAAGCAAGCTCCAGGCTCTCAGCTGTCAACACAGAGCCAAATATGGGGCTCGAACTCACAAACTGTGAGATCATGACCTGAGCAGAAGTCGGATGCTTAACCAACTGAGCCACCCAGGCACCCCTGGGAAGCTCTTTTAAAATGGAGACAGAAGTCCAGTGGAGTTGAGAGTTGTCAGCCATTCCTTTGAGGGAATGGGTTTGTTCACTCCAACTAACTTTTTGCCCCAACTAAGTTTCTCCAGGTTAACTGCAAAGGTTCCTTGCTCCCCACATAGGGTTCCCATCAGTAACCATCCCTGCACAGCATACTTAGGTTTCTGGAACCCACAAAACACGGGAGCAGAAGAGCACATAGTTTTCAAGGCTGGGAATGGCGGAGCTGGGGCAGGGGCAGGAATGGTGTGGCTCAGAGAAATCCAGTATCAAACTTTCAGGGAATTTGGGGGTGGGGGTGGAGGGAGAAACTTCTACCAGTAATTCTCAGTTTCCTTTCCACTGCATTGAGTGAAAGAAAAGCAGTCGTCCTCTGCTGAGAAATAGCTGGTTTGCCACAGTGGAAGGGAGGTGGGCCCCAGGGACTTCATGAACTTGCCATGTGCAGAAAACCATCTGACAAGCAGAATTCTATGTGGAATGACACACTTGGATGAGTCCAATCAGAGTCCAGGTCGTCAACTGTAGCCTCCTTCACAGTGCCGTTAGGAATAACCACTCTCTCACTCTCTCAGGGTCCCCTGGTAGTCCAGCCTCATTATGTACAGCTGGCCTTTCCTTATTAGCTCCTTCCAGGCAACCAGTAGAACTCTCATCATGGATTCAGACTATGAAAATTAGTTTCGAAGAGGCACATGCACCCCAGGTGCACATGCACCTATCAACAATAGCCAAAGTATGGAAAGAGCCCAAATATCCATCGATGGATGAATGGATAAAGAAGATGTGGTAAATATATATAATGGAGTATTCCTTGGCAATCATAACAAATAAAATTTTGCCATTTGCAACTACGTGGATGGAACTGGAGGGTATTATGCTAAGTGAAATTAGTCAGAGAAAGACAAAAATTATATGACTTCACTCATATGAGGACTTTAAGATACAAAACAGATGAACATAAGGGTAGGGAAGCAAAAATAATATAAAAAACAGGGAGGAGGACAAAAACATATTTAAATGTGGAGAACAAACAGAGCATTACTGGAGGGGTTGTGGGAGGGGGGATGGGCTAAATGGGTAAGAGTATTAAGGAATCTACTCCTGAAATCATTGTTGCACTATATGCTAACTAACTTGGATGTAAGTTTAAAAAAGAAATTAAATAATAAAAAAAAAGAAAATTAGCTAAAAGTATTTGGTAATGGATACAGCCAAATGTGGGCATGTGAGATGGATTGAGAATGGGTCTCTGACTATTCTCCACTCTCAGAAAGAAAGCATTGTTTTGATTTCTATTCTTCTGTAAGGGTTAATGGATGACTGTCAAGATCCATGATAGGCTTTTTTTTTTTTTTTAACATTTATTTATTTTTGAGACAGAGAGAGACAAAGCATGAACGGGGGAGGGGCAGAGAGAGAGGGAGACACAGAATCGGAAGCAGGCTCCAGGCTCTGGGCCATCAGCCCAGAGCCTGACGTGGGGCTCGAACTCACGGACTGCGAGATTGTGACCTGAGCCGAAGTCGGACGCTCAACCAACTGAGCCACCCAGGTGCCCCCATGATAGGCTTTTAAAATGCTTATAACCTTTGACCTAAGAATCTGATATCTAGGAATGTCTCCAAAGAAATTAGAGATACCACAAATATTTAAAATAAGAATATTTATTATCACAGTACTATTTATAGTAGTAAAAAAACATTAAAAATTGATATTTCAGGGGCATCTGGGTGGCTCAGTCAGTTAAGTGTCTAATTCTTGATTTCTGCTCAAGTCATGATCTCACAGTTTGGTTCATGGCATCAAGCCCCATGTTGGGCTCTGTGCTGACAGTGTGGGGCCTTGCTTGGGATTCTCTCTCTCCTTCTCTCTGTGCCCCTCCCCTTCTCGTGCTTTCTCTCTCTCTGAAAATGAATGAACGTTAAAAAATAAAACTAATAAAAAATTGCTATTTCAGAATATTTGCTGGCATAACATATTCCCAATTTTTAAAACTTTCAGAAATTATGAAATATTTGATACAGAAAATTAGAGCAAATAAAACAAATATCTATATACACTCCAGCCACATTTAATAAATGTTGACATTTTGCCATATTTACTTAAGAACGTTTTAAGAAATAACAGGTTAGACTCCTCCCTTCATTACTTCCCCAGAGGGGACTCTTTTTCTGAAATTGGTACATACCTTCTCATCCAGAAATTATTTTACTATATATATCTCCATAAAAATATAAAGCCCATGTTTCATAATTTATAAAAATTGCAATATCCTGTAATGTGCAATTTCACGTACCACAATTAAGATTTACCCATTTTGATGAAATAGATGAGATGGTTTTTTATTGCTCTAGGTAGTGTTCCAACTACACAAATATATTTACTCAACTGTTTTCATTGAGTTATACCAATTCTAAGAGTTATCTCTAAGTGAACATACCCATCTAATTAGCCCCCAGGTCAAGAAATAGCATTGCCTGTACCCCAGAAACTCTCCATGCCCACTTCCAACAACTATGAGCTTTTTTTCCCTCTTCCAAAGTAGCCACTCTCCTATTTCTAATAACATCACCTGGCCTGTTTTTGAACATTATATAAAAGGAAGCATGGTGTTTTACATTTGCCAATCAGTTCATTTGTTAATCATGTGGTTTGGATCTTCTCTTTTCTTACTGATGTTTTGGGTCTGTTATTAGCTATTGAGAGAGATGTATCAAACTCACTCTGAGTGTGGATTTTTTGTATCTCTTTTTAATTCTGTCAAAGTTTGCCTTAAATATTTTAAAGCTATGTTATTGCATGCATATGGCTTTAGAATTGTGGTCAATGTCTGGTGAATTGACTCCTTTCTAATTAAATAAATCTTTACCTGGTAATGTTTTTGCTGTAAAGTCTACTTTCTCTGCTATTAGAATAGCTATCCTACCTTTCATCTGCTTAGTGCTTGCATATCTTTTCCACTCTTTTATTTACTTCCTTTCTGTGTACTCATATTTAAAGAGTATTTCTCGTAAGCAGTAGATAGGTGTCTTTTAAAAATCCATTTTTACATTTTTAGTACCTTTGTATTTGCATTAACCTATTTATATTTAGTAATCTGCCCATTTACATGTAAGGTAATTACTGAGATACTTGGGTTCTTATCTACCATTTGCTATATTTGCTGTCTATTTGACCTGTTTTATATTCCTTTTTCTCTCCTTGTATACTATCTTTTTGAGTAAGTAAATATTTAAAAAAAATTTTTTTTAATGTTTATTTATTTCTGAGACACAGAGAGACAGAGCATGAGTCGGGGAGGGGCAGAGAGAGAGGGACACAGAATCCGAAGCAGGCTCCAGGCTCTGAGCTGCCAGCACAGAGCCCGACGCAGGGCTCGAACTCACAGACTGCAAGATCATGACCTGAGCCGAAGTCAGAAGCTCAACCGACTGAGCCACCCAGGCGCCCCTTGAGCAAGTAAATATTGAGTATTTCATTTCCACCCCCCCCCCATTAACTTGGTGATTATACATTCTTTTACTGTTCTTGTAGTAATTAGGCTAGAAATGTATATCCTTGACTTACAGTCTAACAGAAACTATTATTTTCACCGCATCCCTAATAATGCTAGACCTTATTTTATCTTTATTCACTTTCCTCCTTTTATGTCATTGTCTTCATGCATTTCAATTCTACATCTATGTTAAACTCCATAATATGTTAATATTATTTTGTTTCATAAAGTCAACACTCATTTATGTTTTCCTACATTTTTACCTTTTCTGTTATTCTTTCCTTCATACATTTCTGTATTTTCATCTGGGATCATCTTTCTTTTGCTTGAATAAATTCCTTTTAGATTTCTTTTAAGGCAGGCCCAATGGTAATGAATTCTCCATTTTTATTTGTTGAAAAATGTCTTTATGTTGCTGTCATTTTTGAGAAATAGTTTTGGTGTGTGTAGATCTCTGGGTTGGCAGTTAATTTCATTTAGCACTTGGAGGATAGCGTTCCATTGTCTTGTGGCTTCCATCATCTCTGTGGGAAGTCAGATATAGATCTTATTGTTGCTCCTTTGAAGGTAATGTGTCTGATGCTTTTAAGATTTTTCCCTCTTTTGTTTTCAGCAGTTTTCCTGCAGTGCACCTAGGAATGATTTTACTTATGGGATTCAAATATGTTCTTGAACCTGTGAGTTGATATCCTTTATCAGTTCTTGGCCATTATCTTTTCAAAAACAATTTCTTCTTTTTTTTTTCTTCACTGGACTATGTTTTCATGTATGTTAACTCTTCTGACCATAGCTCCGAGTGGTTTATCCTCTTTTGTACATTTTCCATTTAAAAATTTATCTTTTGTGGATTTTTTCTATTGATGTGTCTTTATGTTCATAATCTCAACCTCCTCTAAATTGCTGTTAAAAAGTCCATTGAGTTCTTCATGTCAGATACTGAGTTCATAATTTCAAATATTGTATTTTTTAGTTCTAGAATTTCTATTTGATTCTATTAAAACAATAGATTCTAGTTCTTAGGTGAAATTCTTTATCCTTTCATTTATTTTCCCCATCCTCCTTTCAGTTTCCTTAAAGGCACTCATCATATTTATTTTATGGTTTTTGTTGGTTAACTCCAGTATCTGGGTAACTGTAGGTCTGTTTCTCTCATTTGTTTTATTAATGATTTTTGGTGCTATGGTCCTACTTCTTGGCATGCTTTATAATTTTTTATTGAACTCTGGACTGTTACATGTAACACTGTTTAGAGACCCCAGAAGCTGTTACCAACATTAGGAAGAGTTTGCCCTTTCCTCTCTTAGGAAAGGGCAGAGTGGGAGCTGGTCCACCCAGGGACTAGACTGAGTCACCAGTCAAGGCTGTTGCTGTGGTTTGGTAAGGCTCTGTCTGCCCCTGGTTTGCTCTTGGCCCTGGGGCTTAGACCTCCAAGGTTTCCAATTGAGTCTCCAGAATGTTCACTGGGGCCCTTTTTCCCAAACTCTAATCTTTGTCTCTAGCTCCATAAAACTGCCTGAAATTCTCTGCCGGGAATTTTAACCTTTTGCCTTGTGCAGTTATAGAATTTGGCAAATGTATTGTGGCAAAAAATCAGACATATTTTTAGGGTCCTCAGGTCTCCAGTTTTTGTCACTTAAACTCCATGAGACTTCTGAATCAGTGACCTGCAACCTGGGAAAAATATTCTCAGCTTTTTCCTGTCCACAGAATTGACAAAGACCCCTGGAGAAGCAGCACCTGCAGGTCAGCCACTTCCCTCCCTGGAGTCGTATCCTGTGTAGTTCTTACTGGCCCACAGGCTCTATGATGTCTTTAAACAAGATGTTTGCATTTTATCTGCTTTTCTAATTGCACTCTGTGGGGCATCGGTCTGCCACAGCTTTCCATCCTACCTGGTAGTGAAAGTCCTCCAGGCCCCATTACCATATACATGTTTCTGAATGCTACACATTTTGTTTTGAAAAATTATAGAGATAATTTGAGGTTCTGGGTGTTGTTATCTTCCTCCAGAGGGGATATGGGCTTGCTGCTGGCTGTTAGTTCATCTGGGAGTAGGTCACTTTGATTCCCTCAAGAACTGATATGATTCAAAGCTGGGCTTCCGTCTTCATCATCAGAGCGTAGCCCTTTGGGGTCCTCTCTGAATTCCTGGGGTGTTTACCAAGCTCTTTCCTTCCTAGTGGACTTGGACTCCATTCTGGTTATACTGATCCCACAAGACTGCTGAAAGCTCATTCGTTTAACCGCCTCTCTGTCACTGCTTTTGCTTACAGACTAGCTATTGTATTGAGGGGGTAAAGAGGCCCCAAATTCTGGGCTCCTTTCTCTTGATTTCCTTTCTCTTTCAGATGACTGCAGACAAAATTTCTCTGCCTTGATCATCATTCACAAGCCTTCAGAGTTTGTTATATGCTTCCAGCTTTTCTAGTTCCCAGTGGGAGAGTTGGTCCAAGCCCAACCCTATCAATCAGTAATGGAAATGGAACTCTCAACGAGATATATATATTTTAAGTGGAAAAGAAAAGCAATTTTCAAA
This sequence comes from Panthera tigris, assembly GCF_018350195.1. Classification (NCBI taxonomy): domain Eukaryota; kingdom Metazoa; phylum Chordata; class Mammalia; order Carnivora; family Felidae; genus Panthera; species Panthera tigris. Next base: position 38,074,967 of record NC_056666.1, read on the forward strand.
ACAGTATGTGCTGTGTGGTGCTACCTTTGTTAAGAATAAAAGTATGTGATTAGGTATATATGTAGAAAGACAGAGGGATATAGGTCAAGTCATTAATGATAGTTCTCTCCAGATGACTGGTTTATAGATGATTTCGTATTGTCTCTATGCTTTTCTGTATGTTCCAAATTTTCTATGATAAATGAACTCTTTCATATTTAAAAAAATAGCAATTTTAGAGAAAAGCAATGGCCAGAAAGCAGTAGGCAGAGGAAGGAGAACACTAGAGGAAAAAATGACACCCCAGAATCACGGAGGAAGGAATGTGGGACCCCAGAGAGATTGCAAGATAGCATTTCAAAGCTGAGAGGAACTTAGCTCATCTTATTTAAACCCCTCTTGTACAGGTGAGGAAACTGAGGCCCATGAGACAGCATGGCCTGCCATCTAGTTGGAGACAGCAATGGTCAGGCAGCTGGGTCTGCCTGAAAGGCACAAGCTCTTTCCAGAGGACCTTGTCAAATAAACGTGGGCTGCCAAAGTGATAGATGGCTCTCCCTGCTGGCCGGGACCGCAGCCTGAAAGGAAGTCAGCCTGGCTCAGCTGGACCTCCTCAGGCAGAGGAATCACCAGGGCTGTTGGTGGGAGGCTCTGTTACCTTTCCCCTGGCTTTGGTTTTGCTGGGGAGTGGTTAGCTTCACAGTGGATGGCCTTGTCTACAAGACACATTTCTGAGCTTTGTATTCAGAAGCTTCCTGGGTCTACCCAGATCTCCCTGCCCCACATACTTTTCTGACCTCTTGTACACCTTCTCTAGACTCCCTTGGCCCTATTCTGGCCATCCCATGCTGTGTAGTGGACTTACTGTCCTCAAATATGTTTGTGTCCTTGCTCACATGGCCCCCTACCAAGAGCCTCTTTCCCATTCCCCCTCTGTTACCCTCATTCCACTTGCCCTTCCAGGTTTAGCTCCCATCATGAACTTTTGCAGCTAGTGGAGCCTGTTCCTCTCATTTGGAAAGGATTCTGTAGCATTTCTTTTGATAATTGTCAGGTCTCCTTATTGAGACTGTTTCTGGAAGTTTCTGGAAGGTGAGGACCTATTCTCCAAATCCTGGCATCCTCCCTGGCTCAAAAGGCAGGGTCTTGTATGAGGTGGGCACTCCATAAATACTCGTGGAGCAAGGGGTGAACAGTTTGAAAGAAATGTGTTTGTGAGAGGCTGGGGAAAATCTAGAAGGAACTGACAAAGAATTTTGATGAGCAGCCAGGAAAGGGGCAGGCAGTACAGAGCTCATTATTGGAGCCTGGCAAAGGCTTTCTGCTGGCTTTTCTTTCTTCCCTTGATTCTGGTGTCGGCTTCAGAAAGACATGAGTGGACCCAGAGTCGGGAGGGAACAAACATTGAAAGGAGAAAAATGAGTTGTACTGTTTGAGGTAAAGATGATTTAAAGAGGAAGCAATGTAATAGGGATGCAGGTCTGGAGAGGTGGGGAGACCACCTGTAAAGGCATGTGCTCCTGCAGTTTGAACACATTTTCTCAGGGGTGGGGTATGCTGGCCTCATGAACAAAGAACTGGAATATGAGTTTGGGCAGAGAACAAACAGAATGTGAGTTTTGGTGTCAAATAATAATGATAAGCCAATGTGTTTGGGAGTTTGGGAGAGGGATACTTCCAGTTCTTTTGCAGAGGGAACCTTACCAAGGGAACTATTATATCGATCTGAAGCCAGAGTATCTCAGGTTTTTGATGGCTTACCTTAGGTACTTGAGCAGAGGCGTGTAATTGAATGGGGAGCCTAGGAGATTTACAAACCAAAGACGTCTGAATGAGAGACTTGAAGTTCATAAATTTTGGGGTCTCTTCTTTGGAGCACAGAGTTTTTTGGGGGGAGAGGGTTTGTAGTCTATCTATCATATTAGAACTAGCTGATGTAACAATCAAATGTCAGACTGTAGCACAGGAAAGAAGTGAGAGGGGGAATCTTGTTTTCACCTTGCCTGGGGGATTTGGACAGATGCTCAGAGGCTACGCTCAAAGGAGTTAGCTTTCAGAAAACTAGTCATGCAACATAAACTAATTCAATAAATTGTTGGGGATGTAGAAGAACATTCAGTTTTCATGGTGTTTGCAAACAAATGAGGTCCCTGTGGGTTTTGGAAGTGGCTTTTCAAGGGTACCCAAAGGGTTCCATTTTGGTGATATGTTTGGGGAGGGTGAGGGAAGAGGCACTAGGGCAGGATGAACTTTACTTATGATAGAAGTAGCATAATCTAAAAGGGGCTGATAATTTGATCCCAATTCAAATAATCCCAGCCACAGGGCTTGAATTTCACCATAAGGCATGCACTCCATTCCATCGCCCCCACTTTACTTGAGTGAGGCTTACAGAATCCCTTTCCCATCACTTTACCTGGAAAGAGGAAAGGTAGGAACAGAAGATAAAAATTCCACCCACATGACTTCTTTTGCCTCAAGAGCAACCTTGGGTGTGGTTTGTTTTCAGAGAGGCCTCATTTGTAGCTGCCTGCCTGGTCTCAAATCCCAACTCTGCAGCTTACAGCTTACTAGCTGGGGGACTTGGGTCCAGTTAGTTGTCTTCTCTGTGCTCTGATTTCCCCACCTGTAAAATGAAAATAAGAATAGTATCTACTTCACAGGGTTGTTGTGAGGCTTAGAGGAGCTGAAGCATGTAAGACACTTACAGCAGTTCCTGGAGCCCAGTGAGTGCTTGGCAAATGTTTCTATCATTATTCTCATCAGCTCTCAGAATGGTGGCACCTGCTGGTCTAAGGGACTTGCCCATCTTGCTCCCAGCCAGGTGTGAAGGTGCCCATGGCTGAGGCTGTGAGAGGAGGCCAACGGTCCTCAGTTCTCCAATTCTCAACTGCAAAATGTCTTTGAAACATCCCTTGGCCCTTATAATGGAAAATTACTATGGGAACATGGGGTAAGGAGGCAGAACAGGGAAGGAAAATCAAGCAAGCCAATAGGTTATAGGATAAGGGAAACTGGACTAGGTACTTTTAAAAGAAGTTTCCTTGGAACAAAAGCTTGCACATCTAATTTGGTCATCAGTTAATCAGGGGGTTGTTGAACTTCTACCTCTCTTCATGGCTCGTTCTATAACCCTGTGGTTAAGATCTTGGCAGTGCTGGATGTTATAGAGGCAGTGTTGCTTTAAAAAGGTGGCACAAACTGAGTATGGCACAAACGGAAGACAAATGCTTCCGACAGTGCAAACCTTGGTTCTGTTGTTCCTTGATGAGCACCTGGTCCAAGTGAACAAATAGGATGGGCTGCAACTCCAGGCTGGTCCAGTGCCACTGATGATGATACCAGCACTCTAGCCAGTGACCAGCACAGCTTGGAATGTCTGCTGAAATTGGCATCCTGTGGAGACCTTCCCCAGATCCTGTGGCTTCAAGCTCACAGCATGCATGTATGTGTGTAGTAGGTGTGGGGGAAGGTACTGTAATTGTCAAGTTTGAATATAACTCCCTTGCCCCTCCCTTCACTGGGTCCTAACTTCCCCTTCCCTCTCCTGCCCATGCTCCTTTTTGTTTAGATGCCCTGCTGGTTTCTCTTTTTGGAGGTGGCTGGTGCAGACCCACTGAAGCAGTGTCTCAGGTGGCTTTTGTCTTCTCCAGGGGAAGGGTGGGTGGGGCTGGGCTCTTTGCTTGAAGAGGAAAAAGATGAGGGTGTGCTGGGGAAACAGGTGATACAGAAATGGTGAAGTGGTATGGAAGATGGAGGAGTTAAATGTTAAGGGGTGGGTAGAAAATGTACCAAGATATTTTGAGGGCTAAATTTGTTCTGGAAGTTAAATGCATAGAATGTGATGAATCAGAACAAGAGCCACTTAAGACTTGTAAAGCCGTTGGGTTGCCCAGGCAATACGCAGACGTTTTGTGGATGATTTGTTATTAGCAGTAAACATTTACATAGCACTTCACCTCCTCAAATATTCATCCATAAACCCTGGAGTGTTAGTGATGGCCAGGAAACCAAGACCCAGGGAGGACAAGTGATTTGCTCAAGGTCACAAAACTAGTTTGCTGCAGAACTGACAGAAGATCCCAGGTCTCCATGCATCATGCTGCTACTTGCAAGGGACTTTCACTTTGCTTGGTTTGTTTGCCTTTGAACACCTGGTGAGGGGTATCAAAGCTGATTGGTCACAGCCTTCAGGTACAGAACTAGAGAGGTGGGAAGGGGCGTGATCCACACTGACCAACCAAGAGGCTACACTTGGCCTTTCAGCTTCAAAACCTCCTGCCTGGGTCCTCAATGCCTGGAGCCTCATGTCATGCATTTGCCTGCTCATCCACCAGTGTCCTCTCTCTTGGAGAATGGCCCCACTGACCATCCAGTTGCCTGAGCAATTTGGGTTTTCTCTTTTGCTCACTGTCACCCACACTGTGTTTAATCAATCACCAAGACCTTTTGATTCCATGTGCTTAATATTTTTTGAATCTCCCCATTTCTTTCCATCCCCATTCTGGCCACCTGTCTACCATATTGGCCTAGTAATTAGCTCCCTGCACACCCACTTTTTTTATTCTTTCATATCCATTCCCCTACTTCCCAAAACTTTTTCAGGTCTCTCTCCTGCTGAAAACCCTGACAAGGCTCCCAACAGCCTCAGGATAAAGCCCAGAAACCTTAATACAAAACCCCTGCTATCTCTCAATCTATCTAGACTCATCCACTGCTCTGCCTTACATTCTACCCCAGGTTCCAGAATGAACTTGTGTTCCCTGAGCTCGTCCTGCTGTGGATATTTTGGCAAGAGGGCCAGAAGGAGACAGACAAAGATCATAGAAATGAGTAGGGGGAGAGAGAGGAAGCCTTAGAACCTGGGTCTGGGCTGTACTGAACCATTTGCCCTCATTGAAGCACTGCCTTTGTATGGGATATTCTCAACCTACAGAGCATTGCTGTCAGACTCAAAGGTGGGTAGGATCTATCAAAGCAAGACTGCAAACTCAAAGCCTTTTCTCTCCAGACAGTATATCTTCATTGGTGAGCAAGGCACAATCACCCTAAGAGGCTTGACGTTTCTTACTAAGTGACAATGAGCTAGCCACTTAAAGTCATGAGGCTGTGAGTCTTGGTTTCCTCATTTGTGAAGTGGGGATGACAGCTGTCCTACAGTGTAGATGTCTTTTTTCTTTGGCTATACAGCATACGAACTACCTTCTTGTTTTGGGAAATCCTCTACTGTGTGAGCCTCTGTGCAAAAGAAGGTATGCCCTTACTGGGAAACTAAAAAAGCCATATTCTGTGACCAGCCTGTGACAACGAGGGAGAGATGCTCCTGTCCAGGTATTTGCACCTTGAGAATAATGTGAATACTGTGGCACAGCTGAGAATCATTCCAGTAGAGGCGGTGGAGTAACAATGACACTAACCATGGAGGTGGCCTTGGAGGGTCCAGATGGGACTCTCCTTGCAACTCACCTTTATCCTCTGTCTTTTAGTCAATGCTGGCAGCTGCCTGATCTCCTCTCAGTGAATTCCATTCATGTTCATAGGCCAATTCATTTCTGGTGATGGAACCGTGGCTTCACTCAAAACCTCACCTACTTCACAGCATGGCCAGGATAAAGCAGGACTGTGGTTGGGACTTCAGAGCAGGTAGAGTTTGTCTTAGTTGTGGGGGGAGGTGGTGGAGGGTCTAGGTCTGGGATAATAGGGCCTACTGCACCCATGCTTTAAAAAAAAGGTTGACAATTTGACAATAAATTTCATATTTTAAAAAAAAGGTTGAAGTTACAATGGTCAAAACCATATTAAATACCAGGCATATCATTGTGGGGATGAGATATTGTGAATAAGCTTTGTAAAGGACAAGGAACATCTAAGACATTCTCCTCATCTTACCAGTAGAGAGCCCTCCCACTCCTCCTCCATGATGTCTTAAATTTAACTTAAAAACATAATTGTTCAAGAAAGATGGAGAAAGGCATAGGTCCATTTCGATAGACTGTTAGCACGGAGGAACAGACATTTATTTTCTGCAACCAGTCTCGCAGGATGTAGAGTCCAGTTTTGGCAGCCTGTGGTGTCATTTTCTCTGGTTGGAAAGACACCCTTGCAAACTGTGGGTCTAGGCTTCTTTTGGCCATGGAAACCTTAGAAGCTGCCTGCTAACGTCTGGGCTTCACTTGAAGGGACACCCCTCCTCCTCAATTACTTGATCTCCAACACTCCCCACCCTGCCCAGAAAGTATCCCTGAGCTCACATCTGTTCCATCCGCTCCTTGGTTCTCAGAAAGCAGGAGCCAGTGCAGCGGGAGGCCAGGCTCTAGGCAATCTTTCATGTTAACTGGTCTGAGCTGGATGTGAAAGGTGTGGCAGTTTCATACCCCCATTGCCCAAAAGCTGTTTCCTCCACTTTGGAAAACATTCCAAAGCACAAGAGCCTGAAACAGGCACCTGGGGACAGAAAGGATGTGCTATTGGGTCCTCACCCATGGGACCCATCCCCCCTTTAACTGCCATCTCTGCAAAGGAGGCACTTGGAAGGCACCATACTTAATTATAGCGTTTAATTCCACCCCCCCCCCACCCCCCAGCGTTTGAAAGAGCAAGTTGTCAGGCAGGCTTATGTGAAAGCAGAGCCATTACCGTCACAAAGAACTAAGTGCAATAACCAAGCGGACCCAGACCAAAGTTGCTGCAGAGAGGAGTTTGCACACTCTCTCTCTGCCTCTGCAGGCAAATACCACCAATTGCTAGCCTGCTGTTGGGGTGGTTGCTTGCTCAGGGCAATGTGCTGTCCCTCCTTTGTGCTTTCTCTGCCAATTCCAAGAGTCTTCAGGGGCTTTAGGGGCCAAGGGCTAGGTGAGGCTATGAGGAGCCGCGGTCTGAGCTGTGGCTCTGGAGTTATGGAGCAGCACACAGCCAGCACTCCCTTTAGCTCCTGGGGTCATGGTTTCCTCACCTGTAAAATAAGGGAGGGAGGCTCAATGATTGCCAAGCTCATTTCTAACTAGCTTTTCTTTGGTGGCTCTGTATTTCCCCCAAGCCTCTGAGGTGTCAGAAGCTGGGCTGAGAGGTTCAGGGGTTAGGGCCACAATCATTCTCTTGCTGATCATCCATTACAATGGGCAAAAGCTGCTGTCCCCTATGGATCAGTGGACAAATGTCCCACTGCCTCAAGGGGAATGCCTCCCTGGAATTGCATGGGTTTGTCTTGGTAAGAAACAAGGAAAGCTGGAGGAACAGGTCCCTGGTTGTCCTACCTGGAAATTAACTGGCCACCTACTATCATCTCAAACCAGAGTGATGGGAGGATCGGGGCAAAGTCACACTGACCATGGATCCCAGACACCAGACCATCAAAATGCAAAGCAGCAAAGGAAGGCAATTTGATGGCTTAAAAAAAGAAATACAGCAGAAATAAAAACTCTAGAAGCTGTTCCAAAAATATGTCATTTTAACCAAATAAGTTTGTTTGATTGAATTTAAAGGAAGTTAATATGAAAGTTCATATGTTTCCTTCCAAGCAAAAAGCAAGATGATATAAAGCATGTTGTTGGTGCCAGACAGACAGTAGATGTGAAGGGGGAGGGAAGTCATGGCCATATTTGCCTGAGATCTGGTAGCTCACCTTTCACATTCATCCATCCTCTCAAACTGCATTAATCACCTCCACCCCCCACCCCCACCATCCTTGTTACCTTTATGTAGGTTGAGAAAAAGCTAAAGAAAAAGCATTGCTTTTGTTGACCATTCAACACCTGTTGGAGTGAATCAGACCATGGACTTGCAGGGAAATGTGTGCCTGTTGAGATTTTCCAGTTCAGTCACCTCTTGTGGATGCTTGTACTACACTGTCCACCATCCCTGCCAAAGGGCAATGAGCTGAGGTCTATTGCCCTCCACTTCTGCAAGCAGGACTTTTCACCTTGGCCAGACAATCCTTCTTTGCAGAGAACAGGAATCTGCCACGCGGTCACATTTCTCTAAAGTCATGGAAAACAAATATTTCTCTGCAATGACACCTTCATCCATCCACTTGCTCCAGAAGTCAGGCTGATTCTTCTTGTATCATCTGGACATCAGGTTGTGTAATGCTCCTCGTAGGAGCCTCTAAAATCCATGTCTACCTCACCATCCCCACGTTGGTGCAGATTTTTCCCTTCTCTCACCAGGACCATGACAGTAGCCTTCCTCTCCCTGGGTTCTGGCCTTCACTGGTACCAGTGGTCCTTGGGCAAAATTGTGGTGGAGAGAGCATGGGTTTTGGAATCAGACAGAGACCTGTGTTTAAATCTGGGTGTTGCCACTTAGCTGGGTAGCCTCAGCCAAGTTAGTTTTTCTGTGCCTTATTTATGGATCTCTAAAATGAAAATAATATTGATTTCAGATTATTCTTACGGAGTTTGAGTGGGATAACATTTTTTAAAATGCCCACTAGGAAGTCATAAGTAATTACCCAATAAACATTAGGTCCCTTTCCCTTACCCCCCTCCCCACCCTTTTGAAATTTGTCAAGTGACATGGTTTTAAGTCATTTCATTGCACTGGTTGACATTATCTAAACTTTTCCAGTTTTGCACAAAGAACTAACCATGGTATAATATACACGAGGCAGGATAGAACATTCATTCATCCTTCCACCCATCCACCTAATATTTCCAGAGCAATTACTAGGACTCAGGCACTGTAATACACATGGAAAAACACAGAAACAAAAGACAAGGAGTTTATAGCCTCGTGGGGCAGACAATCTAACATAACATCAGAAGTACTGGAAAGTGGTAAGTCCAGATGGTGTCCTGGAGCATGAGGGAAGAGCTCCTAGCCAGGAACAAGGGTGGTGCAGGGAAAGTGTTCTGGAAGTGGGGCTGTCTGGCTTTTGAGGGATGAAATGAGTCAGAGAGACTTGAGGCCTTTAAGAATACCCAGTCCTGCAAGGCCTTGTGTGCCGTGCCAAGGAATTTAGATTTGATTTTAAAACCAGTGGGTGGCCTTAAACAGAGGACTGACATAGATTTTTGTTCTAGAAATATCTCTTTGCCTGCATGTCAGAGAATGGGTTGGGAGAATGTAAGACTGGACACAGAGGGACAAGTTGGGAAGTCACAGCAATTGTTCAGCTTGACAAGGATGGGGTTCTGATCACAGCAGTGACAGAGGGCAGGGAGAGAGGGGCCGATGTCAGAGAGAGCATGAAGGTGGAATTGCTAGCTCTTGGTGACCATTTAAATGTGTGGCTTATGGAAGAGCAAAGACTCAGAAAGTCTCCAGAAGGCAGAGGCTTCTGAATCTGGGTGGCAAATGATGTCATTAACCATGGTGAGCCACTTTAGAGGTCAGGATCAAAGAATCAGAGAGGGGTAAGGCTGAGTTTGGGATTTGGAGAACACTTCTATTTAATGGTTGGTAGGGGAGAGCAGACTGGAGAGGATTAAAAACCACCAGTGAGTGGTGTCCCAGAGATCAAGGAAAGGTCAAGCTTTAAGAAGTAGAGGTACATAGTATCAAAGGCTGCAGCAAGATTAGGGCTGAAACATGTTAAATGATCATAATCAAGGTCACCAATGATATTGGCAAGAACCATTTCCCTGGGCAGTCTGAGCCAACAGTCGTGTAGTAAATAGGGGTGAGTGAGTGGGGAAATTTGCAGTCTACTTTATCAAGAAGCTTGTTTCTTGGGAGAAAGTGAGGCATGAGGCCGCACACAGGGGAGCTCACTGCGGTGGGGGCAGAGGCAGGAGGCTCGAGTATATCGATGTTCTTGGGGAGGAACCAGAAGAAATTAGAGTGAGCAGTAGGTTGCTGGCTGGCAGCAATAAGGAGGGGTAGAGAATGCTCGTGGCAGGTTGTGTGAGCATTAAAGGAGAAGGAATTTTTACATAAGGTCAGAGGAGTCTGGAATGGGCTGTAGAGTTTAAAGAATGCAGAAGCTTCCTTCACAGGCTGTGGGGTTGGTGTCCCTAGCATGGGTCCCAAGGGATGTGCCATCCTCTAGGTTACAGAGAAGTCTCCCAATTGAAGCAGAAGGCCCAAGTTGAAGGGGCCTTTGGACAAAGGCCTAATATAGCTGAGATGATGGTGGTAGCAGAGGTGGCAGGGATGTTTGTGGTAGGCCCCACTACCAGATTAGGTTCCTGTTTTTCCTTTGGTTTCACTTTTCATCTTGAAGTAAGCAAAAGACAACCCATCATCACTCCAGTTTGTTGAGATGCTTTTGGACTGTGATTCTGTCATCCAACATATTGGCTGACCTCAGAGTAAGACCTGCTCTCATGGACCTTACCATCTTGGTGCAGAATCTTATTGGTGCAGAATGGAAAGACTTTGAAGTAACCATTCAAACCAATGTACGGTGCAGCCCAGGGGAAAGATGGAAATAAGGTCAGAATGCAGAGGAAGTGACATACATCTGTACCTAATCCTAAGAAAATGGGGAACACTTGAGATTCCTGAAAGACCTGGTGGAGGGAGGAAGAAAGGGTTGGAGAGAGGGAAACTGCTCAGGGGGTTGAGGGGCTGGGAGTGGGGTGAGAAAGGCTCTTCTGACAAAGGGTCTGCAGGGCTCAGGGCCTACTGGGCCTTCCATTCTAGGCTCTAGATTGCTCATATGATTCTAATTCATTTCTAATTCCAGGAAAGAATTCTTGTTTTTCATTTTGTTTTGTTTAAAGTGATGCAGCCATGAAGTAAGGTGGTGAAAGCATGGAAATGGATCAGAAATAGAGCAGGGACACTGAATCAGCAGATGGGAAGAAACCATTCCACTCCCAGAAGAAATGGTCAAGCAGGACAGATGCTGGCTCCCTGTCCAAAACCAACCTGGAGATGCTGGAGAAGCCAGGGGGAGGTGAGTGGCTCCAAGAAATTCTGGGGAGACATTAGAAACTTAGATGTCAGTTGGGGGAGAAGTTGGAAAGGATGGTTAGAAAGGAGGTAGGTCAGACGCCACTGATAGGAGGGAAGGAGACTTTTCAGATGAGTCACATTATCTCCCGATTGTTGTCCTGGTTGGATCATTGCCTTCTGCTTTGCCATGAGGTGTGAAAATGGCACACCCCACCCTGTGCCAGCCAGAAGAGGGAGGCTACCATTAGGACAGAGATACACCAGATTTAGGCTGGTGTGAAGGTAAAAGATAAAGGTGGTTGTTAAATCCCTCCTGAGAGTAGCCTTCTCCCCTCCTCAGCCATAGAGGGGAGTGGGCTAGGCAATCAGCCAAGGAAAGAATCAACTCTTGGAAAGTGCTTAGCTGGGAGATTTCTTTAGGAGAAGGGTCTCCTGGCTGGGTTGGGAAGGAGCAATCTGAGTCCAGACTGTCCTGCTGGAAGCTCTGAGCCTTGAGGCAAGGCTTTCCTCCCTCCAGTGTACTAGGAGAAACACAAACTAGAACCCATGATCCCACTTCTTCCCTGAGTTTATATCACTTGCCTAAATAGTTAGTTGATAGTCTTAAGGAAATATTAACTTCCAGGGAAAATTATCAGATGTCCAAAGAGAGTAATCACTAGAGCGAAATGTTTAACCCACTGAATACACTCTGCTGGAGTGAGCGAAATCAGTACAGCAAGTGAACACAAATTTAAAATAAACATTATATATTCAAGGAAATATAAGAGGATGTTGTAAGCCTGAAGTAGAAACAAGCAGTTAGGAAGAACTGGACAATTTATTTCGAATGCTGGACAATATAGGCACAAATATAAAAATTAATAAATCACCATAAGACATATCAATGGTGAAAATTAAGAATATCAAAACTTTCAGAGAGAAAAAAAACCTATAAAAAATGAGAATCAAATTGACATCCATCCTCTCAATAGGAGCACTAGTTTCAAGAAGAAGACAGAATAATATTTTCAAAGTATTGAAAGGAACTTAGAATATAGAGGTCAAGCCATAGCAATTAATACTGTAACAATAGAAGATGCCAACATGGTTGGGTAGATGCAGAGAGACTGTTCTCTGACCATAGTGCCATGAAATTGAAAAATTACTAGTAAAGATGTAGCTTAAAAAAACTCTGGAAATAATTCCTATTTAAAGATGAATCCATATAAAAAATACAAAATAGTGATGAACAATAATGAAAACACTGTGACTTGAAATTTGAGAGACATAACTAAAGCAATACTTAGAGGAAAATGTGTAGCTTAAAAAAAATACATTTATTACCCAACCATAAAGACTGAAAACATATGAGTCAAGCATTCAATTCAGGTATTTAGAAAAGAAGCAACAGATTTGTACAAGATACAAATAATATAAAAAATAATAATGTTGAAATAGAGAACAGTAACAATAAAAATGATTAACAAATCTAAAGCTCATTCTCTGTAAAGCAAATCTCTGGCAAAAATAACTAAAAATAAATGACATGTAAACAAAATGAAGGCTTAGAAAGGGAAAATAACTGCCTAAGCAATGGATTAAAATATCAAAAAGAATATTGTGAATTAGAAAGCCAAAATTTAGAAAACCTAAATGAATTGGGGCACCTGGGTGGCTCAGTTGGTTAAGCATCTGACTGGCTCACGTCATGATCTCACTCTCTTGAGTTCGAGCCCTGCATCTGGCTCTATGCTGCCAGCTCAGAGACTAGAGCCTGCTTCAGATTCTGTGTCTCCCTCTCTTTCTGTGCTTCCCCTGTTCATACTCTCTCTCTCTCTCTCTCTTAAAAATAAATAAACATTAAAAAATAAAACAAAACCTAAATGACTTGGATGTTTTGTGAATTATACACACACACAACATATATATATATATATATATATATATATATATACACACACACACACACATATATGCATACACACATACATACATATATGCTTACATTTACATAAGAAATGCCAAATTTGAAATATAGCCACTGAAGAATTGCAAAGTTAATTGAAACCATCCCTATCACCCATAAGAAAAGAATACACAGTTTTATAGACAAAGAACCAAGAATCTCTCTTATACAAGTTGTTTCAGAAAATTGAACAAGGGAGAACTCCATCCGATTTACTTTTATGATGCTAGTATATACCCTTGGCTTTGAGGTCAGGTAAGTACAATAAAATTAAAGAAAGTCATGGTCCTATGTCATTTGGATTCCCTAATTAAACATTAACTCACTCAATCCAACAGTGTATTAAAAATGATAATGGACAAGTACATTTATTCCAAAAATGCAAAGATGACTAAAACTCATAAAGGCCCTCAAAGTAAATGGCCATAAAACTAGAAGTAGAAATTGTTTGATAAAGGCTATCTACCAAGAATTTATGGCAGACATATATATTAACAGAGAAACTTAATTATTTGGAAATATGGAACAAGACAAGATGCCTACAAAAACATTGTTACCATTCAGTTTACTACTGGGGATCCTGGCTAATGTGAAAACACATGAAAAATGAATAAAAAGAATAAAGATAGAGAGGGACAAAAAGTCATTTGCAGATGTTCTGATAAATTACCTGGGAAACTCAAAAGAATCAAGAGACAAACCATTAGAACTAATAATAGATGTCAGCAGAGTTATTGGATATGAGGCCAACTTCTAAAAATCAATAGTGTCTTTTTATAACCAACTGGAATACTGGATAGGAAAAGATATTTTCAGAGGCAACAAAAATTTTGAAGTACCTAGGAAAGTGTCTAACAAAGAATGTATAAGACCTTTGAGGACAAAAATTTTAAATTTTGTTAAAGATCATTATAAGACTTAGGTAACTCGAGAGGTATACCGTGTTTGTGACTTAATATGAAAATGTAAACTCTTTGCAAATGAATCCATAAATCCAATGAAATTACAGCAAGAATGAAGAGAGAATTTTGGGACTAGCTTAACAAACAATTTTAAAATGTGTATGAAATTATTATATATATTATTAAGAAGAATAGTTCAGATTTCTTACTTCTACCACATACAAAAATAAACTCTAAATGAATTGTAGACTTAATGGATCCATGGGAGGCCAAGGATTGGAGACCTAAATGTGGAGGTAAAATTACGGTATTAAGATGATGAAAAAATTTTGTGTGCCTTTGTATGTGTGTGACTTAGGGTAGAAAGAGTTTTAAGCGATACTTAACTAGTACAGATCATAAGGGAAAAACTTGATGGATGTGACCACATTAAGAGTTTCTGTTCAGTAAATGATACCATAGATGAAGTTGACAGATTGGTGATAGACCTGAAGATGTTTGCAAGTTTTAAAATGAAAAGGAATTAATTTCTAGAATGTGCCAGGAACTAGCACAAATCAAGAAGGAAAAGATAGAAAACTTTTTTTAAAGAAAATTAAGTGAATTCATAGGAGGCTAACAAATACATGAAGAGATGCCCAATCTCACTAGTGATTAAGACAAGCAAAACAAAACAAGATACCATTTTCCATTCATTGGATTAGCAACCATTGGGAAATGAGGTGCTACCAAGTATTGGAGAGAATGTGGGAAATGAGGACTCTCAAGACTGCTGGTAGGAGTGTAAAGCTGGACATCCAGGAGAGCTGTCCATTGTCCATGTCCTGGCATTGCTTTGTGAAATTATTCCATAATTTGGGAATCCTCCTTTTGAGTATATGCCCCAGATAAATTCATGAATAATTCTAGGAGAAAACATGAATAAGGATGCCCACGGAGGGATTGTTTATGTATCAGAGAGCTGTCTAATCAACACACCCTACATCAGAGGCATGGGGAACTAGTTAATAATAGTAATATTATTAATTAGCTTGTTTTTTTTAGCAGTTATGATATGCCAAGCGTGTTTCAAAGCTCTTCAGATAAACCAAAAATTCATTTAATCCTCATAACCTGAAGATGTAGTTACTCTTAGTATCTCATTTTATGTGTTAGGAACCTGAGGCACAGAGCAGTTAGGTGATTTGCCCAAGATCACACAGCTAGCAAGTGGAAGAGCCAGGATATGGTAGGTGAATATAGTGGAACACCCTGTGGTAGTCAGAAACCAGGAACTAGATTTAGGACAAGACTGTAAAAGACACAGGTGAGTGAAAAAGTGGGATGCATATCATGATACCACTTTTGTAAAACAGACACATACATTCACCTAAAATATCAGCTACCCGTCAGTGAAGGGTTATTTCAGTGGGTTCCTATAGGTGGGAGCGAGGACAGGGAAGGATGAAAGGAAAAATGAGGGGCCTTGCACACAACAATGATGGCCATCTGTCTTGACATGGAGGGCATGATGAACTCCGTACTTTAGATCCAGACATTAAAAACCCATTTGGGATGGTTGAAGAACCAAAGACAATGTAGCTTAGAAAGAAGGCCGACAGGGAGGTATCCCAGAGAGGCCCCTCCCTACACCACTCCTACTCACTAAGGGCTACCAGGCACAAACAAGAAAAGATAGTAGGGAAATGAAGATTTTGTCAATTACCATTCACTTTGTAGTTTATCCACATGTGCAAAATTAAAAGCAGGCCAACGTTCTCCCTGCTATCTTAAAAGGTTTCTGGGCCACCTTTCCTCACTGCTATTTCCTGGATATACTAATTTTAACATAACCCTGAGCAACATGAAATTAGGGAGTAAAAGCTATTTAAAATCTCTCTCAACACACACACACACACACACACACACACACACACCTGGCACTACTTCCAGATTCCTACAGTTTCATGGGCATTTTTTCCCTCTCACAGTGGGGCATGGCTGATGTATCAGGTCATGAAAGGAGCTTCCCAGAAAATTTTGCAAATGGCACGAGTTGTGTCCAGACACTGATGTGTAGCATCAGGTGTTTAGGTATGATGGGGTGGTGTGTGTGGGGGTAGGCTGGGGGTATATGTTGGGGGAATGGTGAACATGGGTGAATTTCCATCCTTTTTTTTTTTTTTTTTATAACTCACATTCCAGCTGAGATTTCCACAGGGGCTGAAGGTTTATGTGAAGCCAGGATGAAAATTCAGGATTGACCCTTAGGGAAAACACCCGAATTCAGTGCTGGATTGTTGTGGCTGGAGGAATTACTCACTCTTGAGCAGGGCAAAGGTGTCCCAGGTAGAGTGTCTTTTTTCACAAGTGTTTATTCATTTTTTTGAGAGAGAGAGAGAGAGCATGAGCAGGGTAGGGGCAGAAAGAGAGGGAGAGAGGGAGACTCCCAAGCAGGCTCCCAGCTGACAGCACAGAGCCCGACGTGGGGCTTGAACTCATGAACCATGAGATCATGGCCTGAGCTAAAGCCAGACGCTTAACTGACTGAGCCACCCAGGTGCCTTGGTAAAGCATCTACCTACCTCTAAAAAAAGTCATGATTTGATGAGGATGGGTAGGATCCATCACCCATGATGAGGATGGGTAGGATCCAATTATGCACTGAGTTCATCTAAAGGTCCTGGAGAAATATACTTGGCTTTTCCTATCACATATCTCTAGCACATTTGTCTTTGACACTCACTTACTTTTAAAACATCTTAATACGCTTACCATAGGAACACTGGGTAACTTTCAAGTTCATGCCTTTGAAAGGCAAAAGCTCTCCACCTTTTCAATGTCAGCAGCCCCAGGTAAGACAGGGGCTGAGCTACTGTGGCAAGATTCTGGTTTCAGCCATAAGAACCCAGGTAGCTGCTTTCTCTTTTTGAGCTGCTGTTATCAGAGTGCAGGAGATCTCTATTAATAGACTAAAGATTACATGCTGCTGGTGTTGTTTCTAAAAGAAGGCAGTAGTGCAGCCAACGAGGCTTAGCTGCCCCACTTTGCACTGGGAAGTTTCTGCTCGGTGCGTGGCCATAATTGGGTTATGGGGTTGTTGATATGATTGTGCTGCTAGGAAATGCAAAATCCATGAGTCAAGCATCGAGGTGGAGTTCTTTCCAGCTGATCAATTGCAGTATCTCCCCAACAGCGTTGAGGTCTGGGTGATGGGAGAGATGGATTTAGCAGGGAAGGCTGCTCCTTCCCTCCACCAGTGCCCGAGCTGAGACTTCACGTTCCTGCTCTGGGCAGCCGAGTGCCTCACTGGTGGGGGTCCAGTGGATGGGGAAGGTTCAACTGTCTCAGTTTGATTCAATTCAGCAAACATTTACTCAACTCTTACTGTTTGCTCAAAGTACAAAAGAGCAAGGGTCTTCCTTCTTTTAAATTATCATTAAATATTCTTGTTCTAACAATTCAAATGATAAGCTAGAAGGTCACTCTCATCCTCTTTAACCCCACCTTCCAGGAGTATCCAATGTTGAGTTTGTGCTATAGACTTCTATAGGTTTTCTATGCTTATATAGACATGTTCACAGGTGCAGAAATGTCATCAAAAATGGCACAGCACTTTTTCTGCAACTTTTTTCTTGCTTAATCATATATCATAGAAAGTTTCTAGATCAACACACATACAAATCTAGCTCATTTCTTATCAACAGTTGCATACAATTACGGACTATGGGGATTGCATAATTTCTTTAATTGTTGCTCTTCTGATGTGTATTCAGGTTATTTCTAGCTTTTTGCTCAGGTACTCTTTCTGGGAATATGGTGTGCCAAAAACAGGGGTTTTGGGAGTAGACAGACCCAGGTTTGAATCTCAGCATTGCCATTTACTATGTAACCTTATGGACATTTTACAAGCTCCTCTATGCTCAAAGTCTTGCACTGACAAGTGGGGACAGCAAACAGCTTCAATGAGATGATCCATGTGTTGTCAGAAGGGCTCGACACATGTGAGCATCCAATAAATGTAAGTGGTAACTCTGCGTTCAGAAGTCTTCCTTTGTTTTGGCATATTTCTCACCGCTGTAATTAGAGGATAGAGCTCTACATGGTCTGGGATTCTAAGGACGAAGATTGGAGAAATGCAGATCCAGATTATGCCAACTGTACAGTATCTGCAGATAAAGATGCCATCTCCTGTGAGAGGTGGAGCCTGGGGAAGTCCCTGGGAGGCCCTGGAAAGGAGGTGGGTCTCCTGCCTCTGCTCTGTGAGCTGCACACCTTTGAGGGTTATGTTACTGCAGGTGGGCACATTGTGCTCAGAGAAGTGAAGGGGTCTTATGCAAGGTCCTCATGCAAGGACCTTCTACGATTTAGTCATGATGCCAGACACCTGGTGTTTTGCCATGCCACGGCCGCCACTTGTGTAAATGACTGGAGCCACTGGCAATTCTCCTTAAGGGCTATCATTCTTCATCTAGATGGCCTCAACTCTTAGTGATTATAACTCACTAGTACTGTTAAGCTAGTCTTGTACCATCAGCTCGCCTTGTTGAAGAACTTAGAAAATATGGGACCTGAGTGTCAGCCCCCTGCATCCTACAAATCAGGCCTCAAGGTGGAATATTCTCCTAGCACACCCACATTCATAGATTGGCCCCCCAGACTCCAAGATGTTGACATGGTTTTATCTTGAGTCTCTTCATTCCAGGGGCCAGGGACCAGTCAGATAGTCCCAAAGTCTTTTCACTATTTCTCTCTGGAGGCTCCAGGGCCATCAGACAAATGCATCCCTGATGGCTTCCTTTAATATCCCAGCAATCCCTGGGTGTTTATGCAGATTAGGCACCTCCAACAATTTGCACAAGCTTATCTATGTCCTCAGAATTTTCTAGATCAGTGACTCAAATAGTGCTGTGTATACTGGTTTCAGGAGTTGGTTCACAGTGAAATGAGAGAAATAACAGAGTGGTGAGTTTTCATAAAGCTATGCATATTTAAAGGACTGTTCTTTACCCTTTGAGATTGGGGGATTACCTACTTGGCATTAAAATGTCCTTTTCAAAACAGTGGTCCTTTTTTGGACAAATGGAAACATTTAATTTGCAATGATATTTTCTGTTCATGGACTTTGCCCGTATTTCCACCGGGTGTTAATGGTTTTTATATTGCTTTGTAATGTATTCTACATTTTAAAAACATTAACCCCTGAGGAAAATATTCACAAAAACATCATAATTTGTCACATGTCAATTTTATGTATCATGCTCTCCATGTGTAGTTTACATTTTTATGCACTCCTATGCAATTCTTTTTGCAATTTGGATAATAAGAGCAGTGGAAAAACAAATCCATGCTTTATTTCAGATTTGTACAATCTTTTCTTCAGTTCAACGTCATTAAGTCTTAAATGTATTGGTTTCTCCCCTAATTGTTTTTATGTCCTTATTTCAAGGATTTAAAAAAATAGTCCCACACGGGAGTCCCAAACTTTTAGAGTTTTCATTATCTGTAAAATCTGACAGTGGCGAACACTGTTGTGTTTTTTCCCCCTTCCCACCTCTCGTGGGTAGCACCAGCCTCAATGGAATATGCTCATCCATGTAAGTTTGAGAGATGTCACCAACACAGCTGGCATCACGGTCTATCATTCTGTGCTCAATTAAAAAAAATGTACTTTCTCATAACTTCCTTATTTCTCCAACACCTTAGATTTACTCTTCTGCTTACAGCTCAGTGTCTTTCCTGGTTAATTTGTTAGCATAAAAGTCCATTGTTAGCTCATGGTTACCATGTTCATTCTCCGTTATCAGTTACAACTTACATTTTTCAGTAGGCTCTAACTCAGTATGTTGTAACTCCCCTTTACTACGACTCCTGTTACCATCGGATTCGAGAGTGATTCACATGAGAAACAAAGACGGGGGTGACTCTCTGGGACCTGACGTTAATCTGATAGTGATAAAAATGGTGCCTTCCATATCACCCTTTTTGCTAGATAAACTTGTTCTCATCTACCCATTTACTGTCATGCATGAAGTTGTTGCTTTAATTTTGAAGCATTCATTGTTTTCAGTGGGAATTAGTGGTCTCAAACAGGGCCAGGGACCGAGAGGCTGGCTGTGCCAGAAGTATAACTGAAGCATCATGGTAGTGTGGGGAGAGTACCGGGTGTCTGGTCTAGCAGGCCCTTATCCTGTGATCATCACTCATAATTCATGGGGACCAACAAATAACTTCCACATTTTTATCACGGTAGACCACAGAAACATTAACAGAGGGATACAGTCTTTGCTATTTCAAATGCCCCTCATTGCTGAACTGCAATATATAAATGCTACATACTCTTTAGGCAGTAGGAGAATGAATCAATAAATGAGAATTTACTGCTTATATTTTCTAAAAATTTAATATAATGAAAGCAACTTAAATGATACCTATTTTCTAAAACTGTCCTGAATTTATAATACTATCAAGTTGTAAATTGAACAAAAGTACAATTGCTGTTTCGAAAGTTTTCTCAACTAGGGGTGCCTGGGTAGCTCAGTCAGCACAGAGCCTGCTTCGGATCCTCTGTCCCCCTCTCTCTCTGCCCCTCTCCGCTTGCACTCCCTCTCTCAAAAATAAAAACATTAAAAAAAGTTTTCTCAACTAAAAATAAAGTAAATGATTCAACAATATTTTGAGAAACAAAGTGTCCTATGGCCCCCTCCGTGTTTTGCAATTTTGACTAGTGAACTCCCTGTTTGTCTCTACTGGAAATATGGGATTTGAGCATGAATGGAGGGGAGAAGCTGGAGGAAGAAACTGTGGTGGCCAAGAGGGGTTCTGCAGAGGAGAGGAGAGTCTCAGAGGAAGCCCCACCCCATGCTCAGGGAACAGCGAGCAATGTTCTCTGTCGGATGCTCCACGTGGACTATGAAATCCACTTCTAGAAGCTTCACTGTAGCCACTGTTTCAGTGACTCTTTTTCTCAGGTCTGCAGCCTCCTGTTTGGAGGCGATGAGGTTTCTGTCAGCCCCCCAAACTTTCAACCCATGAGCAAGAGCTTGTCAGCTCAAAGGGCGGAATCTGGCTTTGAGAAGAGAAATGCTTCTTTGCAGCTTTTCTCCCAGGTCTTTGAATCACTTTCTGCAGGTCTCCTGCTTTTCATCTGCATGGCTTATCTTGTCACTTGCTCTGAATACTCTTCCCCTCTCTCCAAAGTCATGGTCTGCCTTCACAGATGACATTCTAAGAAGCTCCATTTCTTCTTGACAAAGTTAAGTCACTCCATTTACTGTCTCCCAAACATTCTGCACTTGTAATCAAGGCATGAAGTTCCCTGTCCTCTTCTTCAGCAAAGTTGGTACAGAATGGATTTTTCTCCCTGCCCTTGGTGTTCGGTGTGTACTTGACTCTGCCACATCAGTCAGTCTCCTCCTGGCTCCAAGAGGAGGGGAGTACCAGTCATCTATGCTCTTCACTTCCTGATCCCAAGTCCTCACCTGCGTCTCCTCTCCAAGGGAAGCTGCCGGTGCTTTTATCATTAGAGAATGTTCCTGCAGGGACTCACTCTGTCTGCCTTTCCACGCAGGTCCTATAGATCAATAAGGAGAGCCTGAGTATTCTTCAGTTGCCTGTAACAATTTTAAGCATGTTTTAGCTTCTTATTCTGGTGGATTTAGCTTCTTTCAGAACTTAGAACTTTTTTGAAGAGTCAGACATTTGCCCTTCTTGATCTGAACATCGAGGCTCCTCTTTTGCTAGCTGGTGTGCTATGAAGTGTGTGACAGGCCAAATCACAGGATTGGGCGTGTCCAGGGCTCTGGTGTTTTCTCATCACAGGGTGAAGCTCGAGACCTTTGCGTTTTACTAGAGTAACTGCCCAACTGCTAATGATGTGTTCCTTGTCTCTCTGTACAGAAGATCTTTCTGCCTATAACCAAGAAACACAGGAATTACCATGGCACACTCCACCACTGTCACTGATACCCAGAGAGCAAGACATCCTTGTCAGGTACTTCTTCCACGAAGCTTTGCGTGTGGTGTCTCCTGAGTTCATCTACAGCACGAAGTTCTGCCATGGGGCTCCAGGTACCACGGAGGGAGTGCCTTGTGGCCACCACGGCCAGCTGCACTGCCACATCTGTCCAGGCGACACCTGCACCAGGCAAGTAGGATTGAACATGCCAGGACAGAGTGGGGAAGGGAATGGAGAGGACAGAAACAATGAAAGACTCACATATCCTCAACCTTGCCAGGGGCTTCTCTTTCTTCTACTTGAACTTCTTTAGTGGCCCTTGAGGAACCAACCACTCCATCTGCTGTATTTGCTGCCCCCTCCACCTGGAAAGACTTTGCTCTCACTGCCCATGTGGCAAGTGCATGCCCATCCATACCACTGGGCCTCATCACTCATGTGTTCCCGGAGGAAGGGCCTGGCACAGAGTAGGTGTTTGGTGCCCCACATGTTTGTGAGATAAATACATGAAGGAGGGAAAAAGTCATCTTTGACCATCCCTCAAGACTCACACACAAAGGTCTGCTGGTTCAGGATATGGTTCCACTCGAGGGGTTTAAAATTCCTATGGGTGTAAAATATCTGCATAATGTCATTAAAAATATTTAACACATGTTCAACATTGGGTGAACATGAACGATTCCTCAAAATTCACCCTTTGAACTACAAAGAAGACCTCATGATTGTTTGAAAAACTTATCTGATAGAGATTATTTTCTGTATCTACATTTCAGAAAATTTGGAAACAAGTCACAAAAATCAAAGTGGAAATAACTGTGGATATTTTAAAACTCCCCTGAACAAATTTTGAGTGAGAAAATCACCGTAAAACCCAAACTGCACAATTATTTAGAAAATACTAACAATGAAGACACTTTATATCAAAATCTGTGGAATAGAGCCAGTATTATGTAAAGAGGAAAATTCGCAGCATTTAATGCTTAAACCAAAAGTGTGGACGTGAATTGGACAATTAAGCATCTAGCTAAAAAAGTTAGAAATGGAAGAAAGAAACACAAGGAGAGCAGAGTAATGGAAATAATATTGAAACAAATGTTTTGGAACTTGGAAAAATCTGAAAACTTGATAAAATCATCAAAAAGCTAATTAGAGGACAGCTATTATTATTATTTTTTAAACAGAGAAAGCAGAAATACAAAAGTGAAAATGAAAAAAAAAAGTCCCCAAAGACATAGGGGAATGTGACTTCTTAGAGCCTATCTTCTAGAACACTACAGGGAGGTGGAGAGACAGGGAGGTGATGGTAGCTCCAGCCTAGGCTCCTGAGCAATCTTTAGCTCCAGACCTGTTGACCCCTCCAAATGAGCAGCCCAGTCCCTTCAGCTGTGCCTAGTTGGTTTCCTCAGGAGGGGAAATAGGAAACTCCCATCCAGACCACAAGGTGGCTGGCATTCTGGAGCCAGGCCTGGGGCAGAGTCTAAGCAAACCAGGCTGTGGTCACTCCTGAGAGGCATTCTCTACTAGAGGACTGGAGGCTGTGCTTTGGCCTCATTTGTAATTTTCTGTGCCTGTATCTAAACAGTATAATGACAGCTTTTGGATTTAAAGGCCTCTATAGGTTGAATTATTATGCAGATTGAAGGGAAGTGCAGACCTTCCTTCTGGGACCCCACAGGTGTGTGTGTGTGTGTGTGTGTGTGTGTGTGTGTGTGTGAGACGAATGAATGGATGAATGAATGGACCAAGGACAAAGCTTTGTTTGATGACCTTGAAGAGGACAAATAACCCTGTGGACTCTGCAGGTGATCCTCTTGGTAGAGCTTAAAAGCCTGGGGAAAAAGCCACAGCTTCAGGAAGCATTCTGGGTCCAGGATAGCATTCTGTTTTATAACCTATTAAGTCTCAAATTCAGCATGTCTGAAACCAGACTTCTTAACGACTCCCAGACCTGCTTCACCACACCACCTCCTCCATCCCACTAAACAGCCCCACCATGTGCCTAGAGTTGCTCAAGCTAGAATCCTAGGGATTATCCTTGATTCCCTTTCTCCCCTCCTGACACATATTCAGTCTACATGAAGTCTGGTCAAAACTATTTCCAAAGCGCTTCCTAGATTGACACGGTGCTCTCTCTCCCTCCACTACTTGCACCCAGGTCAAAGCCACCATAATTTCTTGCCCACGAGAAAATGCTGCAGTAGTCTCTTACATGGGATTCATGTTTCTGCTTGTTCTCCCTTTGGGTGTTTTCCATGGACCATCTGGTGTTATCTTTCTAAGTATAGACTGACCCCATTACCCTCCTGGTTAAAGCTTTCCAAGAGCTGTCCATCAGATCTGTGATAAAACTCAGATCCCTTTTCCTGGCCTACAGGCTCCAAAGAACCCGGCCCCTGCCCTCGTCTTCAATTCTGGCCTTTGCCATTCTCCTTCCTCACAGTATGCTTCAGCCACAATAGCCTTTTTCTCTGATCTCCAAGTTTATTCCTACCTCACAGACCTGAATTAGCATCTTTTCCTGTGATGCACGCTCCCCAAATCTTCCTATAACTGAATCTTTTCTAAAGGTGTAATTTCAGCTTAAACATATTTTTGAACTCAGTTCAAAGTACACCCCCCCTCACTCTATCACATCTCCCTGTTATAGTTTCAATATATAGTGTAAAGGGTGGTCTAAAAGTCTTCATGCACTCCCATACATCTATCGACATAGCCAGTAATGAGCGGTTCATTGTCCTATTCCTTCTTAGCCTAGAACCCAGACAAGGATTTGGGTTAATTTCCTTTCTTATCAGAGGTGTTATGGTGCTCTTTTTGCAGCCATTCTGGATCAAGGAAAGTACTGTTCCCAGATGTTGGCAAACACCCCTACCCCACCTGCAGTACCTTCCTGGACTTCATGTCTCTATACCCGGCCATTGTCCTCCCAGACTTCTTCTCCATTCTGGCTCTGTCATGTTGCTATTTGTACTGTTTTGGCCTGTGGACCTCTAAGGGGATGGGGACAAGGGGAAGAATACCTAGTTCAGATAAATATCTTGGGATCATGGTCTCCGGCAGCCCCAGAGCTAGCCTTACTAGGGCAAAATCCTAGGGAGGCAAGCAGCTTTTCTCCAACATCAGCCACTTTTAAGTCGTTTTGCAAAATCTGATTTTCCAGTCATGCTCTCAGTTCTCTCTAGACATGTCTTGTGATCAGTAAATGTTGAGTGAAAGTCTTGGTCAGAGGGGAAATTTAGAAGTCAACTTTCTATGAGTGGGAAGGGAAAGGCATGACAGTTACTACAGCTAGCACAATTCTGATTGAAGCATGGAAACTGTGCAGCCTGCGGGAACTCATGGAACGAGAGAGCAAGACAAGGAGAAAACTCAGGCAGTTGAGTGGCGGGTTTGCCTTCTTCCAATGGCAACAGTGAAGAGGACCAATGTGGTGGGCAGAAGGAATGTTGAAGCTGCCTTGTGCAGGTTCCCTGCTGGTGGTCCCAGCAACGGACTCTGCCCCATAGTGTGGCTTTGGAAGGGAAGACCATGGGTGAAGGAAACACATGGTCTTTAAAAGCATGGCCAGCGGTGGTTCCCGCTAGTTCCCTTTGGGGGAAAGACCAGGGAGATAGTGGAGGGAAGGCTTTGTACCATTGAAAGGAGTGGTTGTTTCGAAGAGGCATTTTTAGTGAAGCAGAACCCTAACAGGGCTATTTGGTGCTTCAGGGTGGAGAAAGCCCCCATGTGGGTGCTGAGCTCCCACTCCTGCTTTGAATCAGATTGGGAGTATAAATCATGAAGCCAGACATGCGTCCACATTGTCCTCTGTCTTCTCATTGTTATTACTGCTGACACAAAACAAGCATTGAAAGAGGGAAATGCTCACCCCACCTGGTGCTGCGGGGGCAGCCCAGCAGCCTCCTTCCCAGTCAGGGTGGGGCCGGGACAGAGTATAGAGTGCTACTGAGTTGGTGCCATTACCCTGTGCTTTAGTTTTAGTCACCAAACTCAGGTAAAATCACTTTATTGCTTTCAGTTGCTAATAAAAAGCTATACCAACTACTGTTCATTAAATGACTTCATGTTTGTGAAGAGCTTAGTCCAGTACCTGGCACTCAGCTATTATTTAAAAAATAATTGTTAGGGGCGCCTGGGTGGCTCGGTCGGTTGGGCGGCCGACTTCGGCTCAGGTCATGATCTCGAGGTCAGTGAGTTCAAGCCCCGCGTTGGGCTCTGTGCTGACAGCTCAGAGCCTGGAGCCTGTTTCAGATTCTGTGTCTCCCTCTCTCTCTGACCCTCCCCCATTCATGCTCTGTCTCTCTCTGTCTCAAAAATAAATAAACGTTAAACAAAAAATTAAAAAAAATTAAAAAAATAATTGTTACTATTGCAGCTACGGTGTTTCAATGACTGAATGCTGGTGGTCTGTATCAACAAACTCTTCTCGGGGTTCCTGGGGCTGGGGGTTGGGGGGATCAGGGCTGTGCTGATTGGTTCTGTTTGCTTGCCAGATGGGTTTAACAGACACAGAGGAGAGGGGGTGGAAGGTGGAGGTAACAGCTGGTGCATACAGATCTTTGTTCTGACCTAACATCCGACACTGGTGCCTCCTGCAAATGAAGTGCTCTCCAGCTTAGTATCTGTTTTTAGCAATGATTTCAATACCCATGCATGTGCTATAGGATGCATGCAAGCTGCACTTCTTGTCATTGAAGCAGGAACCTACTGTTTTGCAGTGGTGGAGCGCATACCAGGGTGGTGATTACTGGGGTTGGTGCCCAGCTGGGAGAGCCATCTATCTCTTGGCCCCACCAATGGGGTCCGATATAATTCCACTTGGATTTTAACTCGATTGATAAGGCTTCACTCCAGGCCTGCATCTTGGACCTGGATGGCGGGGAGGCCAAGGCCCTCCTGGGGACACATATGACACCCTTCTCACAATGCTCACGTCCTCGGGCACACTCACTGCCCTCCTGAGCGTTGGTCTGTAGACGTTCATAGAGTCCAAGAGTGATTCTCAATCACTGGCTTACTGGCAAGAGGGGTGCAAGCCAAAGTCCCTATGGATGAGCTTCTTTTAGTTAGGTTGCCTGCCCCTGAACCAGGTAGCCTGTAAGGATCCACTCACTCACTCACTGCTGGTATCCTCACCCCTTTGCTGTTTGCCCCAGTCTGCTCTAAGAGTCCCATCTCAACATGCCCCTGGGGCTCCTACTTCTCTCGATAGCTTCCTTCTCCTGTTTATACAACCACCTCCACCTGCAGATGGATGCAAGCCAGCCCTCCTTCCTACTGCCTTAATCCCCCATCCTGACCACTGTGCATAGTCTCACTCCTGAGGCACTGCCTCAGCTGCATGCTGTTCTGGGAAAACGCCCATCCTGATTTAACCCTCACTGGCTACCCCGACACCAGCCTGCACAGGCCTCCTGAAGGGGTTCCTGGGAGCCGAGGCCCCGGGCTGGGGACTTGAGTAGCCCTCCTTAATGCAAGGAATGTCAATCAATCAGACTCCTATTGAAAGCAAGAGTCCCAGATGCGTGTCATGCAGTCTTCTTCTGTAGCCTACCAATGGAAAGGGCAGGCTCTCCCCTGGGGTCCTGGGCAAATGCCAGGGTGTCCTCCGGATTAGTTCAACCTTTGACCAAGTCTCTTGGTAAGAATAGATGGACAGTGATTACTGTTACAAATGTTCCTTTTCTTTTCCCTCTCCTCTTTTATTTTGTGTAACGAGGGAGGAGCTCCTCCCACCCCAGTGGGCTTTTAGTACAGCATATTGGCTCCAGTTTTCCAGAATGGTGTTGACATACTGCTTCTGAAATAAACATTCAACCACTTTGACCAGCTTCCTTGGTAGGAAAAACAGTATCACGTGTGTTTATGTAAACTAACCACAGGAAACCTTTCTGGAAAATGTAGAGCCAATTCCAGGGGGTTCATGCTAATGAGCTAGAAAGGCTTCTTGTCCATTCCCAGCATAATGTGTTGACCCACAATAAGCCTCCTGGGAAGCCCTTGTGAGCCAGAGTTAGAAATGGTGTAAAGACAGAAAAAAAGCATGCACGGGAGGGAAGTGTGTGCAGAGCATTTGATGTTGCAGCAAGATAAAAGAGCAAGGTCTCATTTTTGTTTTCCAAAACAGGTACTTTGTAGCAGTATACCTAAATTATGAACCAGCCTATCCTCTTCCAGAACTAGAGATACTTGGTGTTATCAGAGTTGTTATTTTTTGACTTTAAAATACCTTAATTTTATTGGGGGCATAGATTTATTTTGTTAGGGGGCATATCTAGTATGTATTTTTTCCATTTTCTCTACAACCTTTTCATATCTTCTCCAAATCTGCCATGCTCTTTTATATCTCTGTGCCTTTGCTAATGCTGTTCCTACTGCCTGGAACACCACCTTCTCCTCAGTGCCCCTCCTGCTCTCAGTAATCAAATTCCTACTAATTCTTCAAGATTCAACTCAGACATGACTTTCCCTGGGGAGACTTCCCTGTCTCCCTAACCTTGCCCTACTCCTAACCCTAAGGCTCCTCCCCACTGATCTCACATACTCCCTGCGTATATTTCCCTCTTCTTACCCGTATTTTAGTTAAAATTTATGTTAATGTGTCTCTCTTCCCTTCTAGACAGTAAGCTTTTTGGGAACAATGGATGCATTTCAGTTATGGTTGCATGACTACCAGTGATCACAAGGCCTGACACATACTGGATACTTAAATTGCTATTGTTTACCCCTGCACTGACCTCTTTACTTTGCCTCAGTCTAGATACCTCCCTTTTTTGAGAAGAAACTACGTGTCTGTGGGCACACCTGCCATAAAATGTTCTTATTTTTTAGAGTGGTTAATGCATAGGGGTGCTCAACACATTTAGTCTGTATCAAAAGTTCTTAAAAATTTTTGGTCTCAGAAACCCTTTATTAACTTAAAAATTGTTGAAGACACCAGAGCTTTTGTTATAAATTAAAATTGTAAAATTAAGAGACCCTAATAACTCATTTAAAAATAACAAGATGGTGCGCCTTGGTGGCTCAGTCGGTTGAGCGTCCGACTTTGGCTCAGGTCATGATCTCGCGGTCTGTGAGTTCGAGCCCCGTGTTGGGATCTGTGCTGACAGCTCACAGTCTCGAACCTGCTTCGAATTCTGTGTCTCCCCTCTCTCTCTGCCCCTCCCCTGCTCATGCTCTGTCCCTCTCTGTCTCAAAAATAAATAAAAACATTAAAAAAAATTTTAAAGATTAAAAATGACAAGAATAAGCCCATTGTATGCTAACAAATGTTTTTCAAGTAAAAAACTTAAAACAGTGGCATTATTTCATATCAGTTTCTCAACCTTGGCACTATTGAACTCTTGGACGAGATCATTCTTCATGGTAGGAGGCTGTCCTGTGCATTGTCAATGTTTAGCAGTATCGCTAGCCTCTATCCACTTGAATGTTAGCTTTTACCCCCCTCCTCCTACTTATGACAACCAAAAAAAATGTCCTAATTTCCCTTCGGGGTTGGGGGAGGACAACATCCCCCTGGTTGAGAACCACTGTTTTATATTTCTGCAAATCTTTGTAATGTCTTAATTTATAGAAGACAGCTGGATCCTTATATCTGTTTCTGCATCCAGTCCATTGCAATATGCTGTTTTGGTTGAAGTTTATGGTGAAATTTCAGCCTTACCTAGATATGTAGCTGGAAAAGGGGTAAACATTTTAATAGCTTTTAAATTAAGTATGCATAGTCTTCTTTGATTCTACACCAAAACTCAGCAAGTGGTGATTTCCTAAAGGTTACTTGTAATGTGGAAATCTCAATCCATATTAATGAAATTTTCCTACTCTGTTACGTTAAAATATATTAGTTTACCTTAAACTTTAATAACTTTCTATTTTTTAGTGTTTATTTTTGAGAGAGAGAGAGAGAGAAGACAGAGGGTGAACATGGGAAGGGCAGAGAAAGAGGAGGACACAGAACCCAAACCAGGCTCCAGGCTCTGAGCTGTCAGCACTGAGCCCAATGCGGGTCTTGAATCCATGAACCGTGAGATCATGACCTGAGCTGAAGTCAGATGCTTAACCGACTGAGCCACCCAGGCGCCCCAGTTTACCTTAAACTTTAAATGGATCTCTTATCCATGTGAGATTTTGTAACATCATACATTAGTTATTCGGAAAATGTTTATGCAGGTCTTTTAAATGTTGACATGTCTCATTGCACAATATAAAAGAAATTACATTTGTTAATATTAATTTTATTAGCAAAGTTTTAAGTACTGGGATACCATCAAGGTCACCATAACAGATACAAGTTTTCCAAAAGTCTGATTTCCTTTTGAAAGCTCAAATTTTGTCACTGGCAAGAAATACTATTAACTGTCTTCCTTGAAGTGACTGCTTCCTTATTTTTGGAAAAAAAAAATGGCCACCAAATACCAAAGCCTACAGATTCAGACTATAAATTGTCCTTTCCAAAACTAATGTTTCATGTAAGAAATGACTAGTTCAGCCTGCAACTCAGTCACGCATGTGCTTTTTCTCAAGACAAGCATCTTACTCTGATACACAACCATATTGCTTTAGGTATACTTCCCTCATCGTCACAAGGAGTATTTTAAAAAGTGTATTCAGGAGTTGAGTTTTCGTTAACTTGTTTACTGCTTCATCCAGGACCTTCCCAAGTGAAACTGTTTTGGTTTTTGTTTCCTTCTGCAGGCCCCCAGCTGGGAAGGGGGCTACTCCAGTGTTGTTTTACTTTGATCAGGAAATGAAACTACTCCAAGAGCCAGTCTTGAGAGAAGAGCTCTAGTTATATGATTAACTCATGAGTTGCCAAGGAAATAGCCATGGGTTCAAAGTTTCAGGCTAGAAGGGCTCTAGGAGGTGGTCTAATGTAGCCCCCTTATTCTCCAGACCAGCATGCTTAGGCCCAGAGAGGGGAAGTAACTCACCCAAAGTCCCACAGCTAGTTGTGACAGAGTCAAACCTAGAATCCCAGGTCTTCTGATTTCAGTCTGGTGCTCCTTCAACCACACCCCACTGTCGATAAGCACCCGGAGTGGTGTCTAACACAAACCCACCTGCAAAAAGATCCGTCTTCTAGTTGGGGTGAGCAATGTTCTATTACTGTTGCCCTATTTACCATTGGTTTATGAGTTTGTTTTTTTGCCCAGCCAAAATCCAGGAGGCTGCCTGTTTTCTCCAGTTGCTTGGCCTACAATTATTGTAATTGGCCACCAGGTGTATGCAGGTGCTTAGTTATGCCTTTGTACTCTAGCAGTCAGAACCCTATGGAGTTGGTTAACCAAGAGGCCATGTGGATTTTTCCACCCAATTAGGTCGCCTCACAATATGATCACCTAAGGACTCCACGTTTCCACCCGCACCATGGCTCACTTAAGGGAAGGCTCTGGAACATTTTCCATGGGAACTGCCTTAACTGGGTTGCCCTGATGTTGCTAATTTCCTTGATCCCAGTCATCACTTTGATCTATTGTGCCTCATGGCATTTCACGAGAAAACTGTGGCCGTTTTTCTCTGTCTGGCAGCTGAGGAGCAGAGAAGGTAAGATGTGTCTTCTCCGCATAAATAAGCTGCAGAACACCAAGTCAAAATTATTAATGACAGTGAGGATGAAAACCTCTTCCCAGCGACCTGCAATTTTCTTTAAGAAAGTGCCAGGTCCGCTTGGCTTCCAGACAGCTGAGCTGAGGAAATGGTGACCCTTTCCTCTTGGTTTCATTCAAACACCATGAAGGGAAGAGAACCTATTGGCAAATTTTAAGAGTCTGAAGTAGAACTTGAAAATTATTTCTAGCCATTCTGTCCTTCATTTTCCCCAATAGATAGATGCAAGAGTTAATGTCCCAAGTGGTCTCTCAGAAGCTTTCCTGGGCTGGGGTTCCCCTGGGCAAGGTGGCCTTGGGTCACATTCAGCACTCTGGTCCTTCTACTGGTAATTAAGGGCCCATATGTGAGGACTGTAATGTGAAGGGTGACGGTGTGGCCTGGAAGCTTCTTGTTTCACAAACAATTCCCTCCCATGGTTTCCCAGATCCCTCAGGCTTAGGAACGGGGCTGGCTATCTTCCAGGTCTCTTCCCAGGACCTTAGCTTCCCTAGACTGGGCTTTCTGAGCCAGGCCTCTTAGGATGGTGAAGCCATGGATTGCAAAACTGGCTGGTCTTGGGGACCACAAAGGGCAGAGGAGAGTCAGAACCATAGCCTAGGTCACTTCAGGCAGATGCTGGCTCCCCTGAAGGATGCTGTAGAAATACCTAAAGACCTGAAGAGCAAGCATCTTTGGTGGGAGAGGGAGGCCAGAAACGTCAATCACAGGATTGTTCAACAAGCCCCATATATTCATAGATGGAATATCAGTTTAGCAGTCATTTCAAAGGAAAAACAAAACAACAAGGAACCAATAAAAAATCCATACCTGCCTGTTCAGAGCATATGACCTGATAGGGGAGAGAAGTAAAAATATACTCCTGGATGGTATCATATATTAGTACAAAGATCATCTCCAGGACTCCGAAGGCCTCATCCCTCAGTGGTTGTTTATGAAGCTCCCACTGAGTGGAGGGCCTGGTGCCAGGTCCTAAAGGTGGTGGTTTATACAAGCTGGTGGGGTATCAGATGGAGGAGTTAAGGGAGTGTGCTGGAAATATATAGACTTCTAGCAAGTCCTTGCAAAGCCCGAGACGTTAGGAGGCTACTGCTGCTGGTGTTGTCAAGAGGGGTAGGACATAGAAAGACCTTGCTTTCCATGGGGAGATTCCAGAGGCTACATTCCACATGCCAAAGTGACGTCAAAGTAGGGTTGGGGATGATGTGTTTGGGTGAAAACCTGGGGAGCACTGAGTAAACAGACATTTTTTAGAAGATGAACTCCACCCTCCCACAATCAGGGAGGACTGGGCTGAAACTGGCTCACTCAGAGGCTGTGCCTTGTTCTCACTGGTCTAGGAGTCAAGCTGGGTGTTGGGGCTTGGCCACACTGGCTTGTTTCCCTGTATGTCCCAACCACACATCTTATCTCAGGCCCCCTGTGATTTGAGTCCTAATGTGGCCCAATGGTTGGTACCCTTGTACTCTCCTGGCCATGTATTCCATTTTTTCAGGACCAATGCCTAAGTCTGGGCTTTCAGCACCTGCCCCATGCCTGCAATGGAGTCTAAGTCTAGCCTCTAGTGGAGCATTGTCTGAGTGCTCAACATATGTTGTCTCGTGTTTGTCACAGGAAATTTAGAACAGGCTCTTTCAGGTATCAAGTAGCAGTGATATACTCAGGCCACCTCAGGTAATGGGGGCTTATTGTAAGGATACCTAAGGAAATAAGCCAACTTGGGCAACAGTCTAGCTCTTAGCCTCATAGAGAACTTGACCATCCTGGGGACCCAGTGCAAACACCAACTCTAACCATGAGTTTGCTTTCTCTATTCTTCTAGCCCTTTGTCAGCTCTTTCATCTCCATGGCCAAATGCCTGCTGCCCCCAGGGTGCCTTTCGGCTTCTGTTTTGATCTCCTGTTGGTCTCTCTAAGCTTCTTTGAACTCCAGGCCCCCAGCAAGGCTGCGTCATGGGCGGCTGTTAATCTCAAGGTGGCTGCTGTCAGCTCAGGCACTAATCCTATGTCCAAACATTTGTGGTCAGGGTGGTGGTGTCACAGGGTACAAAGCATGGTGACCCATGTGGAATAACAGGCTGCTTTTTTTCACATCTGGGTGTGTACCTGAGAGGGAACAGAGGTTTTAAGAAAAGCCTGCCCAGGGGCACATGAGCATGCTGAGCTAAGAACGAGGGCCAAAGCCACATGGTGGGTGGTCAAGGGCCAAGTGAGTGGTCAGTTGCTGTCAGAAGCTCTGACAATGCTAACCAAGTCCTGGGACATAGCCATACCCACACCTCTCTGCTTGTGTGTTGGAAAGATTTGTGGATATCTCTACCATGTTATCAGAGGTCCTTATAGGTGCCACCAAAGGCTCATAACAGATTCCTAAAAATTGGGGCTGGAAAGGATTGTCAGGGTCTCCGGGTCCGGCAACCTACCCCCTCCCTCACTGTCTCTGGTTTAGGATGCTTGGGCATCCTGGATTCACATGTTTGCATCAAGTCTCCTCCCCCAACTCTGGTTCCTGATTCAACTAAGGGCTCACTTACCAAGGCTTCTCCCTCTTGATTTTCAAGGCCTTAAATGGGGAAAGGCAGGAGGTGGCGGGAATCAGATAGAGGCGGGGCTGTAACTGCATGGCTCCCTTCAAAGTCGGGATTACTCATTTCAGAGAGGAATATTTAAAGTTTGATGGGAAATGAATCACTGATCTTAATGAAAGACCACATTCTGTGAAAGTGCTGTAGAGGAGGGGTGAGGGGGCCTGAAAGGAAGGGAAGCCCACCACAAAGGAAGTCATTCAGGCTGAGCTTTGAGGGAGGGAAGGAGAAGGGGCCAGGGAGGGAGGGGTTGGGGAAAGCCACCCGTTTGGACATTTCTCAAGTGGGAGATTAAGTTCCAGCAAATGGATGGCTCCCAGTCCCTCACGAAAACATTATGATTAACTAACTCACACTTTGTGGCTGGTGGGTTGGAAGTGGAAGATGGAGGTGGGTGAAGGTGCCACCAAGCCTGTGGGGAGGGGGCCTAAACAGGAGAGGACGAGGACCCTCAGACAGGATGGAAGGAGGGTGAGCTGGTGGAGAGGTGGGGCACTGACTTCCTTCTGCTTCTGCCCTCCCCCTCCTCCCCAAACTGGATTAACTCTTCTCCTCTGTCCTTGCCACGTTGAACAAAGAAACTGCTACTCACTTAGCCATGATGAGGCTATCACACATGCAAGGTGAGGGCTGTTCAGTGAAAGCTTTAGGTCCAGCACTTTGCCATGCCCTTCCTTTCTCCTTAGTCATGGCTGAACCAGCACTCCAATTTACAGAGAGCTGCTAGTGACATAACCCACTCTCTGGGCTCCAGGCTTACTGAGGCCATCCTGGCCCATTGCCTTAACCTCCCATCCCTCCCCTGGTATGGAGGGTTGAGGGGAGAGATGGTGGAGTTGAGTCTGCTAAACTGAATAGGGATAGGTCCTTCCACCTCCCTTAGTTGCACCTTGACAAACAGCCAGACAGGTGAGGGGAGGAAGGGACAGACTGAATTTCCATTTTTGTAGTTAAGAGAACCTGAATCTCCAAGGTACCAAGTGACATGGCTGTTTCCCTCTTATGACGATGTCAGGGACACAAGAGATGAGACTGAGCTATAAAATGTAGTGAAAGAGAGCACAGACCTTTGGCCACACAGCCCTAGTTTTAAATCCAGTTCTGTCTCTTCCTAGCTATGTGACATAGGGGAAGTTCCTTAACTTCTCTGAGCCTGTTTCCTCATCTGTAAAATGAGGATAATAAGTCCTACCTCACAGAGGATGTGTGAAGTTGTAGCAAGAAAATGTATAGTAACTGTTTAGCCCAACTCCCCACCGTCAAGTAGGTGCTCAATGAATGTTTCTTTCCTTCCTCCTTTGAACCACATTTCCCAGTGACCACATCAAAGTATATGCTAGCTAAGCCACTACACCACACACCACCTCCTCTGAGAACATACTTGGCCTTCCCTTGACTGTCCTTCCTCTGGCTTCACCATCCTCTGTGGCCAAGCTACAATTTCTACTGGGATGATGAATTTCTGTCTAACCTAGGGGGTGGAGCCATTAGATGAAATGTTCTGGGCATTTTTCTGTATCAAAGACCTCTTTGAAAATCTAATGGAAGTTATGGATCCCCCACCCGAGAGAAAAATTAACACCCACACACATCCACCTGTGCCATTTTCTGTAGAATATCAGAGGACCCCCAGAATCTCTGAATCCACATGCAAAACTCCAGATTGAAAGTCAGGGCATATGGGCATAAATTTAGCAATGTAAGTAATTTGTTGTTTAGCCCAATTGTTCCTCAATTCACAAAGTCTTTCCCTTGTGAAATGGCCAGGATGATTCTTCTGAATCTATCCAATGGGGCAGGAATAAATAGTCAAGGAATGTGAGTGGATGGTCAGGAAGGTGACTCTGGAGGGAGAGTTACAGGGTTGAGCAGCTTTGGCATGGAGGAGAGAGTGCAGTGAGGACCAGATGACAAGGGGCTGAAACATTGATGTTGGCCACTATCTCTTCCCCCTTGACTAAATATTGAACGGAGAGGAAGAGGAAAAAAAGAATGTTATCAGGAAGAATTGAAACCCTCTAGCAGGGAAAGTAGGTGAACAACAGAACAGAAGCTGTGGGCTTTCTTAACTCAAAGGCTTTAGAAACAAATGTCAGACGTGCATTTTCTTGGTGCAGCTCAGGTCCTAACATTGTAAGGTTGGGGACTGACCATACCTGCCATGGAAACACTAAGGCCAGAAAAATAGAGTCCGGGTGGGACTGTGCTCCCCACCACTTTTAGAGAACAGAGAAATATTTTCTCTCCCTCTCTCTCTTTTTTTTTCTTGCAAAGGAGGTGTCTCATAAAGACGACATGCTATTTGTTGTCTTTGTTCCACCAGCATCTGAGTATACTCTGCAAGAGCTGGTGGGGGCTTCTGAGCCCAGGCCAGCACTGTCACACTCTCAGAGTCATTGGAGAGGAAAGGCAGGCCTGTCTGGCTTTGATGGAGCCCAGAGCTGGGCCAGCATGAGGGCTCCAGACTCAGCTGCAAGCTCTGAATTCTCAACTCCTGTTGGGGAGAATGTCCTGATTTTGCTGAGCGCATACACCTTTACTACAGTCACCTTGACCTTGAGCTCATCCTTGCTGCATCAAAAAAAATTTTTTTTAAATGTGATCTCAAAACCACACATAGTAGAGAATTTGAAGAATATAGAACAGCAATACAGGAAACAATAATGTAGAAAACCAACACAGAAAAGAAGAAAATAAAAATCACCTGCAATCCCACCACCCAGAATTAAGCAGAGTTAACATTTGGTTGGATCTTTCCCATTAGCTTTCCCTGCTCCCCACCCCCGCACCTCGGATTTAGTCATGTTTTAAACATATATTCCCCAACTTACTGGAGCTTGGGCCTCTGTGCCTCAGTTTTCCTGTTTAGAAAAATATAGCTACCTACTAAACAAAATTACCCAAATGCTTTCATGTAGTTATATTATCCACTGAGCCAGGAGAGAGGTGTGTCCATCCATTATAGGCAATGAGGATAAGGGAGTGGGAGTAATAGGCACAAAGCCACTCAGCAGGCAGGGGAACCCCAGGGACCCTAACTCTTAACCAAAGTGGGTGTCAAAGAAAAATTTCATGGAGGGGAGATCAGACACATACTCCAGCCTCCCAGGGCCATGCATGATAGGTCTGCCCAGGATCTGTCGACACCTGTGACCACACCTCTATGACACAAAATCAGAACAGCAACCAATCCCAAAGCAAAGTTTACAAAGTGTTTTTTGAGCCAATCAGAAGTTCAGACAGAACTTCTTTCCCACACTGTTTCTTTCTTATTTACCTTCAGTTTGGACAGGCTTCCTGATCTTTCTTAAAGAAATGGGCCTCTCTCCTTGTGTGGCAAATAATAAATTTGGTGTCTACTTTAGACTGCTCTGGTGGCCTTTGTGGCTATGCTGTGGGTCTCACTTCACTGATCCCTGTGATCAGTGGAAAGTTTGTCCCTTCAGAGGTTGTAATCGGAGCCCCTCCTCATGTGTGGTCATCACAAGAGGTTTTCCCACACCTCGTGGAAGAAGGTCAAAGCCTGGTTTATTTGCCAGCTTGCTCAGAGGGTCTCCACTTGAAATGATTGGCCTTATTTGGTTGGTACTCACTCACTTGCTTTTCTAGTTAAGAACTTTTCTTAAGTTAAGTGGACATGCAGTACAAATAGGCATGGTCATTAATTTCTGCGAAGGTGGCCTGAGGGCTGATGGCAGGGGCAAGCATTCCAACTTCCATCTTTCAGCCAGACACCTTCATTCGTTGAGCTGTTCTGGGAACAGTTATTTTGGAAGTCATAGCCTGATTTGACTCACTAGAACACAAGAACTTCTGTGTTGAGTTATCATACATTCACAGTTTGGAGTGAATAGCTCTGAACCTGGGCTCTCAGCTATCTTTCAATGCTCCTCTTGGATGGAATACATGGGCCTCGTCCCCCTTCCCACCCTCTCTATTCTTCCCCCATGACTGGGCAAAGCTTTTTTCTACCTACTAGGCATGACCTCAAGCCAACACTGAGAGAGCTCCAATTTCTTGGACCTCAGTGTTAGCTGGCGGGGGGCAGGGCAGGTGTTGGGGCTACAGTATGGACATCCCAGCCAACATAGTTAGCATGTCTTTCCCAACACTCCACAACAGATCAAGTATGCTTTCCCCATAGTCGCCTTTTACTGCAAATGCAGTCATGTTTTCTCCTGCATAATTGGAGTCAAGGCCTCTTGAACCCTACCTGCAAATTTATGCAAACAATATGCAAAAGTTTGTGCCAAAAACTGGCAAAGGAAGACCTTTTGCAGGTGAAGCGCAGCTGACGCCTAATACCTAGTGGGAGACTGTTTTGGGGGTGGGGGTGCAGGTGAAAGTCTCAAAACCTAGGAATGGAGGGGGAGGGGCTTGGTTAGTGTCTACAGCAGTAATGGAAGACCTCAGAGTCTCCCTTTCCCCTGACTTTCAGCTTGAGAGTGGCCAGTGAAGGGGCAGGGAGAGTTGGGGGCTCCCTTTCTCTTTCTCACTATGGAGTCCTCTTGAGAGAGCGGTAGGGGATAGAATCTATTGGCCTCCCCTTTGTTCTGTTCCAGGTGCCACATCTGGTGCTGAGAAATGTTTGAGAAGACTTGACTTCCCAGGCCATTGCATTTACATGCAACTATACCACTTTTTAGGTTAACTTCAAATAGAAACATTTTTATTGTCCTTCTAGGACATTAAGCTGTATTTTACTTTTCTATGGTCCCTCTCTGGACTAAAATAGAACTGTTTAAACCTTAAGTCTTAAAACTTAATGGTACTTCAGTGAGCACCTAGTCCAATACCTTATGCTTTATATATGAGGGGACTAAGCCACTAACAAGTGGGTTACTCCAGTTCACAGACCTAGGCTTAATCCACCCTTTATCTCTCTGGGTGACATCACTGATTAAGTAGCAGACTCTTGGCACTGTAGGTGCCATCTGAGATATGCTGGGAGCACAAAATACTTTTCTTCTAAACAGTTAAGAGCTACTTTATGAATGGACGCACATCTCTGTCATTCTTAGGAATACATGTGGGCTTATGGACACTATCAGCTACTAATCATGCTTTTCAAAAGATCAGGCAGTTGGTCAGACTACAGTGATTGCTCTTAGGCTTGTAAATAACTTCTGGGATGTCCAAAACCGCCTAGTTTTTCTGGTCATTCTACCCTATGGCTGTTCATAGACAATGTTATGTCATTAGAAGTAATGGAGAGGAGAAGAAAGAAGGGAATGGCAGGATAGAGTGCAGGAGCAATAAAAAACATTTATTGAGCACTAACTATACTCACGATATTATTCTTAGTGCTTTACCCAATATTATCCCC
Organism: Panthera tigris; assembly: GCF_018350195.1. Taxonomy (NCBI): domain Eukaryota; kingdom Metazoa; phylum Chordata; class Mammalia; order Carnivora; family Felidae; genus Panthera; species Panthera tigris. Next base: position 38,114,087 of record NC_056666.1, read on the forward strand.
ATTTTACAGATTGAGGAAATTGAGGTTTAGAGAGGTTAAGTAATTTGCCCAAAGTCTCACATCTAGTTAATAAGAGGACCCAGGATTCAAAGTTGGGGCTTCCTGATTTCAGAGGCCAAGCTCATCACCACCTTGCTCACGAGGCAATGCTATAGGGAGAGAGCCAGGTTTTTAGGAAACTCTTAGTGGCCATAACAAAGAGTTATTCTTTTGTATCCTGCTGATGCTATTTTGATGACTAGCCTTGATGGGATTTTTTAGCACCACAGTGGAAGTGAGGGCAAGAAAAGGAGGATGGAAATCCTCTGTGTTAGCCTTGTTGGGGACTTCTTGCCCACTTTCCTAGGGCTGACCGACTGGAATTCTTCCAACAGGTGTTGGCCTGAAGCAGCTGGGGCTTTACCTCTGTGATGGTAAAGGCAATTTTCAGGCTCAGATAAAGATAATTTGGCTGTTTATCCATCCATCCAACAGGCATTTATTAGATACCTCCTCTGTCAATTCTTGAGCCAATAAGTGAGCAAGGTCACTGACCCAACAAACCTAACTCAGATTCAGAGATGCATAACCTAACTCCAACAAAGCTTTTTGTAGATTATCTAGGGTAAATTTTACAACCCTCTATCTTGCCAACATTTCAGCTACTGGTTTGCCAGCAGGAACCTCTTCCATGAAGGAACGGGGGAGATGTTGGGCTGCGTAGCACCTGAGCTAAAGTTTTGGGGGAAGGATATGGAAGCCAAAGACTAACAAGAGGTTTTGGCATTATTTGTGAATATCCCTTCTCCCTGCTATTCCATTTCCTTGGGCACTTAAGCTAGGCTCATGACATAAGGGCCAACTGTGCACTTAAAAATCCATCCCAGCATCCTCAGCTCAACCTCAGAACTAACTGCCAATCACCACTTGCCTGCCCCAACGGAATTAACGGAAGCTGCCAACAGCCCTGCCCTGACCTCACTGGAGAGAACTGCTTCCTTAGTGGACACGATTTCCTCTTTCTTCTGAGATAGTCTCTCTCCTCTCTTAAAGCAGGAAGTCCCTCACGTGTAGGCCAAGTTTCAGACAGAGAGACAAGTTGGGTCATTCATTTATTCTCATTAGGAATCTCCTTATGTGGTTCAGGAAAAGTGTCATGATTGCTCCTATGAAAAGCTGCTGGCAGGGGTAGAGGGAAGCCAAGTTGAGGGTATGCAAAGGAATGAAAGTGCTTGAGGAGGGCCAGCAGCCCCTGACTGTAACCAATATCAAAAAACACTTTAATTTTGGGTTGAATGGATAGAAGCCAGTTTGTGAAGTCACAGAAATGTCTTTGTTAGACCTGGCTAGTCCTTTTCTGAGATCTTGTGACATAACTGCAGGCAGATGGAAGAGGCATGGCAAGCATTAACTGCCACACACGTTGAGGGATCACCCTCCTTACTGGAGGTGCTGAGTGGTAGAAATCCCTGGAGTGCATATAGAAAGAGTGGAATTAGCAGATGGCCCTAAGATTCAGGGTGTGATTTTTGTAAAATCAGAGACATCTGGGAGGAGGGAGGCATGAACCCAAATCCTGACTTGCCCTGAAAGTGAGCCTTAATGACTGAAATGCTACTCTGAGAATTTCTAGTTTCTGGCTTCAGAGTGAAGGTGATAGTTGAGGGGTGAATGTTTACAAGTGCAGGTATGCAGCACGTGTTCCTGTCTTGGACTTTTAGAAGATTTTCTCTAGACTGAAAAGGTTGTTAGCTAGGTTAGAATATCAAGGAAGGTTATAGTTGCTTTTTCTACATATTGCCAAGAAGCTAGACTTTCATAAAACTCTAGTGGAGGTTTGCTGCAGCTTAGAGGAAAAGGCATTGCCTTTTTTAATGTTGGCCCTGCCAAGCTGTGTGCTCCAGAGCAGGCCACTTAGCATTTTTGGCTGTGCTCTAGAGAGTAACACCTATCTTGCAAGATGCTTTTAATGATTAGGAGGAAGAATAACCAGGAAAAAGATATGTAAACTGTAAAAAGCTGTCATCACCTTACAGTGGTGATGGTGACGATATTTATACTCCTGGGATGTTGGGACACATCCTTGCCTAGAGCAACTGTATATACAACATAATCCTTCCAGCTTCAGGACTCTCCTAGTAAGGTTAAAGGATACTGATATTATCCAGTGTTTAATAGAATTAGACCCACCACTTGCTGCTTTATCACAGAAGATATGGAGCCGAGGGAGCCTCTGTTAGCAACACTCAAGACCTTGGTTACAAATGAGTGGAATGCATAAGGGGGAGGGGATCTTTAACAACCTCTGAGAGCAATATGAACGGCAAGTTATTTTTGTTCAGGAACAGAAAGCAAACAACATTAGTAGTAGAAGGAATGCAAACCACATCTTGCCTATTTAAAGCAATAAAGGAAAGGAACAAAATTATACAGGCAGAGAGGTTCTTTTGTTTCCCCAGCCATGAATCCTGGTTTAAAGGTGCACACAAACCACAAAGATAGTAGATACCATCTCAACCCCTGGTGTAATGTGTTTCTTATTCTTCAGTGTACTTTCAGAGAGAAAAGATCCTACCAATAAAGCAATGTCACACTTCCTTCAGCTTGCTTTCTCATTTGAGCTTTATGTTTATATTCTGTTGAGAAAACCTAAAGACATTATCTGTTTTCAGTAGTAGTTGATTCTTCCCAGGCACAGAGGGGGAGGATAAGTATAATTTTTTCAAGCATAACTCATTCATTTACTCAATATTAAGATATATGCGAGGCTCTCTCTGCTGAGTAAGGAGGACAAAAATAAACTAGGGACCCTACCTTTAGGGAAGAAAAGACGTTTACGCTGGTACGTGTATTTGATTTGCTGAGAGAGAGAACAGATTTGGGATTCAGAAAGAGGAGCAGTTCTTTGTAGTATATCTGATCTGCTGAAGGGAGACTAAGTGTCTGCAGAGGAAATAGTGGGCGTGAGCTCTAGAGGTAGAGCTAAACTAGACAGCGGGTGGCCTAGGATAATGGGTTAAGGATTTGTGACTTTATTTTGAAGACATAGGGAGTTACCAAAGTTTGGTTTTTTTCAGCTGGGAAGTAGCACTGTCATCTGGATATAAATAGATCCTGAAATTTGGAATCTCCATTTTGAGAATGAACTTAGAAGATAATTGCATGGGTGGGTTGAAAGATGCCTTGAGAAGTTTCCAAAGGGGCAGCGCTTGTAGCTTGCCCTCCTGTTAAGGGTATATGCACTGCTTCTCATTCTCCATTTGGCATGAAGAACAGTGCACACGTACACAGGAGAGTTGAATTCTTTCAAGATAGACTCAGTCACTTAAGAAATGTAGATGACCTTGTTTCTAATTAAAATTATAAGAGAAATTCCACATGGCTGAAAGAGAGGAAGTGGCCACCTCAGTCTGGAGATATTTCTTTCTAGGAGGAAGGGCACTGAAGCAGAACATGATAACATCCTCCAGCAACCAGGAAGGATGAATGCACCTGCCACTGATGAATGGAAAGGTGTTTCAGTGCACCAAGATCTGGTGATCTTGGATGACGTCTGGATATTGCCACTAATTTGCTGTGTGAACTTGAACAAGTCACTTTTCTCCTCTGGGCCTGAGTCCCCTTATCTATACACTGAGAAGTTAGACTGGATGGTATCTAAAGTTCCTTGAGCTCTGACATTCTGTGGGACTAAGGAAAGCTGCTGGTAGCTCCGGCATGGCAAGTCTGATGATCCCCCAGTTTTCCTTCTCTCTCATTGGTACCGAGGGAGGCAGCTCAATAGGATGTACTCAGATTCCTGGCCGGGTCTTACAACCAGAGTTCAAGTTATGCCCTTGCTATAGGTTAGCGGTGTGAACTTGGGCAAGTCACTTAACCTCCATGAGCCTCTGTTTCCTTTTGAAAAAAAAAAAAAAGATAGATTAATGCATCAATGACCTCCAGCCAAAGATTCTTCCTTTTGGCAATGGAGACAGACTCAAGCTATAGGACATTTATCTTTGACGTCCAGATTTTGCTCTTTACTGAATTTATACTGATTAGGATCAAGAGGGTGTCCAGAGAGTGTAGTATGTAGTTGGACTAAGGGTTGGTCTTCTCCTCTTTCTTTTGTTGCAAGGTGAATTACTGGCTCCTGTGACTTGATAATTCCTGCACAGTAGCACCAAAGACCCTGGGCATAATATATCAGTTAACTGCCACACAGGCAATCATTACAAACAAAAGGCTGATTTGTTCCTTGTGACAGGTCTTAAAGAGCCCAGATTATAAAACTCAGACAATGAAAACATGTACTTAAAATCCATCTGGGTCTGTTTTAGAGAGCCAGGTGGCTTTCTCTTTTACTTAGTCACATACTGCCCTGCTTTTCCTATAGTATTGACAATGGGATAGCAAGACATTTTTACTGCAATATAAATTTCTCTTTGACTACCTGAGACAAACTTTAGGGCCATATGATTATCCACACAATGATCAACTCTGGCTAATGAAGTTTGCACTGATCTGCTGGATTTCTAGAGGAGAATCTGCTTCATTTATGGTGTCTGTTTATGGCCAGAGACAAGTTTGGACTATCTGTCTCTGCTGTATGAATATCCTGCTGGGGGAACTGTAGCTCTCAGAGTATGCATGTTGTACTCTGTGCTTGCCTGTTTTGGAGGTTTCTGAGTATACTTCTCAGGGGAATGTGATCCAATGGGGGGATGGTAGTGATTTGAAGCATTTGAAAGTCTCTAACAGCTATCCTGGATACATAGGTTAAATTAGTGTTTTTCAGGTGGGTGTAAACCCAATGTCCATGTGAGAAGTAATCCCCTAGAGGGTCAAAGACTGGGAATGGGAGAATAAGCATCATTTAGCATAACAGTAGTGAGCCAGGTATTTGTCCCTCAATTTGGGCAGATTCCTTGAGTGGATTCAAATAGTTCCTGCAAAGCAAGAACAGATTGACCCTTGTAGCTAAAAGAGCCCTGATAGTAGTTTCCATTTTCAATGGGCTAAGTTTTGCCAATAGGATTGTAATAACCTCAGGACAAGCATCTTCTTGAAGTGGAGTAAGGTTCAGTTTTTTATAGAATCAAGTCTGGATTATGTAAGAGAAACTTAAGAACCAGAAGATACACGTAGAAGAATAAATATTCTTCTACCTTAGGTAGAAGTAAATTCACAAAGGTATGCAACCATCATCTCTAATTCCAAACATTTCTTCACCCCCAAAAGGGAATCCCTTTTCCCCCCAAAGGGAACACCTTAGGTGTTAAACATTTAAACACCTTAAATGTTTAAAAAGGAGTTAAATTTGTAAAAAATCAGTTAAATTCAGAGCAGTAGTTAAGGTTGGAGAAAACCACAAGAGTTTCATTTCTTCTGAAGTGGCAGAAGACCTCAGAGAGTCAAAAACAGGTGGATTGCAAGGGAGCAAAGAAAGGAGAGGAGTCAAAATACAGTAGGAAGCAGATGAGCCAGAACCTCAATGTCTTTTACATAAACACCTCCCAAATGAACCATTATCCTGATTCTTTTTAGTTGAATATAATTTTATATGTATGTGTATATATTTTTATTTTTAAATAAGTTATGGAAACAGCATAACTTACCTACATCATAAAACCAATGTAGAAACTTGGGAAGTATGAACTTGAACCAAGGCCTTATTCAAAGCAAAACATCATACTGACATATTTGTATATGGTCAATTTTTTTAAGAACTGTGAATCAAGCCCAGGACTCTCTATCTTGGAGCTAAAACCTTCTCTTATTATCTCACAAATGTGGTAAAAAGAGAGAGAGAGAGAGTAAGAGACAGACTATTATCTAAATATGCTTTCTAGTGTTGACAAAAAGGGACACAATTGAACAACTTCCTATGTAGACATTTTTGACTGTTTATCTGGATTCTAGACAGTGCTAGAACACACACACACACACACACAACTGAATGATGCTTTTGATCAGCTATCTTTATAATTTCCAAAAGGTGGGAATATCGAAGGACAGAAACAAAATCAGAGGGAGCTAGCTTCCAATAAGTATGAAATTATCACTACAAGGCTAATGAGATTCTTTCTGCAAGGAAAGGTAAAAAGGTTAGCTGTAGAAAAATGGGTTTTGACATATACACTTGAAAGAGAGTGACATTATACTGTTTTAGACAATAGCTTGGGCCCTTGACATTTTATCAAACTGTATGATAAAAAGCCAGCACTTAATAATCCCTGAAGTATGGAAACAAAGGAGAAATCCTGTGTCTCTTATATTAAACAAAATGATCTCTCTTTTAGACATGACAAGATCTTCATGAGGGTTTCTTCACTTTTTGTACTATATCTGTACCATCTGGTTCATGTCAAAATTCCCTCAAGTAGCCACTGCAATTCCAAATTTTCTCTTATACTGTGTTAGAGAAATAAGGAGATGCCTTAACATGTTCAAGAATAATAAAGCAGTGGGTGTTTGGCCCAGAAAAGTGCCATTTTAGATAAAGAAGACCCCAAGAGAAGTGGAATAGACTGTAAGGAGACTTTGTGTCTTGGAGCTTTGTCAAAGGCCAAAAGCTGATTATCACCAATCAGGGGCCAGCCAAAAGTCCTCTAGCTTCTAGGCAGAAGAGACATTAATGAGAGAAGTTTCTTGGAAGAACACAATGACCCAATTGGGGAAGAAGCCTTTTTGAAATGGTGACCTCGGGTAAAGCCTGTCCCAAAGGGTTCTAATCCAAAGAGATCTCCTGAATTCCTCTGCCATGGAGACCAGCTCAAGGATGGACTTCTTGGCCCTCATCTCTGCTCTTCCTATCAACTCCTCCACCTAAAGACAAACAACACTGAAGACATTAGACAGACATTGGAGCAGCTGTTAGAAGGCTACTCAACAATTTCACCAGGGAACAGTCCAAAGATGACCAGATAATAGAGAAGTCCCTCAGCATCAAATTTCTAGGAAAACAAAATAAGCTCAAAGTAGAAAAGCCTCAAGGAAACACTGGAATTCTGAGCTTACCTCCTTGCTAGGGTCTGCATAATTTCCCAAACAGGCAGAGAGTCAAGAGGTTTCAGATGTGAATACCATAAAAGAGGCAGGGGTCACTTGGTTTGAGGAAATGAGTGTTTCTGCTGTGTCTCAGTAGAAACTTCATTTCTGCCAATATTCTCCAGTTAAAAACCACCAAGAACGTACCTCTGATTGAACAAAGTTGGGTTCATTGATGTCGCAAGAAGGAAGAATGCACACCAGTTAAGAGAATGTTAGAAAACACTTATGGGGTTTTGGCTTGTGTCTGGTGATTTTCAGGAGTGTTTAGGAAAGTGAGGCCTTTCTCTGAGTTGGCTATTGTCAGTAAGCAGGTGTAATGCTATGATTGTATATCTTAGTTCTTATCTGGAAGATGAGAAGAATGGAGCCAGGCTCAAGTTGTGGTTGGTAAAGAAGCAGTAGTCACTTGTATTGTCCAGGTGCTTGATATTCTGTGATTTGCACAGCAGCCTGATTTTTCGTCTGGCCTTAGACACGATTATGAAGTAGTCTTATTTTTTGTCTCCCTTGGAGTCAGAGTGAGACTGTGTCTGATGTTCGTGCTCTGTGCGATTATTATGTCCAACAGAACACCATGGCTAACTCCTAATAAATTGAAGCCTAGTTGTGAATATCAGGCCCATTCTTAAATGTTGGGGGCCACTTTTCTCTTTCTTGTATGAACTAATTCTTCAATACTGCCGAGAGACTCAAAATAGAAAAGAGGTATAAAAGGATTTGTAAAAACGTGAAGCACAATGAGAATGAAGTGAATGATTCTTGACCCTTTTCTTATCTGGGAGGTACAAATCCAGAAACCTTGGCCATTGAGAACATCGCTGGGAAATTGAAAGCAAGCAAGCAAGCAACACTTCTGAGCACCTGAAATAAAAGTGCGCAAATACTTACAGTTTTTCTATTTACTCTGTTTTGCACATATCCTAACGAGCTGTGTTACCATGCTCACAGAAGGGAGAAGACGAAGGGAATGCTCAGAAGCAGGAGCAAGGAGAGTAGCAAGTCCTGGCACATGGATGGGCCTTGAAGACATTATGCTAAATGAAAGAATCCAGATGCCAAGGACCACAGAGTGTATGATTCCATTTCTAGGGAAGTTTCCAGAATGGGCAAATCCAGAGAGACAGAAGGTAGATTAGTGGTTGCCAGGGGGCGGGGAAGGGGGGACTGTGACAATTGATGGGTATGGGATTCCCTTTTGGGGGTGAAGAAATGTTTGGAATTAGAGATGATGGTTGCACAGCTTTGTGAATTTACTAAAACCACTTTAATAAAAGGGTAAATTTTATGATATGTCAACTATATCTCAAAAATGTTAAAAAAGAAAGAGGGTGAAGATATGGCAAGGCACTAAGGAGAAGTTGACTCCCAAAGCAGGGCCATCAAGAGCTGCAAACTCTGCCCGCGTCTTGATTCATAACCTCTGGGTTCTCTTCCATGTGATCCCACACATGCGTCCGGACACCCCTGCTGGCCAAGGTGCTGAAGGATATAAAGAGGACCAAGGTCCCTGAACTCTGGACGGAGCACCTCTCAGGGCAACAGTGGGCATTCATACTAATGACTCCCAAGCAAGTCACCACGAAAAGGTCACATTATCTTCAAAACTCTTAGTTTAAAAAGACAGAGGAGTGGATCACACGTAATTTGGAAAAAAATTCATTTTGCCAACCTTTTAAAGAAATCTTAAAACCTTTGGTGTCAAATTTCAGTTAGCTAGAAAGATAATGCATGTGGAATGGCTCATCTCCCATAGAAACCAGAGAATGAGATGCCACTGTATCTATGGAAAGGCAAACATGCCCACATATCTCAATAACCCCAGAGAGGGGGTCAGTTAGAGTGTTTCAAATCATCCAGTCTCCTGGGCATCTGGGATGTCATGGCGACTGCACCAATTATACTAACTTTTGTGATTTTCCCAAAATATTTGATGTGCCTCTTACTCAGGGGGCCAAGGGCAGCGCTAAGCAAGCTACGGTGGAGGGAAAGAGGGCTCATGGCAGAGGGCTGTGGTCAGGGCGGGGCGCCACTGAGGAGAGAAATCTGTCCCCTTTCAGCGGCTCTCTGTGGTTTGTTCTCTCTTCTCAGTGTGTGGGAGATACATGTGAGCCCTGCCTCCATTGTATGGCCGGGAAGCCATTGCCAGTGTAGAAGTACCCGCTATAGTTTTCTAGGTGGAGGAAATGGGGTAGGTGTGAAGTGAGCACCCATCTCAGAATGGTTTCAGATCGTAGGAACTATGCACCATTACAAGCCACTGCTTTTGGTGGACAGCTGTGTCCACAGGTGGTTTAAGAGGGAGCCTCAGGGGCAGAGGGAGAGGAGAACGGAAGCCCTCCTTCAGCTAGACGTGAACCTGGCGAATTTGGATGAGCTCCTTAGCTCTAAATTGCTATTTCCATTCTCGGGCTCCTTCAAGGACCCCAAGCTTCCAACTTGCCACAGGCTTTGGGACATGGCACCTGCTCTTGAAAGCAAGCATTTAGGAGTTTTTAAAGGCCTAAGTTCAAATCTGCTACTAGAAAAGATACATTTAAAGGGAAGATGCCCTGCTGTAAATTAGTGGCTTTCCATTGGGACCACACTTAGTGGAGTCCAGGGGTTGGTGACCCATGTCTTGAGTAATGGGAGACTAGAACCAAGTTGCTTGTGTGTGAGGGGGTCAGATGGAACAAAGGTTTCTTCATGGAAAAGCAAGTGGCAGTGATGGTAGTACCTGGGGAGCGTTTTGGCGATTGCGCTGTTCAAGACTGGATAGAGAGCCAAATCTGGGCTGTGCAGTTGGCTGTGCTTTTGGCAGGAATGAGAAGGGCAGGTTGGAGTGACAAAAAAAACCACCAAGAGTCTCTGTGTGGTGACTCACCCATGCTCCCAGCCCTCCCCCATCCCTTCCCATGAATCTCCGTATAGGTTTAAAGAGACTGCCTATTAGTCAGACTCTCCCAGGGGGCACAGAGACCCTCTCAGGTTACTTTCAGTAATGGGGATTTATTGTAAGGATATTTCTGGAAATTGGGAGGCCTCAAAGCCTTAGGATTCCATAAACACTGAGGACAGATTGGCTTCTAGGAGCTCGGAACAGGATTCTGGACCTCAGGCAGCTGCAGGGGTCTGATTATCTCATACTCTCTACAACGAGGTAAAATCCCTCCATCCTGGTACTTGCCTCTCCACTCCTCTGTCTCTGCTTCTACTGACTCTGATGCTCTGTGCCTACAGCATGTGGTTTCTGCTTCTTCATGGCTTCTGCTTACTTGTGGCTTCTCTCTGTGTCTTTTAGCTTCTAGTCACACACCCTACTGCCTTTTCTCTCACCTTCAAACTTCTCTAGAGAATTCAATTAGGCCCATGTTAGTAGCCACTTTCATGCTAGGCCACCTCCTGGGCCACTGGCCAATAAACAGGCTGCCCTTAAGTCTGATGCCTGTCCCTGGTCCCATAAGCAATAGCTGGGGTAACATTATGCATTTTCTCCTGTGTCGAAGGAGACTGTTGGTGGTAGGGCATGTGTGTGTGCGTGTGTGTGTGTGTGTGTGTGCGCGCACATGGAGTGGGGGGGGGTGGTGGGTGGAGGGGGTGAGGGTTTGAATGAGGGAGTAGCAGGTATCTGAAGACTTGGCCTGTCTGAACTTTTGTCCTGGCAATAAAGACTATAAAGCACTTGGGAGGGCGGGTGCTTTGAAAAGATTCCAAAGGCCTCTAGGTGTGTGTGGGAGAGACACCAATACCCACAGCACTGTTTTTCCAAGTCAGATCTCCCCATCAGGTTGCAGAGAGTGGTAGGCTTGGAAGGTACTGCCTCATTCCTACTCTCTTCCTTTGTTTTTGGTTCTGTAAACGGGAATAAGAAAGAGTGACTGGAAAGGTTTGCAGAGCTCTTTCTGGCTACAGGAGGTGGTCTGCAGGTTGCCCTAAGAAATGGACTTCACTGTGCCCCTGGTTATTGACACCTTAGCTCATCCGAACACTTGCCTTTTATTTATTTTTTTAATGTTTATTCAATTTTGAAAGACGGAATGTGAGAGGAGAAGGGGAGAGAGAGGGAGACAAAGCATCTGAAGCAGGCTCCAGGCTCTGAGCTGTTAACACAGAGCCTGACGAAGGGCTCGAATCCACAAACCATGAGATCTTGACCTAAGCTGAAGTCAGATGCTTAACTTACTGAGCCACCCAGGCGCCCTGAACCTTTGCCTTTTATATGCTAAACCTATCGTTTCTAAATCTTAAGGTAGTATTTGGAGCTTAGTAAGTGCTCAAATGTTTGATAAATGAATGAATGGGTGTAAATGAAAACATGAATTTGACATCAGCCCTTCAAGGGGAGGTTGACTCAGAGAAGATTGAGGTTCGGGCTTTGGTAGAACAAAGGCCTGGCTCTGAATCCTGGCTTTGCCACTTGGCAAGCTGTGACACAATGGGACAAGTTACTTAACTTCTCTGAGCCTCCCTTTCCTCAACTGTAAGGTTAGGATAATGCTCACGTCAAAGTTCTTTGGAAAGTCCAAGTGACTATATACTTCCTAGCACAGGGTCTGACACTGGATGCTCAAGTGTCCAAGAGCTGGGAGTATTAGGGCCAGCTGAAAGGGCCTGGAGGGTACGAGCAGGCCATTTGCCACATGTGGACACAGGTGCACAGGCCCATTGGGAAATCAACGGACAAATCCACATGCCAGCTGCTTGTCTCGCCTTCACCTCCTGGGGGGTTAGCAAGGCTGCCGTGCTGGGACTCAGGTACCAGTTCCAACAGGGTTAGGCTACAAATATAGCAGGTGGGGATTGTGTCCAGAAGCCAGCCTTTGGAAAACAGCTGGAGAACATCAGGATCTAATATGAGGGGAACGCCACCAGTGGTGCCAAAATCTTCACGGGGTAAATGAAGGCTTAGTCAGAGAACAAGTCTGTGGGGCAGGTTGGGGGCAAAAGCCCAAGAGCCATGAGGCATCTGGAGCCAAGAACAGGAGGCCCTGAGGTGGGAGGCAGAGAATGCTGTGCTGGGAGGGTGGCCTCTGACCACAGGAGGCCAGGAAGCCTCTCCTTCGTGTCTACCCCTCACCCATGTCAAAGATGCAGCAGCTCTTGGAGTCCCAACATGTGCCAGCTCATTGCCTTTCAGGCTCTTCTAGATGTAATGCACACAGAGGTGGTGGGAAAGGGAGGTTCTAGGCAGGAAAGGCACTAGGTTTCCAGAACAGCTCCAGCAGTGACGCCTTGCTGAATGTGACTGTTGCGTGTTTATGTTCTGGTGGAGACAAGGCTATTGCAATTGCCAATGTCCGTCACTCCAGTCAAAATCACCCTCTTCATCTTCGTTACCCAGAACTGCTCTACCTCTTAATGCTGATATGCTGCGATCTCTTCCATCCCAGCTCTGGTCCTTGTGGTTGTCGGCCTTGTGACCTCGAGGCCTCACTGCATCCAGGACTTAGCCTTTCCATTTCCTCTCAAGACCCCCAAGAAGTCCCCTCATGCCATCACTTGCTTCTCTGTGACACATTGTGCCAACCACACCTGTGCTGCTTCCACTCCTTGGCCTCATTGTCTGCTCCTGTCAGCCGCTGGGGAGGAGCTGACCTTGACTCTGTCCAGCTGGATGCCTACTTTGCTCCTAGCTGAGGTGGAGCACAGCTGCCAAAGGTCACACAGCCTCCTGCATTTAGGCCGGCACAGGATTTCTGATCTGCACTTAGCCCCTGGTGCCACTGCCTGCCCAGAGCCCTTCCCTGGACCCTGGCCAGCTTCATGTGCAGGCCCACAAAAGCTGTCACAAGCCTCTACCTGTCACTCTAGGTTTCTTTCCTACTAACTCATCTGTACCCACCCCAACTCCCAGCAACCTCACCTTGTACCTTCAAGGTCAAAATGAAGTTTCATTATGAGGGAAGATCCCACTCTCTGGCCCCTCTGGCCCACTCTTCCTGGTAGCTTCTCCTCCCATAACAATGATAACCTGCTCTTTGGAGTAAAGCTAATACTTGCCCACAGCAATGAGTTCCATCCTTTCTCTGGACCCTCAGTGAGCTTCTTCCTTGGATGCTCCTCTCACAGCCCTAGGCTTTTCCTAATCTCTCTCCCATTAGCATTTAAATGTGCTCCTGGCTCTTTTAATAAAAAAGACAAGCCCTTACCCAACCCTGGGTCCCTATGAAACCACGCCCCGTTACTGTTTCTTTTTACAGTCAGTATTCTTGAAAGTGTTGTCTGCATTTATTGTCTCTAAGGCTTCCCCTTCCCATTCACTTCTCAACCCTCATGATCTGCTTTCACAGACCACACTTCCATGATTGCTGCATACAACTCCTTCAGCTGGAATCGCTGCTGACCTCTGGATTGTAAGCCTAATGGACACTGCTTCTCGGGCCTCCCAGACTCAAGCTTCTGCAGTGGAATGCCATTGATAGCTCCACCCCAGAGATGCTCTCCTGCCTTAGCTCTTCCTGGGTTTCCTTCTTTCTCTCTAGCTGGTCTTTTTCACTCTTCTTCCTGAGATCCTCTCCTTCTGTTCATCCCACCTAGAGATTAGGGTTTTGCAGAGTTCTATGCCTACTCTCTGCAGCTCTCAATCATCACCTTCTCCTTGGGTGGGCAGATTCTCTTCAAGAATTCAAATGTGATTGTGATGCTGATGACCACCCACTGGATGGAAGCCCAGCCAGGTGTCCTTCCTGAGGACCAGATGGGGCAGCCACTGCCTGGAGGGGCATCTCCTCTTGCTCTCCCCAAACAGGATTCCTTCCCTCACCCCTCCAACCTGCTCTTCTCCTTTGCTCCCTATCATGATAAATATTATCTCCAATCACCCAACTGGCCAAATTAACCATTATGTGAGACCCAGCTCTGACCAATCCCAGTGGGTGTTTCCTCTGCTCCACCTGCTTACTTTTGATGGCTCATTCTCCTTTCTACCCTTTTCCACTCCATCACCAAGTTTAGCTGATTCTACCTTCTTACTCCACGTGGAGTTCATCTTCTTCACCTCTACTGCCACAACCGTCCTCCAGACACCCATAGTCTCTTGCTGGGATTTATGAGCAGCCTCTCTGCCTGCTCCTTCTGTCTTGGTGTGCAGACACTCTCCCATTCATTCTTCACACAGCTGCCAGAATGAACTTCTAAAAATGCGAATCTGTTCATGGCATCCCCCTGCCTGAAATTCTTCAGGGCTTCCCCGATGCCTTCAGGATAAAGTCCAAACTCCTTAGCGGGGTGTCCAAGGCCCTTCACATCTTGTGGTAATATGAGCATGACTAGTATTCAGACTTGGATAGACTCAGGATAACTCGGGTAGACTTGTGTTCAAATACTGGCAGTATTTTGGCTATGTGACTTTGAGTAAGTTACTTAACCTCTATGAGCCTCCACGTTCTTATGTGTAGAGTGATGGTAATGTGCCCACCTCAGAGGATGCTGTGGGGATAAAATGAAGTAATGTATACTTGTCTTTTCAACTCTAGAAAATTCCTTGCTCATTATAGGCATGCAGCACATTTATTCCCCCTCTCTGCCTCTTGCCTGTCAGCTTTACACATAATGCCCTCTGATCCTGTGCCCCTGAGCTGCCGTCCTCCCGGGAAGATGCTGCACTTCCTTCTCACCTCTCCATCCAGCTTACACTGTCTGTAGCCCTGTGCCTGCCTCAGCACCTTCCTCTCTTTGCTTGAATAACTTGTCATAATCGTTAGGGTTCCTTGCCGGAAGTTTCTCCTGAGCACACCAAGACTAGCTGCTGGGCCTAGATGTTTCCAAAGCAGTCATTTCAAGCTCCTGTCAAGGACTGCCCTTCATTGTCTTATAATTACCTTCTCAAGCACTCCTCCCTTTGCAAGGCGTCTCCTCCAGGGTAGGGATCATGTCTTACTTATCTTTATATCCCTGGTACCTATGTAGTACCTTAGGCACACCAAGCTGTTAGTAAACATTTGCTGAATGAACAAACTTAAACATGGAACTCTATCCAGGTGGTATTCAAGCTCTTATTCTCATTATTGATTTGCTTATAACATGTTCATTCTTGTTTATTTTTCTGTTCCTCTTGGGAGCAGGTGGTGTCAGCCCATCAGATTGTAAGCTCCCTGAGGGCAGGGTCCCCGCAGAGGGTGCCTGTAGAATTAACCTATCGATGACTTTCATCACATATTGCTGACTGCCTGGCTTCTGAGAGAAGGGAAATGTAGTGATGAGTAAACTGGGTCTTCATCTTACTTTGTGCAAATCAAACTTAGTGGCCATGGAGGGTCCTGGGCTGTCTCTGAGGTACTGCAGCAGCAGTGGTCATGAAAGATGGCATTGGTGGTGGGGGATAAGGGAAATCTGAGAGCAGAGGTGCAAAGTCCTGGAGGAAACACATGGTTTCCTTTTCTGGTTAGCTGGGAGAATTGTGGACATTTGCCCCCAGGGACTGTCAAGCAAGGACTGACCTTTGCCATGAAACTGGTTTTAGCTTTTGTTTCAAAATCAGTTTCCAGGCATTTCAGAATGTCACTTCCCATCAGTTCATGAGTGAACCTGCCTGTTTTTAGCTAAAAGGATCCTTGGGGGTTTCTTCTGCCTGACGATCTGGGTTGATCTTGCTTGGCAGCCCTTAGCATGGTAGAGTCCTACCATCTCCTGAGTTGTTAGAAATTACTGGGGTATTCATTACTTTTGATCTCTAATAGAAGTGGAGATAGATTGCAAGCAATCTTCAGACACCCCCGTCCCCCTACCCTATCTGTTGTCCTGCAAGAGCTGGGGGGCCTTATTATTCCTTCTAGCCATACTGGTGGGACAAGCTTTCCTCTCTCACCACCCTACCCAGTGGGGTGCTGGGCTACTGATTCCTGGGGAGGGGAAGGTACAGGCAGCTACTGAGCTCCCCCTCTCCCAGGAGAGCCCGGTGTCCCCAGAACACTCTTGTTTGTTATGCTCACTCTCTTCCACATCCCGTAAGTGTATGATGTACGTGGAGGACGAGGGGTCAAAGACTGATGTACCTTAGATTCTCTTTTTAGATGCCTTTTTCCATGTCAGAGCTTTTAAAGTTGGCTTTCTGATAATTTGCTAAGAAATGCGGTTGGGCTTGGGTTAGGACGAATGTGTTTTTTACTAAGAATCTAAGAAATTTTATAGAGGGAAGTCCTCATTTGGGTACTTGGTCTTAAGACTGACTTTAATAAAAATTCCTTTATCTTCTCTACCAACACAACACTAGAGCAGAGACTCAAATATTTTCTGGCCCTACCAGGAGCCAAGCACCTTAAAAGGAGCTTCAGCTGCAAGTGAGAACTGTGTAGGTTAGGCAGACATCAACACTTCTTGCTAGGAGTCAGGGTGTTTGTGAATGAGAGAGGTTGAAGCTGCTTTTCCAGAGGCTTCTAAAAAGGAAGACTTTCAGCTGTGTGGAGTGAGAGATATGAGGGACTGTGGGGCAATGGAGGACTAAAGCAGCTGGACTACCTGAGGGTAGACCATTTCTTTGAAGTCTGATTCTCCACTTGGATTAGGTTTTGCTATTGGCAGATTTATAAACAATGAACCAGGAAGTATCTATGAGTTGGTCTGAATTTATATAGGAGGTCCACAGGTGCTTGAGGCCCCTCATTAGTACACATATTCTCTCTCTGCCTCCCCCATCTCTCTCTCAGGGCAGGAGTTTTGCTCAGTGCTGTGCAGAGAAGTCATGAAGTGAGGCAGACTGAATGGGCCCCTGCCAAAAGCCTTCTCGGCAGAGACTTCCACAGCTGGGTCAATCAGAATAGCCAATTGAGGGATGACTTCCCTGGAGCACTAATAGCAGACTCCTATTTTTTCCATTTTCTGCCTGACAAAGCATCTGGGGCTGTTTGTGGGTTCTGGATGCAAGTATCCTAGCATGCAGCTCCATAGGGACTAGGCTTCAAGTCTGTCCATTTGGCAGATGGTGGAGGGAAGAGGGATCCTCAGGGGCTGGGCCCACAAGGCTCCAGCCTTGGAGAAATCAGGCAAGATTTTTAAGGGAATCAACATTCTGTAGTGTCTTTTTTTCCTTAAGAATTTATATTAGTAGTGTCAGCCTAGAGTGTGACTGATTATAGGAGAACCAATTTTCCTTATAGTAGCGCTGGAAGTGAAGAGAAAGCTAAAGGAAAGGGGGTGGTGAGCACTGTGGGGCTGCAGTGGTTTATTTACAAGG